>NC_142383.1:14080000-14425000 GCF_059441005.1 Hippichthys cyanospilos | reverse complement strand
AACAGTAAACAATGAAATTATTTGGGATTAATCGTGGAAAAATGTGTGATTATTGTTTTTTTTTTTTTTTAATTGCTTGACAACACTACCATATTATATACCTACCTATGTATGTATAGAGTCATTTGTCATAAAATAAACATAAGAGTATCTGCATGAATATCTAAATAAAGTGTAAATGAACAGTCGGAGGGAGTGCGAGTGAATAATATATACCTGTGAGATCTCGGTGTGAAACCTTATCCATTTCATGTTTCCTGCCTTTAGAAATGGCTGCCCTTTGCAGAGCGCTGACAATTATCAAGCAATTACAGTTTCATGTGGCCTCTTCCTTCCATATTGAGAAGGAGGGGGCGGAAGAAAAAAAAAAAAAGAAAGAACGACCAATGTTGCATTGTGTGTGTGTGTGTGTGTGTTATTTGACCCACAGTCACACACACTCTTTTACTCCAGGAGCTCACACACCTGCTTTAATAGAATTGGAAATACGCAAAGACGATCGGGAAAAAATTCCAGCGCTCAACTTGAAATTTTGTTTCCCAGCTAGCTTGCGCCACATGGCAGAGCACATGGTAGCAATATGTGAGCGGGATCATACTTCAGTCATGCTAATTTTGGGTGGTGGGGGGAACAGCTGTAGATTCCCAATCCGTCGCTCCCGTTCTCTTGTGGATATGATGAAGTGGCCAGAGGCTGACGTGGAGGAGAAATCGATATGGGAAACATGGAAATGTGAACAATCTTCTTGTGTGGGAAAAGACGGAACGCCGTTTCAGCAGCTGTATTTTGATTGTAATTTTTACCCTTGAAAAAATGGACTTAAACCTTTGTTATTTTCTTTTTTTTAATTGTATTTTCATTATATTTTTTTGTATTTTACTTTGTGATTTTTTTTGGGGTCATTTTTAAGTAAAGTTCTGTCAAAAGTTTAGAAACAACTAGATTGTAAAGTGATACGAAAATCCCCCAGATTATGCAGGAAACGCACAAGGAAAAAAAGCTAACCTTGAACATCTTGATATTTGGCAGTCAGATTTATGATCGTTTTTTGACTTTTTATGGTTTCCGGTTCACAGTTTTGTATTTTAAAGAGTAAATCGTTAAGTTTTTTGACCTCTTAATGTGTTTCAGACCATTTGTATGTCCAAACCTTTGACTGGTACTCTTTTTGTAAATCATTTCTTTTTAATGCAGATTTTCTCATTGAATTTTTTCAGTTTTGTTTTTGATTTGATTATTTTAGAAATTGTTTTTCTTTTCATATAGTTGCTTTGTTTTGTACAATAGAATAAAATAGAATAGGGTGTTTTTTTTAATTGCCATTTAACTGCAGTTCATTTTAAATAAACAATGAATAGAATAGAATCAAAATCATAGTTTCACAGGAGTGCAATCATTATGAATTGTAGTGCCTTTTTAATACTTAATACTTGTTATTTCAAGATTTATTTATTTTTTTGTGAATCCTAGCTGCAAGTGTGTGGCTTACTGTATAGCTTCCAGACCACACACTGCTCAGTGCTGCTTCTCACCGAGGTTTGGATACAATTTATGAAGCGGTGAGACTATTTTGCATAAAAGATTTGAGAAAATTTGCAGCAATTTCACAGGGTTTCTTCTTCTGTCTGGCTGCTGGCTTTTTCCAGATGTGCACGACAGATGTTTTCACGTGCAGCGAAGGGGAAAAGGCAATCATGTAACTATTATTCTGACACTTTTTCAAATGGCCCACAAGTATCATGTCTATGATTCATGCCGGATAGGGATTCATAATTACTATCATATTATATTGTCGTACTGAAATCATTTCTTGGTCACTTGAAGTTGTGTATTTTGATGTGAAATATGTGACTTGCCTAAAATGCTGCCTTTATACAACGAAAAAAAAAGTGGATTAAAATGAGGCAAAACATCAAGTATTAAATAATAAATATTCATAAATATTAATAATATTAATAATAATATTCATATTCATATCATTCAATAAATAAAACCTGTAATTATTAACTATTTAATATGAGTAGTTTTGAATAGAAAACAAAAGGGAAATAACTGTTTTTTTAGTATGTGTAAGTTTTTTTATTAGTACCATTTACACATTTAGGATGTTTATAGTTTTCATAAACTTTATTTTTTTGTTTGTGTTGATTCACTTTCGTTTTCTATGCAAAGCTATCGCATATATAAATTATTAAGGCTCTAGTTTAATGAATATTTACTTTTTTTCAGTGTATGTACAGTATAGATTTTTCCCATGTTTAGCTTGTTGAGTACAGTATTTACCAATCCTGTCTGGTTTTATTTAGAAATAAAGCTGACAGGAAGAGCTGATGTGCAGGTAAAAATGTAATTGCTTAATGTATCGCAAAATCAAAAACGAAATAAAAATGTCCTTGAAAAAAATAATACAACTTCCGTAAGCATGTGATGGTCAATGAGATCCTATTTGTGTAAATAAAGTTCAAAGCAAAAAAAAAAAAAAAGTTCTCGTTTGTTCTCTTCCTGTATTTGAGACTGCAGTCCCTCTCGCGACATTTCGCTGCTCTCGGAGCTTGGGCTTGGCACATGTGCTCGACTCCCCCCGCCCCCTCCCCTCCTCAAGTGAGCCTCTCAGCTGCCGAGGCGAGTGATGATGATGGCGGAGCTGGTTCAGGGACAGGCCTCGGTGGCTCAGCCCGGAACGAAAGATGACTTCGCAGACACGATACGCCGGGTGCGACAGGTAAACAGCTGCTCCGGTTGGGAAGCCTCCGCGAAAGAGACGCACGCGTTGGAGGATGGCAACAGTTTGCCTCGCGTGGGACCCTCACCTCACCCACCACCCCCTCCCCGTCAACCCCAAACCATTCCTCATGCACCTAGCTAGCTCGTTAGCTCGCATGCTAACAAACGCTAGCCGAGTTAGCATAGCTGAGCCGACAGATTAAGAGTTGCACAGCCGAGACCTGACTACGCCGCTAACCGCGTCGGACAAAGCGGGTCGTCGGCGTCCTTCTGGTGGCGACTCGTTCCCCCACGCCAGGCGACGACGCCTCGCCGAACGCTGGAAGTTCGAGTTAGCGCAACTTTCGACCAAGTTACGTCGACAACCTGTTGTCAACCCCCCCAACTCCCTCACTACACATACACAGAAGTTGCCTGTTAGCTTTAGCGTGTTAGCTCCCCGCGACACCGAGCTCACCCAGCCGGCCGCCCCGGTGCCTGACAGCCTCCGAGTGGAGCTCAACTTTAGCCGGAATGTCTTGACACGCTGTCATAAAGTTAGCTCACCGCGGAGTTGCAAAGCCACCGCTGCCCCACTTAGGTCACTAGCCGAAAACAACCCACGTTCTGCCCACTAACTCTTGAGAATCTCCGCAGCTGCCGCCCCCCAAACACGTCCCCGTTTTATCCGAACAAGGCGTTTATTTGTCGGACTCGAGTCGCACTTTTCTCGCGGTGATAAACACAAGCTAGCGAGCTAACACAGAGGCTAAACTAAGCTGAGCTAGCTTAGCGTGTTTGGTGGTATCTGTTAGGAGTTAGGCCATGTCATGTAACGTCACCTGCCCCACATAAGCTGCACTCTTCGGATTTTTTCCACGACAAATGCCAGTGAAATACAATAAGGCCGAGCAACCTACATTTTTGTTTTCCATTCGCAAGACGCTTGCTAGTGTCCACACCAGGCTTTAACTTGGTCGACATGGCAGTTATGTGAGTGTAGTTTCAATATCGACTTATTTCGCAGATTTACCAGACACATTCATGAACTCATTCAATTTTAAAGACCTATTTTTATGTTTTTTAAAAGTCCAGACGTTCAATCCCAAACTCTCCTTTATATGCTCATTGTTTTCAAGTGTTTGGCTCAAAGAGTGTCCAAAATGGCTGGTATTAAATGAAGCAATAAAGTATGTATTAAAATCAATAATTATTTCATACGTTTAAGTAATTGATTACGTGAGGTACTAAAGTAACTAACTCAACTGATTGCTTTAGTGGTTTAATACCTAAAATATTTGATTACGTGAAGCAATCCATTACTACAGTACTTAAGTACTTAATTTTTAATACACCAGCTGCTCTTAGTCTTTTTTTCGCAAAACACTCAAGGAAAATATGTAACAGTACCTAGGATTCAGTGATTGGAGTCTTTAAATAATAAATAAATAAACAATCTTTGAAATATGTTTTTAAGATTGAATGCGTAAAAGATTAATCTGGTTGTATGAGTTCCATTTATGAGACAGCCATTAATGTCTTAATACAAAGACAATTAAGGTTGACATTTAGATGTGACCGGTTTTTGTTACAGTCTGTTATAAATTGTTCCATTTTCAGATGGTTATTGTGGTCAGAAAGCTTGCTCAACACAAACAAACAGGCCTCATAAAATAGTTTCGCATTAAATTGGAGGTGGAGATTTATGAAATAATGGTCAGCTCAAACTCGAGCCCGATCGATTAATCGGCTGGCTGATTATGGCCCTTCAAACATTGGCCAAAAGTAATTGGCCAAATAGCCGCTATTTGACAATTTTAACTTTTTACCTTTAGGTCTTCCATTTACAGCAGTTGCATGCAAGTAACCTCGTGTCATTGTCAATCGAATTCACGACCTCCACAAGTAAGGCAGATGTGCCAACTAATCTTGCACCATGCCGCCTATCCATAAATACGTATTGTGAAATGTGTTTAGCTTCCATTGGCTTGTTTGCATTCAATGCGTCAGTTTCACATTAATTTTAAATTCAATTAAAACGTCTAAGAGACTGTTATCATACAACTTGTTTTTCTGTGATTTCCCTCCAGATGGCCGCCAAGATGGGAGGAGAGCAGATGCCAAACCTTCACAGTTCCTCGCCAGTCATCGACCCCTCCCTCTATGGCTTTGGAGGCCAGAAACGCACGATGGACAATGGAGGCAAGTCTGGTCTTGTCATTGCTATTTTTTTTATCCCACAATCTCACAAATAATATTGAATACCATCAACTGGGCCTCTCGCCTGACAGATGAAACACGTTTGGAAATCTATCTCGAGTGTCGAGCTATCTTGGATGTTTTGCTGCCAAGAAATGAGCTGTTTTACTCAAAAAGCATTTTTTTTTTCTCCATGTCACTCGAAACATGAACACGTTCGTGGTCTGTGCTTTCAACTTCCCTGTACCACGTTACGTGTCCAATTGGATGCCTGTATTCACTGTATCCACAATCCACTTGACGTAATCAGAAAAAATAGGCTGAGGATTGGCTGACTGGCACATAAGACTTTGTTGACAAATGTGGACTCGTCAGACCACGTTTAAGGGATTGAAGGACTTGAGCATTCTGTGTTGGTTTTTAGCCTTACTGTTCACAAAGAATTCAAGAATATGCCGCAAACTGCATTTCCATTACAAAAGCATGCCTGTTGTTTTGCCAGCTTGTCAACCAGTGTTCCTGCATTGTTGTCAACAAGCCAATTATGGTTCCGCCTTTTTATCCGCCCGCATAAGTTTTTCCCATTGCATTTATGTCCTTCCATATCTTTTTTTTTTAACGTAATAGGAACATGTTGTGAAGGCCCTGTAGTTTTATTCTTTAGTGCAAGGAGTATGACTTTACACCTGTTTCATAAGTATCGCACCTTGCGACTTTTTGCTCTGGTTAGTAATATGCGGGAAGTGACTGAACTATACCAATGTAACTTATTGTGAACAGTGTATGTAATTGGCTTGAGACTGGCCCAAACTACCTTTTAAATATGGGGGTGGAAAAACGACCTGCATATCAGTAACGCGGGAGATGACGCGTCAATCGTGCCCCATGCGAGCAAAGAAGCTTGAATTGTCACTTCAAGCATGTAGTGGAAATCCAGCAAAAGTCAAATAACTGTGTCACTCTCAGTCTTTCCAAGGCATTTACATTCTTCATTTCAGTCACCTCCTTGTCTGGATTTCACACATCCCCTCCCTGTTTGTATTTATATTCATAGCTGTCCCTATGTCAAGCGTGAAGTGCAATGCATTTCCACAGGATGTGAAATGAGTGCAAAGCAGCATAAAAATTGTCCACACCGGCTACTATGTGGGCGTTCACATCCATGACGGCACATCCTCCGCCGACCCCTGCGGGACCCTTGCTCACTGCTACCTGTCAACATTCAATCCGACTGACCCGGCTGCCAAATCTGTCTTTTTGATTGAAATTCTTTTCGGCGCACCCCATTTCCATCCCGCTGCGAGTCAGGCGACGAGCTAGTCGATTGGCGGCGGCATCCGAAATGGCTCTTCCTCGTTTATCCACTTGATTGGATATCTGTGCAACTTTTGTTCTTTTTCCTGAGTCATTTCTCGCATGCTAACCGCCGTCCTGTTTTGTGCTTTTCACAGTAGGCAACCATCTCGGTGCAATGGTACATCAAAGGTGAGCAGAGCATCCTCTCAGCCCGAAGCTCATTTTTTTGTGTGTGTATTTTCCCCGTTCAAAGACAATATTGATCGTGTCATAATCTCACAGGGCTCTCACGACAGAAGACTTCAAAGTGCCTGATAAAATGGTGGGATTCAGTAAGTGGGCTTTGAGTTCATTACAGTCGCCGCCCAATGTTTCGCCTGTAATCATCAGTATTGACGTTGTGCTCAGCTCTTGGGTCACTGCGTCTACATTTTAAAAAGAAAACTCTTTCTTCTCATTTCCAATCAGTCATTGGAAAAGGAGGAGAGCAGATTTCAAGAATCCAGATGGAATCTGGCTGTAAGATCCAGATAGCGTCGGGTGAGTTCATCTTTCAAACACGTTGGTTCACGCGTTCAGGGGTCTGTGATTAACTAAGTGTATACCAACCATTCCCAAACTCGACACTAATATTCCAAAAATGATTAGATAAATCTGTAAATAATTACCTTGGAATCGGTCTGGACGTATAAATACGTCTTTGGATTTGAATGAGTTAATTTAATGGCTGAATGGGTTTTCATATACAATTAATAGTTTTAAAAACTTGCTGTCACATGAAATTGGCATCACCTGTGTTCAATGGTCAGCAAAGGACCACAGCTCAGGTGACTAGCACGTGAGCTGTGTGGTCATTTCCCCTAATCTCGAGTACAGAAATGTACAGAAAAAAATCAAAAGATTATTTATCTGTGTAATTTCACAACCTGATGGGTTAGCAGGCATTTGTACACAGATGATTTGTATTCAAGCAATTATGAATCAGTTTTCCATAATGCTTCAAATCAGTTTCGCTGTGTGGTTGTGACGTGTTTGCGTTTTGGCTTTCCCGCAGACAGTGGAGGCATGTTGGACCGACCCTGCACGCTGACCGGCAGTCCTGAGAACATCGAGTGAGTCCTCCCGTCACTTTTACTGCTTGACTTCACAACTGTGAACGTGTGTCCATTGTCGTCCCCCCCCCTGAGACAATGAACAAATGTGTTTAGGCGAAAAAGGCACAGTAAAGCGTAACTAAGGCAGCACTTTCTCCACTCAGGCAGGCCAAGAGGTTGCTGAATGAAATTGTGGAGCAGTGTCGCTACGGTCCGGGCTTTCACTGCGAGATGGACGGCAACGGTGCCATCCAGCAGATGCTCATCCCGGCCAACAAAGTGGGCCTGGTGATTGGCAAGGGAGGGGAGACCATCAAACATCTGCAGGTCAGGATGCTTCCACATTTGAGCTAGACTTATGTACGCTCATATTACGCCCATCTGAATGTGCCCCCACTTCCTATATAGGAAAGAACGGGAGTGCAAATGATTATGATTCAGGATGACCCAATGCCTACTGGGGCTGACAAGCCCTTGAGAATAACTGGAGACCCACATAAAGTTCAGGTTGGTCCTGATTGGTATTTTTGGGAAGTTAAGATAAACCAGCACCATGGTGATTGGCCGACAGAGCTTGATTGTAAACCAAGGAACACAAGAAGAAGTTTCAAATATTATTTTTATGAATTTTTTTTTTCCTCCTCCTTTCAGCAAGCACGTGAACTTGTAGTCAAGCTAATCAGGGATAAGGACCAAGGAGATTTTCGGGTGGGCAGGGCCGACTTTGGATCCAAAATGGGCGGAAGCAGTCTGGATGTAAGATGATCGTCTGCGTTTTAAAAAGAAATGATGCACCAGTTTATTTATTTTTGCAATGTGGATTGTATATCATTGATAATCAATTTGATTTGTTTTCAGTCATTCAACTTATTAGATAGAAATGTCTTTATTTTTTTAATCATTGATGATTATTGCAGATAATTCAAAATTCTTCAAATGAAGAAATGAGTATTGCATGAACAACCAAAATACCTAATTTAGAAATGGACCTTTTGCAAATGGATTTATATTAATAAATCTGTTTCACTTTTTGAATTCACTGTAGAAACGTGAGATGACTGTTTGCATTTCCTCCCACTCCATCAGGTGGTTGTGCCCCGATTTGCTGTCGGCATCATCATAGGCAGGAACGGAGAGATGATCAAGAAGATTCAGACTGACGCTGGGGTCAGGATCCAGTTCAAACAAGGTAAGACCATTTATCATTTCAAATGTGATGCGTTGGGATTTTACTTTGAGTGGGCATCTGCTCCTTTTGTAAAGCCTCACAGAATAGTTAGTCTTTTTGGTCTGACTTTGCGTGTCCTTTAACCTTTCAGATGATGGAGTCAGCCCAGACCGCGTTGCCCAGGTGATGGGCCAGCCTGACCACTGCCACCACGCTGTGCATCTCATCAATGAGCTGGTTCAAACTGCCCAGGTACACTTTGTGTTCAGTTTTGGGATGACTTCATAAAGCAAATATTGGGGTCTTTGGTTTACAGCAGTGTAGAAAAAGATTGTTTCAAGTTACACAAATGATTGCTTCTTTTTTCAAGTCACATGTCGCCACTTTTTTGCGTGTAAAAAGGAGACACGCTTGTAGATGCATTTTCAGACATTTATTGAATGAATGACAACAAACATAAGTGTATAGCACTTATCCAAAATAAAAACAAGGAGCTGCAGTTAGCCACATCAGTGTTAAGTCTTTTTTTTGACACATTAAAATGCTCTTCATATCGAGCGCTCCTTGGTTTGCAATCATAGTTAAGTTGAAACGATTAAAAAAAACAGACAAAAAATGAAAAATCTTTTGTTTTATTGAAAAAATTACTTTAAAAAACAAACATGAAAGAAAAAACAAATACCAGTGCTCCTCTGTTCACTTCTGTGTTGACGTTTTTTGAAGATAAACATCACAATAGGAACTAGTTTGTGCAGATTCACTGAATCACTAATTATGACGTGGCTGTTGAGTTTGCATATTTCAGTGACCGATACAGTAACTAGCTCAGAGAACATCCACTTTTTCTCTACGTTGTCGCCATATGAAAGGAACTCTGCTGTCAGGTCCCTTTTCTGTTTTTTCAGCCCTTGTTGAGTTGTGGCTTTTTCTTCATCAGGAGCGAGATGGCTTCGGGGTGATGGGTCGCCGCAGCCGAAGTGACTGTAACATGGGCGGAGGTCCCGGGGGGCTACAGGAAGTGACGTATGCCGTACCCGCCGACAAGTGCGGCCTGGTGATCGGCAAAGGTAAAAAGCTGTTTTAAGTCTGCGTTGCGAGTGTTAGAAGCGCTCTTTATGAGCATAGTTCATCACCGTGTGGCGAGTACCCCCAACGCAACAGATTGCCTCGCCCCCGCCCACCTGCCTTTAAATAAGCGCCGCTCTGCCCTTGAGCGAAACCAACGAGGGGCGAGTGACCACCCCCCCACAGGCCTCATGTATATAGCACAAGTGGTATTCATTGGCCTCACTAAGGGCTTAATGATGGGGATAATGCGTGTAATGTGACATTAATTGTTCAAGGTGCATAATAACAGCCCTCAATCATGTGGAAGGCCGCCTGGCATCTAATGAGCCTCTTTCAGCCCGATAGAGTGCAGCGAGGCAATGAATAGGAGGAATTAGCTTATTGGCTATTCATGCCCACTCTATTGCCAGCTATTTAAAAGTCATTGACCATTGCATTGGAAGTAAGCTTCTGTGTGTGCGCGCATGCACGTGTATTTCTTTTGCTGTGTGTGTGCGTGCCGCGATGGTTGAAAGAGGTGTGTGTGTGTGTGGGGGGGGGGGCCTCTTTACCAAAAATAAAAACATGGCAATAGAAATGTCAAGTGGCTTTTGTGCATGTAGCGGGCCAAGGGAAACAAATAAACCTGGGCGTTGCACCCCCCCTCACCGCATTAGCATATGAAGTGGGTCAATATGGTCGAGATGGCGGTGGGTCTGGGTGCTGTCAGCCGACCCTTAAAGGGTGCGGTGATTAATATCTTTACGATGCCATATGTAGCCCGCTGCCCCCTGCTTTTGACCCCCGATACACACACACAGTCGCACAACGCCACTTGATGAATCAAGCCACCCACCAACCTGCTCCCACATTAAAACAGGCTTAAATTCATTGCCGTTTTCCTCCCAAATTGAATGTTCCTTTCTGTTTTATTCACCTAATCACACAAGTGTGCTCTATGAAGCTAACGAGTGGATGCGCAAAGCTTAAATTCTGGCAATTCTGGATTGACTCACAATCACAGAGAAGCTTCTTATTTGTGTGTGAGAGACATGAACCTCAACATGCCACCAACTAACCACTGTCACTAATGTAAAGGCTCATGAAGAAGTGTTTTTTTTTTTTTATATATACACAGGCACATATACATTTTATTTACTCAACAGTTATTTTGTGTCCTTAGCTAAAAGGCGTTAGTAAAAAAGTAAAAGGCGTTATATAAATCATAACTTAGATTTGTAATTACTTTTTAAATTCTAAAACAGTGAGTGAATGTGCAAAATACTCACATTTTTTTTAGTTGAATGATTGCTTCTTTTTTTTTTTTTTTTTTTTTTCCGGAAATTAGAAACCATGCCAAAAAATTCTTACTGGGAGTTAAATTTATCACAAAAATTAACCTGTCATTCTGCCTTGGTTATGACTCATACAGCATTCAACCCCTAAAGCATTCAAAGCTAAAGTTCATGGGAAGTGAAAATAAAGGTCTTATAAATTTCACACGCCACAGAAGTGTTATTACCACTTTTAAATTTTAAATGTTGTTGGTGTGGCCTCTTCAACACAGAAGACCAAATAACACATATCCATTTCCAACTCTTATAAGCTGTTTTGTTATAACGTAACATCACAAAACTAAAATGTTGGAAAAAGTTACATGCTATATTGATTCAATTATATATAGTGTACTGCGTGCACACTCGGCCTTTGCGTGTTTTCAACAATGATGTTCAAACGTGTATCATTTATTACGCTCCAGATCTTTCAATTCACATCACAGGGTCTTTAAGAACAATTTAGCAGCAGCTCCCAAAATATGGGCGTGAACCCCCAACCCCACCCGTGCAGCACCAGCCGCTAACCAGACCCTCTGAATAGCGTCACCAGTTGCACTTTTGTGTGCTTGCCTTTCTTGCGGCGCGCTAAACCAGTCTCATTAATAAGACCCGTATTATCTGCGCTGACTCCAGGCCAGTCCATGAAATGAATAGTCGGCCTCTTCATCGCTCTCTGCCGTCTGACTGAGAGAGCTCATAATGGCTTCATTAAGGCAGAAGTTTCATTTGCCTGACAATGCCTTAATGGCCCATGCGCAGTCTGTCGGCGCTGCAGGAAAAAGACTCTGGGAGGAGGAGAACTTTTTGATGAGCGTTTTCACGCCGGGGTCGGCCCGGGTCATCCGAGTGTCAGCCGCGAGCGAACAAACGTGTAATTGATGTCGGGATGGCCCCGGTGTCCCCGTCCCGCCCGCCCCGGGGAAGCAGCCTTCGGTTCAGATGCGGAGGGGAGCGCGAAAAAGGGTGGTGGCGGTTGTTTGCCCCCCCCCCCCCCCACACACACACACACACACACCCCCACGTTCATTCACTCCCTTGCTCTCATCACAGGACAACACCAAGTCAAGAAAGAAAAGGCGAAAAGAGACAAACGATATCCCGGGAGGAGGATACGCTTTAATTTTGGCCCCTTTCTCCTGCTGGCTATGTTTCATTTCTCCCCGCTGGTGTAATTGCTCTCCCCACTCGTCGGGAAGCTGGCATCTGATGCCGCGGGGGGGGGGGGGGGGGGGGCAAGAGATGTCCCTCTTTTGTTTCCCGATTTGCACGGATGTTACCACATAATGGAAGGAAAGTGGTGGGACGCATGGCAGTTGTCGTAAGGTAGCGTCACTGCGCACATCCTTCTGTCATGTGACCCGACACGATGCCAGGGACGCCGCGGAACGTCTCTTCTCACGTGGCCGTCCACAAAGGCGGGATTTGAGCTGCCGTTTTCAAGTGCCCAGTTCCTATTCAGTGCCCATATGTTTTTTTGTTTTGTTTGCATAAACATTTCAAGCTGCACGTTCCATATGGCGATTTTTAACATTCACGTGAAACAATATGTAGGCTCTATATTAGATTTCATTCCAAATTAATCTTGATTCCGATTTGAAGCTTTCTCATCCTATGCAGGGTTTTTCCCTTTCTAAACTGCTTTGAAGAACATCAATCTGTTAAATGTATAGGAATTATTGCGGAACTTTTTTTTTTAATTAATTGGGGGCGGTGACAATTTAAAAAATTGTAAAGAAAATCAGTTTGTATTATTGTCTGAACGTTTTGCACTCGATTCATTTTTGGGTAAATCAAACCATTACGTTTGTCGTTGTTTATTATGCAGTTGTCCAGGATACCCCAATAAAAGCGAGCTTTGTCTTAGCTCTAGCCTAAAACCTAAGGCAATGGCTTGTTAGCTAACTCATTTTGGCATGACTCCCACGCAGCTTGTGAAAAATAATAAAAATAAATGAATCAATTGCTTTAAGAACATGAACCACGCATCCAACTGAGAGAAATAATTATGGAGCACTGCCTTTTCACTCTTAATGCCAAGCAGCAGCTGGAATGTTCCGCACGCAGTGAATACAAGGACGTTAGCTTTCTGCACTTTTCCTTTAATGTGTAGTTGATTCAACTACTGTTGCCTGTAGGGCTTAAGCTATCAGATATTTTTTTTTTTTTTTTTTCGGATATCCAACGGAGATTTTGAATCAAATCGAGCGTTTGACTTTTTTTCTGCTTGGTGAAAAACAAAAACACACAACATCCAATAACACATTTGCTTTCTATTATGAATGACCCAGCTTTTTTACTTAAATTAAAAAAAAGCAGCACACTACTTCTCCTCCTTCAAATCTCTCCCCATAAATTCTGGTCAGAGACAAATTTGCCATCTGAAACGGCACATTTAAATCGGAATGGTTTGTTTAAAAAGTGATCAGTGGGAATGGCAACTGTCAGGCTGTCGACATCAAAGCGTGCAAAGTCTTAAAGTCTTCTCGAAGAAACGTTAAAAATCAGGCGCTTAAGATGTCTGTCGCTTCGGCAGGCGGCGAGACCATCAAGAACATCAAAGAGCAGTCTCGTGCCCACGTGGAGCTCCAGAGAAACCCGCCGCCCAACACCGACCCCAACGTGCGCATCTTCTCCATCCGAGGCACCCCGCAGCAATTGGAAAAGGCTCGCCAGCTGATCGACGAGAGAATTGGGGTTGGTGGTCCCGCTTTTGTCTTCCCCAATATTCATGAGCGCACATGTCGCCGCTGTGAGGGTGTGTGTGTGGAGGGGGGGCGGGCTGTTGCATAGTCACAGGGATGACACCAGAGGTTACACACCAAGAATCCATCAAATGGACTTAATGGAGTGCATCAGCGCCTGGCCGTGCCCTTTGACCTTGTCTGTTGGCTTCCTTTTTCAACACAAGTGTGGTCTCACTCTCTACGCTGCAGGCTCCCGGCATGGGAGGAAACGCCGGCTTTGGCATGAATCCCTACAACCAAGGAGCGGCCACTCCTCCTCAACAGTAAAGTCAACTTTTTATTCTTTCTTTTATCGGCGGCGTTGGTCGAAACGTGCGGTTAACTCGACTCATCTTCTCGCAGTGGCCCTCAAACGTTCATGACTGGAGGATGGGGAACTACTTTCCAGATCTGGCAGCCTCCTGGCCAGCAGGACCATAGTGAGTGACCAGAAAAATATCTCATTTCAATTTATTAGGGCAAAAAATGTGTATTTACTCGGAATAATGTATCTTCAGCTTGCTGAGATGTTGTGACTTGCACACATTATTTTATCTATATTGTGCCTGTTAGATGAGAAAAATAACAAATTTCAATTTATTGGCCCAAAATATATTTAATTATTACAAAAAAAGGATCTTCATCTAACTGAGATATTGTGACGTTTTTGTAATCTATAAAAAAAAAAAAAAAAGTTCGGCCACTAGGCTTCGATCATGTGACCACACAGAATTCTCACAGCTGGAGCCAAATTGTCAGGTCTCAAAATGACGGGAAAAGAAAAGTGTCTTTATTGCAATCGGAGGTTTGGAGACATGATGATGATGATGACGGTGGTAACCACGTCTTTCCTGTGCAGACGCGCTTTGAATGAAGCCTCCATGGAAATGATCGGGATAGAGAATTGCACGTGCGGAGCTGAGCGCGTTATCTGTCTGCTTTCAGGTCACAATGGATCCCAGACGGGCCAGATGGACTGGGAGCAGTATTACAAAAAGCTAGGCAAGCGCGCCAACGCCACTTTTCCCCAACACACGCATTGTCATCGACATCTCCATGATCAGTTTGGTTGACTCGAAAACCAGTAGTTTCCACTATTATCAATCAACTTAATTTGGAGTCATTAATTGTGGAGCCCGAGTGAGCAATTTTTTTTGGTTTGTTTTTCTCCTCCCTAGCGTTACTATAAAGAAGAATCTAAAAATGTCTGACATGAACTCCAGGCTCGATTTAAGTTAGTTTTTGTCTTTTGCAGGTCAGCAAGGCCAACAAGGCCAGAGCGCCCCTCCAGAGTACAACAAAGCTTGGGGTCAGTTAAGTTAGCGTAGATTACGCACACATATCCGCATCTTCTCAGTTTCTTCATCTGTATTTTTTTTTTTTTTTTTTTTTGATGTCAGGGCAAACTTCAACTCCTGGCTCTCAGCAGGCTTCCACTTCAGACTTCAATGCCTGGGTGGACTTTTACAGGCAGCCCATGGCCTACTTCAACCAGGGCGCCCAGCAGACTCAAGCCCCGGGCCTACAGGTGAGACGCTCAAGCAAATATTGAAAGAATAAAAATGGTCATAGATTTCTCCGAAATTAATATATGGACAGGAATGCCTTGGCTTTTATTTTTGAAGTGCTTGAGTGCTCTATATAGGCTGGCGTGAGCGACATAAATGACTGCACATTTTGATGCCGACAGCCTGACAGTTGCCGTTCCTACTGATCACTTTTTGACAAACCAGGCTGACTCAAGTGGGCATCTTCAGCTGGCAAATTAGTCTAATTGACCAAAGTTTATGGCGAGATATTTGAAGTAGGAAAGAATTATGATTCTATATTTTTTAAAAAAACATCATTAAGTGGTGTTTTTTGGTCTTTGCTCATGTTTTTATCTGAATATTCGATTTGAGTTTTCAGTAGAATATATAAAAACTACAAATAATATCTGCTCAGTGAACCACTACATTGCGTGTTTGTGTGTTGTCCCTCAGGATCACTAGAGAAGGTCTCGTTGCAGAGGATCAAGATGGCCCCCTTTTTTCGTTTCTCTTTTTTTGTTGTTTTTTTGTTTTGTTTTTGTTTTTTTTAGACTCGCAGCGCCTTGAAGACTTTTCTTAGTGGGAAACACTAGCTGTAGAATGATATTATGACAAAAATATATTTGTAATCAGCAGAACCTTTATTTGTTACTAAATGCTTGTGTACACTGTTATTTTGAATAGAGCGTGTTATCTGGGATCCATTTTTTTTTTTGTTGATTTTTGTCGCCAAAATAAGCGCGTGTGAAACATTTCAGAGGCAATACTTATATATGATCCGTTTCTCGCGGCACCATTGATTCCGCTTAGCAGTCTTGAATACCTTTTTTTTTTTTTTTTTGTCACTAAAGAGCGTCTTGCGATGGTTCTGTTATTTTTACATAATTCAGTGAAATGAAACTGTGATGTTTTGTTACAGCAGAATGTGTTTTTTGTTACATGGTTTAAAGCGAAGAGAAAAAAAAAGCAATAGTTCTAATTTAATTGTGCGTTGTATGCTGTCGTTTCATTCATTGTCATTTTATTGTATCGGATCACACACACACACGCGGGGAAAAAAGGTGCAATATCTTATTTCACGTTTGATATACAAAGATGGCTTCTCGAATATTTTTGACCGACTTTTAACTTGTAGTTTTATGATGTTTTCTTTTTTCTCTCTCTCTCTTTGGAGGATAATTTATTACACGGATTTGATTATATAAGACTTAGAGGGATGTTTGCCTTTGCTACCTTGTAAAAGTGTGTATATATATAAATATATATGCTCAGATATTTGACTGTTAATTTAAAAATTGTTTCATATAGAAAAAGCTTTCCTTGTCACCAGTATTGTAGGAAAATTGTCCCTCCTTTTTTTTTTTTTTTTTTTTTTCTCGGTTCTTATTTTCTTATACTGCTCCAAGATTGTGAATGTGATTGAAATTGGATGTTGCATCTTATGAAGAGGAAATATGTTGTTTGTTTAGTTTTAGGGTTATGTATCGCACGTGTGTGTTCAAGACTGCTAAGCCTCTTTGTTTCCTTCTACCTGTGCGATGATTGATTGGTTTTTGTTATGTTTTAAGAAGTGTTATGATCGAAAAAGAAAAAAAAAAAAAGAATTTACGCTCTCCTTCGGTACCTCCTGCTTCTGTCCGATGCTAATAACTTTTTAATTATTTTTTTATTTCTTTGTTGTGTGATCTAATATAAAAGTATCAGCGATGACACGTCATCATGGAGAAACCGATTCTTGTATTAACGTCATTTCTTAATGAAAAGGGATATATAATTTGGAGAAGAAAAAAAAAAGTCTAATTATGGTGGGTTTACTTTTGGTGTACAGTTAACCGTGTATTAAAAAAAAAACATCCAGACTACCTTCATTGTGTATTGTTATACAAGCTGTTTTTTGTTTTTGACGCCTGAGAGTTCTATTGTGTAAATACAACCATGATAGGCCGACTGTATGTTTTATTAGCAGAAAATCTATTTTCTATATAGCCTGTTGACAGTTCTCAAAAGTCATAATAAATTTTCCGCAAGCCTCTCTTGTGGTTGACTTGAATTTTAATTCTCGCTCTTAACACATTGCACGTCATATCAACAAATCTTCAAAAATCTATCAATCCTTGTTGGCATTTTTTTTTCTTTGTGACCGAAATTGTCAAAAATGGCCGACTTCCATTGTCATTTCTTCCATCCTTTTAAGTTTACGCACACTTTTAACTTTCCAGTGATTGAGTTTTGTTACGTGAAATATTCTCGCCGTTTTGTTGTCCGCTATTTAGAGACCCCGCGAAAAGCGGAAGAATCATCTTAAAAAGCAATTTCAAGATTGCCCGCCGCCTGGTCCTCGGGGCCCTAATAATAAGTGACATGTTCCTCCCCGTCCGCCCCCTCCCGCTGTACTAGGGAAGGTTTGGCCCCGGCAGGGGGGCCGCGCCGCGCCGGGCCCCGTCCCGGCCCCTGCATTGATACACTGCAGCTGTTTCCAAATCCGAGCCTTGATTTTGATCCTCTTCCTCTTTTCCCCAAGGACACTAATGACCCGGTGGTTCATTGTGTCCGGCTAATAACGTTCTTGTTCCAGGCTCATTCCCAGAGCCTCAATGAGCGCAGCCTCCATTGTTGCGCTTCAAATTAATTCATTGTTTGCGTGTCTGCTACATCATCTCCGAGCTAATGGGACTATAAGGGCCGGGCTGAAAAGAAAGAAATTGCCACGTTAGGAGTAAGCTACCTTATTTTTCTCATTACGTGCCTTTTTTTTTTTTTCTTCAGAAAAACGTAATTGTTGACTGTGCAAAGTTGACCCAAGAGTTTTTATTGTCGTATGCATAGGAAAACTACACAATGAAATTCTTATTCTGGTCACATCCCTGAGCAGTACGTTCCACAATCGAGCAAATAATAAAGTAGGCAATTAAATAAAAACGATACAATAAAATTAGTTTTAATTCCGTAATATTTGGATAGGTGATGATTCGCTTTTTTGTTTTAATTCATTCAATGCCACGGAAGTATTTTTGGTCCCAATATTAGATCCCTGATAATTAAGTATTAAATTGATACTTAAGTACTTTAAGGACATTTATTTCCCGATACTTAAGAATTAAATTGATACTTAAGTATCAAGTAAAAAAAAAAAAAAGTGAAAATTCGTCCCTGGCATTGAATGAGTTAATAAGCTTGTACAGTTACAGATATTGACTGTATTTTTTGTTGTTTCCATTCCCAAAATATTCATTGACTAACCTATGTAGTATTTTGACCATTTTTGGGTCATTCTTGCAATATTTTAGCCAAGAGATGGCACCATTTTGAACTTTGAGAAGTTGTCACCATTTGGGTGAAATTTCAGCTCCCTGCCGTCTTCTTTCAGTTCCTCAAATGCCTTTGATGTAAAGATCACAGGACAAGCGTTAAATGAGGTTTGAAGGGGAATGTGGTCATTTGAAAAAATACTTTTTAAAAGTACCGGTCAAAAGTTTGGGAACACCCTAGAAGTCAGTGTTTTTTCATAGCTTTGATTTTTTTTTTTCCCCCTCTTACAAAATATTTTTAATCAAAACAGTATGTTTTATTATTTCAGATTTATATGTATATATAAATATCTTGAATTTCTTGATCTCGTACTGTAAATAAATATAAATATTTAATTCTAAGATGACATTTCTTCCTATGACCAGTATTTTTTCTACCCGACTTTTATGATCCTGTTTTTGTAATGCAAAGCTTAATTTTCATTTCTTCTTTGGCTATTGTATTTTTCCCTTTTAAAAACAGATTTAAAGTGAAAAAAAAATCCTCACCTGACACCAATAAGTAAATACATAGTGTATAATATCTGCCATTTACTAGCTTTGCATTGAAATGCAATTTGCTTCCATCACTTAATTCCAGCTCTTCCATGAAGCTTTTACGTGTTGCCCATCATGACAATTTCACATGCGTCCATACGGTATACACACCCGCTTCCTCCCACCCCAATATGACGGCAGGCAGGTGTGAGGTGACAAGGGGAAGAATGGTCAGGCAGGAGGGGGGCACACCTCTGCCCTTACCTTTGCATCAGATTAGTCCATCTGAACTGCGGTGCGCACACTGAGACGCTTAATCTCATTTTAATGACGCCTCTCTTGTCAAGTGAGTGTGTGCTGTGGCTTTTGTCTCTCTTGCAGGTTTGACTAAAGTGTGTGTGTGTGTGTGTATTTTTTTCTTTTTCTAATTCTTTATTGGTCTCTTGGTAATGACTGCAATTTGATATCTTGTGGTTGAGCTTTGTACACTTTTGTTAGATCAGTGTGATCAATCCCAAAGTATAGAGTTACTTTTTACTTACTTTCTTTTTACTTTTTTTTTTTTAAGAGTCCAGACATTCGTTCCAGGTACTTGTTCATATTTTTACCAATTATTATTGGCTAAAGAGGGGTCAAAAATATATTTGGTACTAAATTAATTAAAGCACCACTACGTTTTTAATTGAGTAACTGAGGAAGTTTAAAACATCAACATTTCGCCTGCTCAATTACATAAAATAATTTAGTACTATAGAATGTAATTTTAATTACAATTAATTACCTAAAGCAGTGGTTCCCAACCACCTGTCCGCGGCCCGGTACCAGTCCGTGGATCAACTGGTTCCGGTTGCATGGGCCGCACCAGAAATAATGTTTTGGAACCGATTTAATTTAACAGTTAATTTATTTGTGCTTTGTTTGGCTTGATCTTTGTTTTTGGCGCCGCCTCTGGCCGTTGTTGATATTACATTTTGTAGTGAGAAGGATGGTGTGGTTTTAAAAGGAGTCAGTTGGTGAAATCTGGCCCTCGACTGTCTGTAAAATGTACTTTCTTTATAAGAATGTTTATGTACGATAATATGCCCCAAAATATTTTTTTTGTTGAGCCAACAACTTGTGACAGTGGATAACATAGCTAATATTAGCTCTTATCTTCATCATGTTATATAGTGCCAGCTATTTCCGTTAAAAATAATAGCTCTTATAATTCAGTTTTATAATTGACAATGTAATTAGCGTACGTTTTTGTACACGCTTCGTTAGATTTGTGCACGCATGCACGATATATAATTATTCACTGAATACGTATTCTAATGTATTCCAACACGTTTTGTTGTTCTAATAGGAGAGCAAATGCGCATTTATCCCGCTCCACTCTCCATCTTCTCTTTGATAGCTTTCCCAGCGGCTCTTTGAAACGCGACAATTAGCGCGCGTCTTTGTGCAATAATTGTCAATCATCCACACGAAATTGATAGGCTTTAAATGGCCGGGAGAAAAGCCCCCCCCTCTCGACAATGGGACCGCCTGAGCGGGGGGATGACATGACCAGCAGCCGAGGTTAATGCATATATAAGCAAATCAAATCCATGCCTGAGCTCAATTCAGGCCCTTTAATTCCTCTTTAATAAAGAGCCGGGCCCCGCCCTGATTTTTTTTTTTTTTCAGATGAATGCCATCAATGTAAATCAATCTAGATGAGAAAGAGACTAGAGGGGGGGGGGCAAATTTCATCTGGGAAAAAAAGGGAAGGCTCATAAAAAAGCAGCTGTTTGCGCAGTAATCTTTTTACGTGCCCTGTCACTCACCTTGCCTCTTTTTTGGATCTACTTGCCATCTATACCTCCATACCCCCCCCCCCTTTAAAAAAAATTCCCATTTTTCTCCCAATCCTCCTTGTAGCTGCTGCAGTGAAAAGAGGCGTGCATGGATGTCAAATTGCCCTCAAAAGCCCCCATGAAAGATTGATTTGCGACACTTTTCAGAGGCTCTGACATCACTTTGGACGAAAAAAAAAAGGGGGGGGGGCGCTGAGAGCTTGAAGCAGCGAATGGAATAAAGATGTCCTAAAAAGAAGCAAAACTGCCCGTTTAGCCGCACTCCGTCAAGCTTGAAAAATAGAGGGCTCGTATACTTATCGAAACGTTTGGGGGGGGGGGGGTGCAGGGGAGGGGGGGGGGGGCACAACAACACCCATGAATATTAAACCGTTTTACCTCAATAAGTGCAGCCCGTCAAAGCAGCTTTGCATGGGAACAATGCTATAAACAACACCCCACTACCTTTTTATGCCCCCCCCCCTCCCTCCCCAACCTCTCTTCTCATCACCGGTCCAAGAAATATTTAAAAAAAAAAAAAACATGAGCGTGTTTCTATTCTTGTTATTCCCGCGCTTACTTCTCACACTAAATAACATTACAGGCACATGAATAGCAAATGCACTCCGGGGAACAATAGCTGCAGACACCGCTTTGGAAATTAACAACAAAAACATTCACGTGCGTCACGTTTCTTTCTCTTTTGGGGCCGATTTAAAAAAAAAAAAGCATGGTAGTTGTGCTGTTTTTTTTTTAAAACGTCACCCACATTTTCCATGACTTTTTTCAGTTTAATTAAACAAAAAATGGACACGAAAAAAAGCTGCGCATGCATTAAATACTAGTTCTTTGAATTAAACTTTTTATCATATTTTTGGGAAGTAATTCACAATCAAAGCAGTAGTTTTTTATTTTCTCACTGAAAAAATGTTACATTTTCCCCTTCGTGGCCATCGTTTTTAGTGCTTTTATTTAAGAACAAAAAATGCATTTTTCGGCGGATGTTTCCATTCGCTGATTTTAATTCGTTGTTTTTTGTCAATAATAATAACGTGCATTCATGAGCATGTTCCCTTCTTCTGTATCATATAAAATTACATTAATAAAAACACATGGTGGAATGACACAAAAATACAAATGTATCAAATTTTTAATTGTTTTCCCACGAGAGTAAAATTACGTGTGATTTTGAATGCTTGCCCTTGAATATTTTTTTTCTTCTTTCACGCGTGGATTTTATGTGTATTATTTGGTTTTATTCGTTTAAAAAAAACATGCATTAATCGGAGAAAAATAAAATCTTCCAAATGTCGCGTACCTCATCAAAACACGACCCTTTTTTGGGTTATTTTTCCTGTGCGTTATTTTTTAATTGTAAAAAAAAATAATGCATTCATATACATGAACTTTTTTTTGATTGACAGATTTGTTCGCAGTTTTCCCAACTTCGTTGTTTTTCCTTCGAGAAATTCACTTATTTTTGTTTGCCTGGTGAGTGCATTCGTGAGTAAAAGTTTTTTTTTTTTTTTTTTTTTTTTGCAGCGTGGGCAGCTCCACGCCGCAAGGGGTGTGTTATTAATAAGTAATTAGGGTCCTGGGGGCAGACCCCCACCAGTATAAAGGACCCCTCAAGAGCCGAGCACCGCCACTCAGACACTCTCAGGGAGAGGAGAACATCACTCCTCCTCCTCGTTCTTGAATTTCTTCTCAAGTTCTCTCCTCAGCTCCAGAAAGCGTCAAGATGGGCTCCGTGCTGCCCACGGAAGCTTTGGCCCTCAAGTCTGGATTTAAGTGTCCGGCCCGGGCGGCGCTGTCGGACGTGATCACTTCGGACGTCCTGCACAGCTTCCTGTACGGCCGCTGGAGGAACGTGGTGCAAGGGGGCGAGCATCTACAGGACGAGCGCCACGCCGGATGCACGAGAACCGCCTTCACCGCCGAAGTGCTGGCCCAGTCCTTCGCTGGAGGTAAGCAACACCTGTTGGGGACGAACGAGTTTCTTGTGGTCTTTTTACAATTGCTTGTTGGTCGGGGAACGACAAACTTTACTTTTCAATTCTATTTTTTTAGCACAAAAACTATATTATTATTTATATTTAGAATGAATTGACTCGAAACGTTTGATATTACTCTCACTTCCGGAAGGAACTTAAAAACAAACGAAGAAGAGCGTAGAAGAAGAAGTTTGTTTTGTTTATGTACTACTGTAAGTTCCGCTATTTTTAGGCGGTGTCCCACTACGCACAAAGTAGAGTGGTTGGTCACTCAACAGGTTAATCTAGACCACAATGCATTGCGAGCAGTAAAAAGTCCACCGGTCTCCTGTGGTGCGAACCTCGCGTATTATTTATTTATTTACTGTCAAATATGTAAAAATGAAACGACATAAAATGTTTTTATTCACAATAAAAAAAATCGATACATCTTTACGTGCTCGTGTGCCATGACAGGTGTCACGTGATCCGCAACTCGGAGAAAAGATCCGTCCGAAACCGAACGAGGAATTACTTTCTTGCAAAAGAGCAAATTTGGGCACTTTTTATTTAACGGTAGTCAAGTTGTGAAAGTTTATGCTAACTTTATGTAAAGAAGAAGCAAAAAATATAGAAGAGGAAACCCTTTCCCGCCAAAGAAGGAAAAGTATATAAACGTTTTTTTTCCCCTCATTCATCTTTTCTCCATTTAACGCATTAAGTCGCCCCTGAAAGAAGCGAGCAAAGTGTCGCCGAAAATTCATTTGGTTAACTTTGCGCGTTGACCTGGGAAAGTGTCCACTTTAAGAAAAAAAAAAAAAGAAAAACTTTGTGCCGGCATTCATCAATCTGCGGACAGTCTCTTTTCGTGCGCTTGGCAGCAATGTGGGGCTCCCTCCGTCTCCTCCGGCTCAGTCCCCCGTCTCGCTTTCTTTTCAAACCGTTCGCTGTTGGTCGCATAATGCGGCGTGAAGGCTAAATCTAATGCTATTCATTGCATGTCAGCCATCTAATCGCCTTTCCATTTTTTTTGTCGCGCGGATTCCAGAGTCCCTCTTAACAAGACGCCGCTCCATTCAGCGCAAATTTATTGCTACAAACTTCTTAAAAGGATAATGAATTTGGAATTAGCCGTCTCTCTCTTTTGCTCTCTCGCTTTTTTTTTCTTTTTTTTTTTGCCTTTAATGAATATCACATCTGAAGCGTGACCAATTGCTGGAGCCCGCGCAATGGAGGACCATTTAACCCCCACTGGACAAAGCTTTTATTATCATTTTTTTGTGTTGTTGTTGCAGCTTTTAAATACACGAAGAAGAAGAAAAAAACTTTTGATTTGACATTAAAGAAACGTTTTTCCCTTCTACCCCCTCACTACCCCCTTCGTCTATTTAGGTGGGGATAAAACTGCTTTCCGTAAGCAACAAAAACGTTCAATTCAAGCAGATAATCGAATTAAACGGAGGATAAAGTGTCGCTAAATATTTGGAGCCGGTACGTGGGGAACCTGCCGCCGGTGGGCTGGGAAAACTGTGAGGGGAAAAGCGGCTCATAAACGTCAAAATATCAAAACAGTTTTCATATAAAAACAAATATCGTTAAAAATACGACAAAAATGTTTCATAATCGAATTTATTGATTGTATCAACAGGAATTAAATATATACATTAGTTCTAAATTATATATATATATATATATATATATATATATATATATATATATATATATATATATATATATATATATATATATATATATATATATATATAGATATATATGAATTATGCTTATTAATTTGATAGAGAAATTTAAACATACGTTAGTACGTTAAACAGTAAATCATCTTCAGTCATAAGTGACCAGTTAAAAACATATTTTTAAACCAAGAATACAATTTAAAAACAAGCGAATTGACTTAAAGCGTAAGAAAAATGTATTTTTGGAGAAAAAAAAAATACAATATAATTGTGCCCCATTTTATTCCCATGATTCAAAATAATATTTCTAAAGTGTTAAAATTCTTTTGGTGCCATATAGTGGATTATGCACGAATGGACAAAAATAAAAATGCAATAATGTTACATAAAATAATTTAACTGATTATAGTAAGTTTGGTACTGTAATTATAAATACTGTAAATAAAACAAAACAACACAATAAAAAATGTATTTGTCTATGCAGTTTGTTGACTTTTTTTATTTTATCTTTTCGCCAGAGGTGCAGAAGTTGTCCAGCCTGGTGCTCCCTAGCGAGGTGATCATCGCGCAAAGCTCCATCCCAGGAGAAGGTCTCGGAATCTTCTCCAAAACCTGGATCAAAGCCGGCACAGAGATGGGCCCCTTCACCGGCAAAGTCCTGTCCCCGGAACACGTGGACCTGTTCAAGAACAACAACCTGATGTGGGAAGTAAGTCTCATCCGCGAGAGTCTGCTTCGAGATGCCTCCTTCCCACAGCTCACGATTTCTTTTTCTGAAGGTGTTTAACGAGGATGGCACCGTGAGGTACTTCATCGACGCCAGCCAGGAGGACCAACGCAGCTGGATGACGTACATCAAGTGCGCCCGCAACGAACAGGAGCAGAACTTGGAGGTGGTCCAGATTGGTAGCAGCATCTACTACAAGGCCGTGGAGGTACACAGGATCACGTTTTGCTAAAAATATATTTATTTATTTAATATAAAAATGCACAATATAATGACACCCAAATTCAGGCGCTCAAATGATCAAGGAAATGCGTTATCAAACTTTTTATATCGTTTGGTATCATTTCGTATCAAGTGCCACTGCACGCCTATTAGTATTAAAATACAGAAGTGGAGTAGTACTACGATATTATCCTTTTTATTCCTTTATTATTTTTTGACATCAACACCGATTTAAAATGTAAGAAAATAGACACTAAATATGCAGTTGTTGATTCATTTTGACTGAATAAGTTCACAAAAAAAGTATAACTGAATTTTATTCAAAAACTGTTTTGCAACAAAAAAAATGACTGGATTCAAAGAAAAAAGTTCGTACATTCTTAAGACAATGCACAGTTTGAAATATAAAAGGAAACAATCTGCTTAACTCATTCAGTGACATCCATTTTTTTCAACAATATTTAAAAAAAATGCTGTGTGGACTTATAAAAACGTCTTTGGCCGCGAATGGTTTAACTCGTTGAATGTAGTTGCATGTACTTACATATAATGCATGTAAAATTGGAAAACAAAGATCAGAAGCGACATTTTACATAAAAATAAACAATTTCATAAATGCACTTCACTACTTGAATCAAACAAATGCAATATACATCAGAAGTAAAACAAAACAAAGTGTAAACCATTGTAACTTATATTTAGAATAGTTTTAACTGCATTTAAATATTACCAAACTAGAATGATAGGTAAATAAAAACTGTGCTAGTATCCAAGGATTTGGCTACATACCGCACGCAGAACACCGCTAGAGGGAGCCAACGTGACTTAAATTTGTGAATCATTGCAACAGAACACCCCAGATCTTTGGGTGGAAAAAAGTTTCCCCAACTGAATATTTTTCTTCTTTTAGACTATCCCACCGGACCAGGAGCTGCTGGTGTGGTATGGAAACACTCACAACACATTCTTGGGCATCCCCGGAGTGCCAGGAACTGACGAAGAGCAGCAGCAGCAGCAGCAGCAGAAGAAGAACAGAAATGGTGAGGAGACATTTTCACAAAGACTTTTATGATCAAATACAATGAGCTTTTTCATTGGTATTTTGACACAAAAGCGACCCAAAGTATTTTTTTATACATTCAATACAAGGTGCTTGTCAAATGTTTTTTTTTTTCTTCATAACGAAAAAAATCCATGATACTCTGAAAACTGTTGGGTCAAAAATATCCCAATTAGGGTCATAAAGGAACTGGATCAACATTTTAAGATAATCATCTAAAAGATTGAGCCAATCTTTTGTATTATTTATTTTTTTTTGAGTTTGGGTTATTATTGACCAAACTGACAAAAATGGCTTATTTTTTGTGTTACAAAATGAAGAAGGCTTATTAAAAGCATATGTCAGTTCCTTCTTGAGCCAATTTGGATTATTTTTGTCCTGTCCGACCAAAGAAATGTTTATTTTAATGGTTCGTCATTTGACAAAACTTTAATCATCTAAAATGTTGGGTCAGTTTCTTTTTGATTTTGTTTGGGTTAGTTTTGGCTCAAATATTTGTCTTTTTTTGTACATCATTCATTTGGCCCAATTTTTGTTTTTTTTATAGTTGACCCCTTTTTGTCCCCTTTTGACCCATTTTTCAATCATTTTTGACCATTTTTTGTTTGTGGTCAGTCTTTTCTAGTTCCGATTTTAGCTTCTTCTTTTTTTAAATACCAAAAAGTCTTAAAAGTCTCGATCCAGCTTGTTGGGTGAAACAAATGAAAAGTTAGGACAAATCCTTTTTTGGTCCCAATTTGAGTGATTTGTGACCCAAGTGACCAAGATAAGTTTTTCCCATCTTGCTGTTTTCTCTGTCCTATTTATGATGTGGATAATGCTTTATGAACCGAAATGACTTAAACTTCGCATCCTAATCAGTTTGACATCATTCCAATTGGAAAATGTCTCCAAACGTTTGACTGATACTGCACATTCAATTTGATGAGCACTGCGCGGTGCCTCAAATCATCTTTTCCCATTTAAATGAATGTAAATGCTGATAATCTGTTCTAGCTATTTTAACTCAGTCTTATCCCTGCGTTTCTTTTGAACTTTTTTCCTCCAGATGACCCCCAGTCTTGCGAGTCGTCATGCTCGCCGACTTCCTCGTCGTCCTCATCCTCCTCCGCCGCCGGCCTGCACACGTCAGGGCGGATGCGCTGCGTCATCTGCCACCGCGGCTTCAACTCTCGCAGCAACCTGCGCTCGCACATGCGCATCCACACTCTGGACAAGCCCTTCGTGTGCCGCTTCTGCAACCGCCGCTTCAGCCAGTCGTCCACGCTGCGCAACCACGTGCGCCTGCACACCGGCGAGCGGCCTTACAAGTGCCACGTGTGCCAAAGCGCCTACTCGCAGCTGGCGGGCCTGCGCGCTCACCAGAAGAGCGCGCGGCACAAGCCGGCCGCTTCCGCCGCCGATGCCGCCGCGCAGGCTTCCCCGCCGCTCCCCCCGCCGCCTCCTCCTCCTCCCGCCCAGCAGATGGCGCAAGTGGTTCGCCACCACCACCATCACGTGCCGCTGGTGCACCACATTCCCGCCTTGGTGCTCTGATAAGTGACGACATAATAACAGCAAAGATGCACTTTAGCCAAAATCCTGAGTGGAGAGGAGACCACTTCCTGTTATATGTAAAAAAAAAAAACATTCTGGAGGGGGCTTGCTCGGCACTGACCACAGACTTTTGCGTTCCCTTGTCACGTGATCAAAACATCAAGAAATACTTATGATAATATCAATGATGTTCATCGCCTGGACGACAGTGATCAATATTTATAGCATAATCATCAAAAATGACTTCACATGACTTTATTTTGCTTTTTCAAACCATCACGGCTAACCACGTGGTCCTTGGGGCTTCTAATTGGTGACACCTGTATCATGTGATTGAAACTTCCCGCCCATGCTCTCAAGTAAATTCTCTTTCCATGGCACTTCTCACAGTGGACTCATCAAAGTGCTTCTCATAGTTTAAAATACATTTTCAAAATACTAGCCAAAAAAGTGAATAGAATGAAGAGTGATCACGTGACCAAAACACAGTCACGTTGATGAGAAAGTCCCGCTTACATGCTAAAGTAAATCAATTTTATTTATATTGCACTTAGGACTCAAAAGTGCTGAGTAGAAATAGATTGGAAACAAAAAAAAACTCTCTCTCTCACTCTCTCTATATATATCTACAGTATATATATATATATATATAAAACGTCAGCTCGCCTGGCACGTGACCAAAGACTTGAAAATGACGGGCACGAGTCTGTCACGTGATCAAGACGGCACACCATTCTGCATGATAACGTATGTCACGTGAATAAAGCGGCCAGTCCTGCTCGTGCGTTTACGTGACGTCACTAGTAGTTTGTATTGATTTTACGTGCAGGTTTTGTACGAAAGCTTGAAATGATTCATCATTGTAGGTCCTACAGTTCACACACACTTCAAAACAAACTGTCACTTTAAATTTGTACAGATTTAATAATTGTGTATGAATAAAAATAAGTAAATGTTTGCTTCTGTATATGTGATTGTAAATACATTTGTGCTTCTTGTATTCTAAATAAATCATATAACTCGTGTTGAATGGCCAGTATTACATTTGGGGAAAGTATTAATTTCAACATATCTCAAAAACGAAAATACACTACAGTACTAGACATGATAAAATGACGTTATTTTAGATTCAGTTGGCTGCCATTAGTAACATTTCTCAAATTCAACACAAGAGGGCGACAGAGTAACGCCCGAAGACGATGCGGTGCTATGTAATGCTCTGTCTCGAGTTTCACAAAACCAAACGTATTTAAGCACGGTCCGTTATCGTGAAAAACAAAACAAACAAAAAAAAGCCTTACTATACATGGTCGAAAAAGCCTTACTATACATGGTCATTTTTGGAGAAAAAAACAACACCGTTAATTAAAAAAAAAAGCTTAACGCCTTACTTGCCAAAAAACGAATGACACAGTTGTTTGTATATGGGCATGGGGTCATTTTTTGGTGAAAAACAGCTTACCATAGACGGCTGTTTTTCTTATTTTTTTCTGAAAAATATTACAAAAAACTATTCATGTTTATGTAATGCCTTACTGTACACGTTTTTGTAATTAAAAAAGAAGACAAATGCCTAACTGTTGTTTAGTTCTTCAGAAAAAAAACTTACAATATTTGGTCGTTTTTTTGGTACAAAAAGGCTTACTAATGGTTGTTCTTTTTTGAAAAAAGAAAAAAAAAGCATTACAATACGTGGTCCTTGGGAGGAAAACGTCTTACCATTCATGTTTTTTTTTTTTTTTGCAAAAAATATTCCATCTTATTATATGGTCCTTTTTAAAGCCTTAACGCACATGTTTTTTCATTAAAAAAAACGCCTAAGGTTGTTTTTTTTAGAAAAAAAAACACCTTACTATAAATGGTCGTTTATTTAAAAAACGCCTTACCACATACAGTAAAAAAAAAAAAAACTTACTGTAGCTAACATGGTATTTTTTGTAAAACGAAAAAAACTTACTTTATCGGTTCGCTTCACTTTTTATGTGCAAAAAAAAAATCCATTTTTATTTTCCTTTGAAGACGTGTTCTGGCAAGCATTGAGTGATTCTAATCAAAATCTGCCCTTGAAAAAGGCACAATATGTCCTTGGTGAGGTGGCTAAAAAAAGAGCAAGTACAAGAATGGATAAAGCGCGTCCTCTAGCGGCCGCTGGTAGTTAACAGCAAAAAAAAAAGCACATCCTTTTCAGATTGCGGGTCACGCGCGGCGACACAGTTAAAAGATGACACAGAAGATGCACGCGTGAATTCTCACTTTTTACGGACATAATTTGAACACCCTTTCTGTTTGGAACGCCCATTTAATTGACATATTAATGTTTTGTGGATATTTATGATCTAATCGCATTTTACCGTTATTTTCCCCCCTTCGCATCCCCTCGCCCCCGCCCCCGTCGTTCCGCGGGGATGTCTCCTCGGACGATACTATCGTGATTTTACGAAGCTCTGCATCCCGGCGAGGAGGCTGATGGACGATGCGCGGTCCGTTCGGACCAATAACGAGCCACCGCTCCTGAATGCTGCAGCGGCGGAGAGAGACACCGAGCAGGGTGTCACCGTCAACCCCGGATGCTGCGCCGCAGGATCGGTTACACCGACCCGTCGTCGGGTAAAGACATCCTCGGGAATCGCTCCCTTTGTTTCATCTTTATTTGCGCCTTCGGACTGGTGACTCTCTTGCAGCAGATTCTCTATGGGAAAAACTACATTAAAAGGTACGTGAGTTGTTTTTTTTTTTTCTGCTTCGATGGTTTAAAGCATCATTGCTTGAATGCTTAATGGATGTCTTCTTCAGGAGGGAAGCCTAATAATGGCCGGAAGAGATTAATAGTAATTGACCATCCATCCGTGTGACCACCTTTGCTCCTTTTCGCCCCCCCTTGTGGCATAAAAACAAATTTCCATTTTTGTTGTTGTTTTTTTGATGATGGTAAAGCATCACATTCATATCATACACACGCTGCTTCAACAGCTGTGTATGGTAACCCTCTTTCCCACTTTATGTATTATAATTTCTTAATTTGTGCCTTTCCTCGACTGGTGCTACATCTTAGAGGCGAGATCTGCGAGTAAGTGATGATTTTTCAGTCAATGATTGTGTTGCTTTCTCACGATGAAGCCCCAAAAACGCCCTTTGACGTCCTCTTAAATTCCATGATGAGACGAGCAGATGTTGAGAAGAACCCCAAAGCAAATGAACAAAACAGCACATCCCGGGAGAAGTCACAGCTCTTATGTTTACTCCAAGCAAACATAATGTGCTGCAGTCCCTTATAAGAAAACACACACGCTCCCCCTATGCCCCCCTCCCCCCCCCCCCCCCCCCCCTTCACACTCCACCCAGGCTGGTTTCTAAGGTGGATTCATGGTATCCAAAAACCTCCCCGATGGTGAGATTCATGAATTCAAGCATCTTGCACGTTATGATGGCGCTGGGCCCATTGGAGGAGAAGAACAAGAAATAGTGGCGGGTGGGTAGATTGGGGACAACAAACCAATGGGCTCAGCGGCGGCCATTTTGCTACAGTCTGTCTGCACACACTCTTTGGGGGAGAGAAATTACAAGGCCAGAGTGGGATGACTTGACTGTGAGTGTGCATGTGATGTCATCAACCTCCTTTGCTGGTGACTGTGAAAATCAACGCAATTCCCGTACTACCGCGCGCGACGGATTATTTTGGAATAATTCCACAAAAATGATAAGCAAACGATCCCATTTTCTCACAGAGTATTTTGGAGCATCATTTTTGTAGATTAAATAGTTCGTTGGAATTGTGATTTTCATTTGGTAGATTTGGCGCTAACATGCTAGGTTCAGACCAAATACAAAATAATCACAGATCGCTCTGGCTGCGATATTAACATTTAAAAAGCCGGCTTCACTTCATATCAAATCAAACATTTTTTAATCTGACCACCAGGGGGCAATGTTTCCCACATGTTTGCATGACACAAGCCTCTACTTTATTATCATAATAAATTATTTACCAGTGTGAAATGGCGTCGAGTTTCTCACCTGATTCCTAATATATATAATGCTAGCTGTCAATTGAGACCCATTTTGAAAATTGAAATAAATTCAGTTTGAAATGACTAAAAATGACATTTTGACTTTTAATTGATTAAAATTTGCTTAAAAGTAAAGAAATTGCTTGGTTCAAAGAAGGCTTCGTTTGTTTTCATTGGTTTGCACTCAGCAAGTAAATTAGCTGTGTTGCCCTGTGTGCCAAGTTTTAACCATTACTTATTTACCTTTTATTTATTCTAGTTTATTATTATTATTTGTAAGAATCTAGCCTTGAAGCCTTGTTTATATAATGCTCGTTTAAAAGTAAAGGGCAATAAATAGACATGTTTGACCAAACATGATGAATAATCTTGTTGGAAACACGCTGCCAGAAACCTTCAACTTACATTTGCTCTGACTGAAGAGTAAAGCTAATAGGACTACATTTCCCATGATTCTTAAACATGGAAGCAGAAAGTATTTATAGTTACAGTCACCAACTTATATTTAAATAGACTAATAATACCGTTTGTCGAAAGAAGTGAGGACACCGTCGGCCATCTTACGTTGCCACCCGCTAACCTGGCTAACTTGAGTACATTGATCTCTACATGGCAGTTTTTCAAACACATAAACACTGTCAACAATGAGTTTTTTATGGACTTAAGGAATCAATTGTGAAAATGAAGCTTCGTGAAGAACCTGCGTCATTGTGTTACCCCTCAAAAGTAAACTAGTGTAGTGGAATTGTCTGAAATTTTCCTTGCTTCTTTGAACCAAGAGCGCAGTCTAGAATACTCAAAATAATATCGCAAGTGCTTCATGAAGCTTCGTTTGTTTATCACGAGTCAACAGCGTTTTCAGCTTGAAAATAAATTTGGAGCCTCCCGATTCTCCATTCATATATACAGCAAGTCCATGGTTCTACTACGACGAAATCATGGACGCCTGCTAGCAACTCCGTGCAGATGAAAATAAGAACATGGTTTACTTCTCAATCCCCAAAAGCGCCCACGACTGTATTGTGAGCTCCCACGCATTTAATCTTGGCTTTATTAGTCATTAATCTAAAAAATAGATTTAACGTTCAAACAATTGAGATCATGTCGAGTCCCGCCAGAAAGAAACGTCTTGGTTTGTCATCACAGGGAAGCCTCTTTAGATGCTGTCAGCGCGTTCCACTTTGAGTACTCTAAGAGCATTCTTCCTCCTCTCAGGGCCCATTAAAGTCACCCAAGGCCGAGAACGGGATTCTAAGTGCTCAACGTGAAATGCTTGCCAATAAATCGGTAGAGATGAAGACCCTCGTGAAGTTCTCTATTCAAAATGCCCGAATGATCTGTGAAGAAGTCGCGGGAGATTGAAAGGTGTTTGCCACAAGCTTTTGTGGGCGTGTGTCCCAGCGCGTTGATGGTGTCATTGAATTACACCGCTGCATTAGCTTCCCCGTGCTATGCAGATTTAGCGATGCTGAAATAGCAAAGAAGCCGAGCGCTCGAACAGGAAAGTACTTGACGTGCTCTTCGTTGCATAATGAATCCGTACTAGCTAAATTGTCCATCAAAACAAATTTCTCATTAAGGCGCTGCATTTGATGAGAAAAAAAAAACTTGTAATTGTAAATACTGCACGGGTTTAACGTTTACAATTGAACTGATATGCATACGCATAACATCACAGGGAAGGCACTGAAAGAAGACACTAGGGAGCTGAAATTTCACCCAGATGTTGACAACATGTCAAAATTTAACCTGGCATGACCGCTTAGTTATCACATTAACAAAATGTGCCATCCCTTAGCTAAAATATTGTGAGAATGTCATGGATGAAAATGAGCCAAAAATGGTCAAAATCAACCTGTGTGCGGTATTTTATCCAATCCTTTTATCTTTACATTAAAGATATTCCACATCAAAAGGAAAGCATTGAGAAAAGACACCAGGGAGCTGAAATTTCACCCAAAATGTCAAAATTTAACATGACACAACCACCTAAGTATCACACTAACAGAATTGACTAAAACACTGAGAATGATATGGAAGAAAATGACCCAAAAATTGCGAAAATACTGCACAATTTTGTCAAATACTTTGATCTTTGCATCAAAGGAACTTCAAATCAAAGGGAAAGCATCGACCGAAGACAGTCTGGAGCTGAAATCTCACCCAAAATGTCAAAATTTAACATGACACAACCACCGAAGTATCACACTAACAGAATTGACTAAAACACTGAGAATGATGTGGAAGAAAATGACCCAAAAATTGCGAAAATACTGCACAATTTTGTCAAATACTTTGATCTTTGCATCAAAGGAACTTCAAATCAAAGGGAAAGCATCGACCGAAGACAGTCGGGAGCTGAAATCTCACCCAAAATGTCAAAATTTAACATGACACAACCACCTAAGTATCACACTAACAGAATTGACTAAAACACTGAGAATGATATGGGAGAAAATGACCCAAAAATTGCGAAAATACTGCACAATTTTGTCGAATACTTTGATCTTTACATCAAAAGAACTTCAAATCAAAGAGAAAGCATCGAATGAAGACGGTCGGGAGCTGAAATCTCACCCAAAATGTCAAAATTTAACATGACACAACCACCTAAGTATCACACTAACAGAATTGACTAAAACACTGAGAATGATATGGAAGAAAATGACCCAAAAATTGCGAAAATACTGCACAATTTTGTCAAATACTTTGATCTTTGCATCAAAGGAACTTCAAATCAACGGGAAAGCATCGACCGAAGACAGTCTGGAGCTGAAATCTCACCCAAAATGTCAAAATTTAACATGACACAACCACCGAAGTATCACACTAACAGAATTGACTAAAACACTGAGAATGATGTGGAAGAAAATGACCCAAAAATTGCGAAAATACTGCACAATTTTGTCAAATACTTTGATCTTTGCATCAAAGGAACTTCAAATCAAAGGGAAAGCATCGACCGAAGACAGTCGGGAGCTGAAATCTCACCCAAAATGTCAAAATTTAACATGACACAACCACCTAAGTATCACACTAACAGAATTGACTAAAACACTGAGAATGATATGGGAGAAAATGACCCAAAAATTGCGAAAATACTGCACAATTTTGTCGAATACTTTGATCTTTACATCAAAGGAACTTCAAATCAAAGAGAAAGCATCGAATGAAGACGGTCGGGAGCTGAAATCTCACCCAAAATGTCAAAATTTAACATGACACAACCACCTAAGTATCACACTAACAGAATTGACTAAAACACTGAGAATGATATGGAAGAAAATGACCCAAAAATTGCGAAAATACTGCACAATTTTGTCGAATACTTTGATCTTTGCATCAAAGGAACTTCAAATCAGGTCCAATTAGTTTTCTCGAAAGATATTTTCTGTCATTTTTGGGTCATTTTCTTCCACATCCTCGCAGAATTTTAGCCATGGGATTGCACACTCCTGGTACTGTGAAATTTGACGTTGTCCACATCTGGGTGAAATTTCAGCTCCCTAGTGAGGATAAATGCCTACAGAAAATGAATGGATGGTCTTCTTTCATTGCTTTCCCTTTGATGTGAAAAACCTTTAATGAATTAATTAAGCTAATCCTCTGCGATATTGATATTCACAGCCTAATTTGATGTCAAATCAAAATCTTTGTCATCCTACCACTAGAGGGCAATGTTTCCCACATGTTTTCCAACACGACTTGGATAATATTTCAGCATTGACGGATCATAGAAATTGAACAAATTACAATAGCAATTGCGGTCATTTTTCAAGCAGATCGTCGGAAAAATCGCACTTCTTCGTAAAGCTAGTAAAAGAGCGTAAATAGGACGTTTTGTGTTTTTCACTGTTTTCTTGAGACAAACACCTGCTCCAACTCCAAGTGTCAAGTGTGTTTGTGTGCGATGCGGGTGTACACTTTGGATCTGGTTGCTCTCTGTTCTCTGCTCGGCTCGCCAAACATCCGGGACATCAACCCAAATAAACTGACTCATTTTCTTACTAGTGCGCAACAGTTTAGCCGACTCAAAGGGGACGAGACAGGAAATTGGAGCGGTCCCGTTAATTTCTCGGATGACGGATCTCTGAAGCCCGCCAGAAATGGAAGGAAAAGGTACTTTGTTCCCAGCGTCATTGAAAGCACCACACCTCCAGAGAACACAGACAGTCAGCTATAACGAGAGGTCACACACCCTCACACACGCACGCACGCACGCACACATTCGCATCACACGCACTTTGAAAGGCAGCCTTGCATGCTTGGACCTTGCAGCAGAACTTCTCAGAGCCACAACGCAGCACATCTTTCTCATCTTCTGTTATGATCTTCATGGGTGATGTCACGGGGACGTCACGAAGTTTAACGCCTAACCTGTCTGCATGTTGACAGATGTTTCCGTCAGAATTTTCAGCCAGATTCACAGACCTCCGTAATAGTCACACCCTGCCTAGCCGATATTAAGAAGAAAAACAAACGCTCTCACAGGTAGGCCCGTTTGAAGGCATTTCCAGTACATTCACAGAAACCCCCAGAATGCCTCTTTTGTTTTTTTTTTTGGTTTTGGTTTCGTTTTCATTGGTCTAACGGGTCGACAAGTTCTTTTACCCCCGTGGCGGTCGCACTTCCACATTTGCTCTCTTGCATGATTACGTCCGCCTCGACGCCGAACCCGCCCCCCGTCCCCGGAAACCACCGCCATCCCGGCCGGAAGCTCCGCCCATCGTGACCCATTAGCACACCATTTTCCCTTGTGTCGTGTTCTGCACAACTCTTGTGTGTATGCCATGTACATAGTGTGGACACGCCCCTCCCCCCCACTTCCCTTCTTCACATCTGCATTGTCTCTTTGGATTTAAAACCCGATTTTTTGTACCCTCTATTATTGTCATGAGGCCCTCTTGTAATCTGTGCTGATCCTTATTCTTTTCAAAAATTCATCATCTGTATTGGGGGGACCCGCAAAAGCATGTATCCCAGAGAATATTGGGGGAAATCTAGGGGGCCTGAATATGATCCCTGCAGAACTAACGACTGTCGCTGCTGGATGTGCTTACGATGTTTCATACTACTAAAGCATTGGTTGGTAACTTTTTTTTTTTCCAATTATGAAACCCCTGTTAAATATTTTTTTTTCAGAGCACTAATCTCTCAGAAAATAAAGAAATACACATTTTGCAAAGGAGTCACTATAACAAAATTTTGCCATTGCAGAAAATTTCGGACTATGAGCTGCAACTTTTTTTCTCATGATTTGAGCCCTGTGGCTTAAAGTCCAGTGTGGTTTATATGCATTTTTGAAATTGGCCACCAGGGGGATATCCACCAGTAATGCAAATGTATGTACTTTTGCCAATTTCTGGAACAACTATGAAATCGAACTGAAAAGATGTGAATCAATGGCTGTGCTCAAAATTTTTTTAAAAATATAGTCTTAAAAATATGAAAATTATAGGTAAAAGTTTGTCACATTTAAATTTAATACTTATACAACTGTACTTACTGTATGAATAATGTGCAATGTATTTACACATCCATTAAAAAAAATAAATCACTCAATTAATCAAGGAGAGCGAGAACACGCTATCAAAGTATTTCTTTTGAGTTTAAGTTGCTATTTTACTCTGCAATATTCCGTGGGTGTTATGCTGGAAATATGTTGGTGCTTAACATGCAGACATGTTAAGTCTGTTGAAGATAGCATGTTGCTGTAAGAAGTTAAAAAGGTTCTAAATAAAAATAATAACTTCCCTATACCATCTTTCTGCTTAAAGATCCGATGTTACGACCTGCGGTTTATAGCGTGGTGCGGCTTAAAGTCCGAAATTTATGGTAGTTGCCCCATGTTCCAATTGGTTTACTCTCAATTTGAAAATAAACCGTATTTGAACCCTTGTGCATAATTTTGTCCAATCCCTTTGATCTTTACACCAAAAGTAGTTCACATTAAAGAGAAAACATTCAAAAAGGGACCTGAAATTTCACCCAGATGTGGTCAAAATTCAACATAGTGATCACACTATAAGAAGTATGGCAAAAATGATGTGGAGGAAAATGACATAAATTGGTCAAAATACTGCACAAGGGTTAAAGCAGCCATTTTAAAATCATCCAAAATTGAAGTCTTACTGTAATATATGTTTGAAATAACGCCACACAGTTAAACCATCATAGCCACATATATGATGGAAATAAATGCCTCTCCTTGGAATGCGTCATCAGACGGATGTAAACAAACCAGTGTCACCGTTAATTTGTGAAATATTCTCTCTTGCATCTTGTTCCTTTCAACGCATCCCTTCCTTATGTTCTTTGGTCTCTTTTGATTTTATTCCTCCAAACTCCCATCGCATTTTGCCACGTGTGACACGTTGCGGTGATGTCATCCATCTATCCGTCATCCACAGTTCATTCTGCGAATGTAATTTGATCTAATTATTATCGTTACTGCTGCTTCAATATCACCTGCCTTATAAAGACAAAAATTACACTTAAAAACAAAAAAACAAAAAGCTGCGCAGTGGTGGCGGTGCTAAACCGAAAACATGTTTGTATGACTTAAGTGTTACTATTTTTTTTATTAGTTATTATGGCATATATTCCACTTACAGATGTTACATATTAGTCTTATTCATATCCATAAATACATATAAATCACAAAATAATCCCAGAAAATAATCTTCAGGTTATTTGCCAAAGCACATTTTTACAGAGTGAGATAAATATCCTTCCTGTGCAATATTCGATCTATCTACGACTACTACTACACTCCTTGCCACTTGTGCTTGTGACTGTGTATTTTCCCTTCAGATATTTGGGAAACTATGACGGGCCTTTCGAGTACAACTCCACAACATGCAAAGAACTCAGACAGGAGATTATGGATGTCAAAGTCCTGTCAATGTGAGTGAGTTTTTGAGTTCTGCTGGAAGATTTCTTTTAGGAGTATTTATTATTAAATAGGTTAACATTAATTATTTAATCATGGATGATTTTTTTTTTAAGTTTTCAAATTCGATGTAGATTTCTGTAATTATAAAATATAATTTAGATAATTACATAAGTTATATTTTTATTTATTTATCTATTTATTATTTATTTAAAAATAATTTTTATCTTTGTATTTTTTTACTATTATTTTGTACCATTTTTGTATTATTTTTATTAATTTTTCAAAAAATATTTATAAAGACTTTGATACTTTTCATTATTTATCCATTTATTATTTATTTACAATTTATTTTTATCCATGTATTTTATACTAATATTTTGTACCATTTTTTTGTATTATTTTTGATTAATTTTCCAAAAATGATTCATAAAGTTTTTGACACTTTTCATTATTTATCCATTTATTATTTATTTACAATTTATTTTTATCCATGTATTTTTTTACTATTATTTTGTACCATTTTTTTGTATTATTTTTCATTAATTCATTATTACACACACACGCGCACACACACACACACACACACACACACACTCACACACTTCATCTTTGAAGAAAAAACATGAACAGCTATTCAATGCTGCAGATTAAGAAGATGGGAAGATGCAGATAGAATGTTATGCGTTGCATGAAATAAAACGCTTCCCTGCAGCAAAGTAAAAGCGTTCCAGCAACATTTTGTTCTGGGATTGAAGCCTTTTGTCAACTACAAGTCCCATAATGCGTAGCAAGAATTTTGCATTATGGAGGTCAGGCTAAGCCACTTAATGAAGTCATTGAAAGGCTTGCAAATGTCATGAATTGTCCAGTGGCGCCACCTTGGTGATTTTGGGGTCCCAACACAAAAAATTCTGTTGCACCCTGTTCGCGAATTGTCCTTGAAAGGATTAATGCAAATTGACGATAGTTCTAAATTTTAATGGCAGTAAACGAGCCTGACATGGGCTAAATTTGACATGTGCAGGGTGTACTTGTCGATTTCCCATTTGCAAGCATTTACATGAGACTGCATATTGAAAGTTGACATATTTTGACAACCTATGCAATATTTTAGCCCCCTAGTGTTTTTATGCATACTTTTTCTTCGATATCACACATCAAAAGAAACCCAAAAGACAATTTGTTTTCCGGACTATTTCACTGATCCCGCCGAAACGACCCATAACTGGCACACCATCCACTTCGGTGTACATTCCGAAAGGTTCACATCACATGGTAATGAGGCTGTTAATCCCGGGAGACATCCATCCCCGTTCACGAATCAGGCTTTTACAGTCAACTATATTGTTTTACAAGGCTACAGGCCAATAGTTTCATATTCGTCTCCCAGGAAATGTCAGTTCAAGGACGATCTATTTACAGCCGCTCTAAATGAAACCGCCGTCTTGGGCGGAACGATCACTGACATTTTGCTGCTCCGTTTTAGCTCCGTATCCCCGTAGCCTTGGGTCCGTTCCTCACATTTTTATTGCGTTTACTTTGCGTTTTTTTTTTTCGATTTATCGTCCTTAGTAGAAACAATAAAGGGGAAATATGCGTCCATTCCGCCAGGGTCAAAACCTCGGATCTGTTTGAGAGATGGCGCAACCTGCAGGTGTGTAAATGGGAGCAGAACAAGGAGGAGACCAGTAACTTCAAGTAAGCATGGTTTCGGCTAAATCCGCGCCGGATTTAGTTCCGCCGTGGCCAATCGACAGAGAGGAAAACAAAGGATTGTTGTTTTGTTCCAGAATGTCGCTGTCTCGCTGCTGCAACGCTCCTTCCTTCCTATTCACCACCAAAAGGAACACGCCCGCCGGGACCAAGCTGAGGTACGAGGTGGACACCAGCGGCATCCTTCCCATCACTGCCGAAATCTTCAAAATGTTACCGGATGTGAGTTCCATCGGGGATGCTGATTTGAAATGTGTTTGCTACCTTCTGGCCGATTTGGGACGAAGTCGACTTTCTTACTGTATTGAGTATAGTTGGCAGAATTCTCACTTTCCTTTCAGAAATTTGACTATAGTCTTTTTTTATTATTCCGGCTTGATAATGTCAGAATTCGGAAAATATCCTCGGAATTCTGACCAGAGTTCTGAATTCTATAAGGGTGTAAATAAAGTCAGAATTCAGAAGCAGTTTCATGAGAATTTTGACTTTAAAGTGAGAATTAGTCGTTGTCACTTTAATGCCAGAATTTGGACTTTATTCCCAGAATTCTCACGAGTCTGGGTTCTGAATTTCATAAGTGATCAAGTGAATAAAGCGTAAATTAATTGAGCATTTTGAAGTCAGATTTCTGATTTTTAAAATGAGGATTCTGACTTTATAGTGAGAATGATTCATTCTCACTTTATAGTCAAAATACAAATTCAGAAGACAACTGAAATTCTGAATTTGAAGTCTGAATTCTCACTTTTGAAGTCAGAATTCTGACTCAAAAATTTGGCTTTAAAGTGAGAATTTCAAGAATACTCAAAGTAAGAATTCTGCCTTTGTGCAAAGGTGACTTTTTTTTTAGAAAATTTCTGACTATTCAAACTGAAGTCAGAACTCTGAGTCAGCCAGAATTCTGAAAATAAAACCAGAATTCTGAAATAAAACTGAGGATGAGTCATTCTCACTTTAAAGTCAGAATAGTAATTCAGAAGACAATTGGAATTCAGAGTTTGAAGTCTGAATTCTCAATTTTGAAGTCAGAATTCTGACTCAGAAATTTGGCTTTAAAGTGAAAATTTCAAGAATACTCAAAGTCAGAATTCTGCCTTTGTGGAAAGGTGACTTTTTTTTAGAAAAGTTCTGGCTATTTATTTACACTGATGTCAGAACTCTGACTCAGCCAGAATTCTGAAAATAAAACCAGAATTCTGAAATAACACTGAGGATCCAGCCAATTTTCTTTGCTTTTGTTTGCACAGTGATCCAATCCATGCGTTTTTTTTTTTCAGATAAGTAAAAGTATTTTTACGTTGTGAGTATATTTCCCACTTGTACTTTGTAGGATATGCCATACTCCAAATCCCAGTACAAGAAATGCGCCGTGATTGGAAACGGCGGCATCATCAAGAACAGCAACTGCGGAAAGGACATCGACTCGGCGGACTTTGTGTTCAGGTAGGAAAAAAAATCCAATCCGTTGTCGTCTTTGGAGCCATGACACATTTTCCAATATGAAACAATGTCAGGCTTTTCAACATTGACAATTTCCATCTGACGTTGAATATTCCAATGGAAAATTTGCTGTTTATCTTTTTTTGCCCCAGATGCAACATACCGCCCATCAGTGAGAAATACTCGGCCGATGTCGGCACCAAAACGGATCTGGTAACCGTTAACCCGAGCATAATCACAGAGCGGTGAGCCACATTTTTCTCAAGGCCGGTGAAATATTCTCACTGATCTCAGAATTCTCAATTTAAAGTCAAAATTTTGACTTGAGAGAATTACTGTAACTATAAGTGAAAAATCCCTCAATGTTGTTTTAAAGACAAAAATCGTCAAAGTAGGAATTCTGACTTTATTCTCAGCATTATAATTGTAAAAGATTTGATAAGATTCAGAATTGTAAATATTTTCACTCAGTGAGAATTGTGACAATTGCAAGGATCGTCAGAATTCTCAGTCGAAATTCTGAAGCGAAAATTCTTACTTTAAAAGTTAGTCACAATTCTGACAGCGATTTTAAAGAAATTTCTCACTTTAAAATCACAAAGAGAAATTGCAAAACATCAAAAAAAGTGTGAATCACTTTAACTCATTCCATGCCAGGGACGTATTTTCACGTTTTTTTAAGAGTCCAGAGATTAATTCCCAGATACTTAAGTCTTAAATCGATACTTGAGTACATTAAGGACTGACTTGAGATGAAAGTGAGAATTCTGACTTGAAAATTTTGACTTTAAAGTGAAAAGTGTCTTCTGATTTTAAGTGAAAGGTGTGAGAACAAAGTGAGAATTCTGCGATGCGAGAATTTTTTTAATTCGGTGGTCCCTTTTCTCACATGTCGTCCTTCCCACCGACCGGGAGTAGGTTCCAGAAGCTGGAGAAATGGCGGCGCCCCTTCTACGAGGTCCTGCTGAACTACGAGAACTCGTCGGTGGTCCTGCCGGCGTTCTACAACACGCGCAACACGGACGTGTCCTTCCGAGTCAAGTACATGCTGGACGACTTTGACTCGCAGCGGGGCGTCTTCTTCTTCCACCCGCAGTACCTGCTGAACGTGCAGCGCTTCTGGGCCGTGCAGGGCGTGCGGGCCAAGCGCCTCAGCAGCGGCCTGATGCTGGTCACCGCCGCCCTGGAGATGTGCCAGGAGGTGCACCTCTACGGTTTCTGGGCCTTCCCCATGAACCCGTCGGGGATCTTCATCACGCATCACTACTACGACAACGTCAAGCCGCGGCCGGGATTCCACGCCATGCCGCACGAGATCTTCAACTTCATCCACATGCACGCCCGCGGGATCGTGCGCGTGCACACGGGGACGTGCACGTGAACGCGCCGTGGCGTTTTTCTCGAGGTGCCGGAATCGCATCGCGGCGGAACCTCCGGAGCGGATTGTCGCCTTTCACAAGGCTCCAATGGGAAATTGGGCATACGTATAACTGGAATTCATTCAGTTAAAAAAAAAAAAGGCATTCAACCCCCGCTATTCAGAGGCGATAGACAGGAAAATTCTCAAAACGTGAATTTAAAGTCAGACATCTTGAACTTTGACTTTATTTGCCAATTTCTCACTTAAAAGTCAGAATTTTAGTCAGAATTCTCTCTTTAAACTAGAAAGCCAAAATTCTCACTTTAAGTCAGAGTTCCGACTGAAAATTCGGACTTTAAATTGAGAAATGCAAGAATAACGTAAGAATTCTTGCTTGAATTTCAGTCAGAATTCTCACTTTTGAAGTCAGAGTGGAGGATTCTGACTTTAAAAGTCAGAATTCCAACAATAAAGTGAGAATGCCCAAAATAGCCAGAATTCTTGCAAGAGTTTTAAAATCAGAATTCTCACTTTTGAAGTCAGAGTTGAGAATTCTGTCTTTAAAAGGGAGAACCCAAGAATAGCCAGACTTTCACTAGAATTTTAAGGTCACAATTCACACTTTTGAAGTCAGAGTTCCGACTGAAAATTCTGACTTTAAAATTGTGAATTCCAAGAATAAGTCAGAATTGTCTCTAGAATTTTAAAGTCACAATTCTCACTTTTGAAGTCAGGGTTCCGACAGAATTCAAAATTTAAAAGTGTGAATTCCACGAATGTCAGAATTCTTGCCAGAATTTTCACGTCACAATTCTCACTTATGAAGTCAGAGTTCTGATTGAGAATTCTGACTTTAAAAGTGAGAATTCCAAGAATAAAGTCAGCATTCTCGCCAGAATTTTAAAGTCAGAAGTGAGGATTCTCACTTTAAAGTCAAAAGTCAGTATTCTGAGAATAAAGTCTGAATTGTCAATTAAAAAAAAAAGTGAGAATTCTGACTGAGGTGATAAAAAAAAAAATATTCGCATAGAATTACATACAGTATATAATGAAGCATTTGAGGAATGCTTCATTTTTTTGGTGTCCAAAAAAAAGCAATGTATTCAAATTGTATTGACCTTATGAAAACTTTGGAGGTTCCACTGAAGGTTTCTAAGAAGGGACGCCATTTTGGAGCAATGTGAAGGTCTCTCTTACCACAGCAGGCTTGTTCTTCACTGTGGTTTTCATGTGCTCTTCTTCTTCTTCTTGATGTTCATGTTGTTGCCGTGACGTTTTCTAGTGGCTCTGCTGTACAGGTCGGTTCTTTTCTACCCGTTGCCGTACTGGTCCAAAAACGCCGGGCGTGGCAGCTTTCCATGTTGTGTACAAAACAAAAAGCCGGGAATTTATCTGGGGTTAAAAAAAAAAAAAAAATCCAAAGGCAGCATCTAGTTATCTACTTTTCTACTCAAATTTGATTGACGGTGAACATTTGAAATTGGCCTCTTTCCAGCGGCCTTATCGGGAAATGTGTGACGATAGGCGACGAGGCGACGATGGAATTGACGTTATTTTATTTGATTGACAGTAATCCTCCACTATTCTCTTTTCAAAATGTTCCAACCCTCTTGTGCAATCCTCTGATCTTCACATCAAAATGAAAGCCTTGAAAGAAGACACGAGGGAGCTGAAATTTCACCCAGAGGGTGAAAGCATGTCAAAGCTCAACATGGCACACGCATCATGCTTGGCAAAATAATCAATATTTAATTGGTTTATTGTGGTTTAAAAAACAAAAACAACAACAACAAAAATGGTCTCAGTGGCGCCCCCTAGAAATCTTAACCCTTGTGCAGTATTTTGCTGAACTCTAATCATTACATCAATGGTATTTCATTTCAAAGGGAAAGCCTTGAATGAAGAAACTAGGGAGCTGAAATTTCACCCAGATGATGACAACAGTTCAAAGTTCAACATGACGCGGCCAGTTATCTCTTGGTTAAAATACTGCAAGAATGATGTGGAAGAAAATGTCCAAAAATGGTCAAAATACTGCACAAGGGTAATCTATTATTGGACATCAGGTTTTTAAAAAACCTCAGTCAAATAAGTCATACACTCTTAACCCTCTCGCTATACTCCTAATTCCAGTCCTTGAGGGCCGGTATCTTTTCTCAGCCACACAAGGGTAATCTATTATTGAACATCAGGTTTTTAAAAAACGTGAGTCAAATAAGTCATACACTCTTAACCCTCTCGCTATACTCCTAATTCCAGTCCTTGAGGGCCGGTATCTTTTCTCAGCCACACAAGGGTCATCTATCATTGGACATCAGGTTTTTAAAAAAACCTCAGTCAAATAAGTCATACACTCTTAACCCTCTCGCTATACTCCTAATTCCAGTCCTTGAGGGCCGGTATCTTTTCTCAGCCACACAAGGGTAATCTATTATTGGACATCAGGTATTTAAAAAACGTGAGTCAAATAAGTCATACACTCTTAACCCTCTCGCAATACTCTTAATTCCAGTCCTTGAGGGCCGGTATCTTTTCTCAGCCGCACCTGTTTCAAAGGATAATGATGGTTCTCAAGCCCCAGCTTAGCTCGCAGATAAGCTAATTATTAGAATAGAATTAGGGAGGAGACACCTGGAAAACATGCAGCATACCGACTCGCGAGGACTGGAGTTTGGCACCTGTGTCAGAGTGGCTGTGAGCTAATGAATAAATCCACAATAATTACATGGAAGAGTGAATAGCGGGGGGATTACTGCATTTATTTTCTCACATCTTATACCATGCTGCCTTATGACATTTCTATTCTCTCCATCCAATATGCAATCGTCATATATATTCCTTGAATTTGTCCCGCCAACCAATCAGAGGACTCGTCGGAATCGTTTAAGCGTCACACATCACGACACACCCTTCGCGCATGACGTACTCTTACAGCTTTTGTGTGTGCCTGCTTCAGTGCTCACTGAATTAAGTTTACACTCACAGGAACCTTTTCGTCCAAAAGATTGTTCAACTAGTGGATGCATTTAGGCAGACAGAGCGGAACTTTTTTTTTTTTCTTTCAGGGTGGACGCCATTTTATCATTTGCCAGCGAAATATGTGCTGAATAGAAATGAGACAAGGGTTAAAAACATTGGGACCACTCTGTATAGTTATTAAAAAGAAGAGAAATTCTGCTTGGTTCTGCATATTCATGTTTGTAAATAAACGGATTTGGATTTTTGTCTTCCTTGTACACCTCTTTCTGTTTTATTATTAATATTCGTATTATTATTCTCTCTGCATTTCAAGCACAAATGGAGCAAAATGTGTAAATAAAACATAAAAATTACATAAAAAAAGAATTCATTCATAAGTATGAGAAAAGACAATGGAATGTCCTAAACTGATAAATGGAGGGGTACAAAGTTGCTCAAAATATGATAAGATAAATGTCATTTTAATGTTTAGACATCAAATAGTTATTCAGAATATTTTATTAAAATTTAAAAATGTATTTAAAAAAAAAACAGTGAAACTGCTGTTGGAATGCATGTTGACCACATCAGTGTTTTTTTTTTTTAGCCCCTTTTAAAATATTTTTTAGCACCCTTTAATCAGCGTTAAGGATTTTTGGATGAAAAAAAGTACTATTTATATATGATTTTTCATACTTTGGAACTACATTTGAATTAGTATCTCTCGGTGTATTTTAGTCAGCAACTCCAGTGGGTGGATTATGTAACATCCTCATCAACAAAAATTACAATCATTTGCAAAGAAGTCACTATAACACAAATCGGCGGTCCACGTTCCAATTAATTTGCTCTTAATTTGAAAAGAAAATATGTTCATTGGACTAGATAATCCATGATTGGTAAACACACAAAAAGGCTAAAAAAAAAAGGTAGCAGCTGCATATAGTTTATTTGATACATTTTTAATCATTGTTTTACTAGCATTTTATTTTTCGGGCAAAGCTTAGTGTTTTATTTGCATGCATATACATTTATTTCATATTTTTTGAAAAGCGGGTCTCCTATAGCTTAATACCTAATGTCCTGGGGAAAAACTGAACTCAATTTTGGTTGTGCATCCAAAAATGTTGTCAAAAAACAGACCAAACTGAACAAAAAAAAAAAAAAGTCTTCCTCAACGTCTATATGTGCCCCGTAGTCAACTGGCAACGAGTTCACTTGCCCAAATTCAGCTGGTAAAGGCCCAAGTTAACGTAAAGATGAGGTACCAAACGATAACTTATTGGTACCGTCACGTAAATCACATCCCGGATGCGCGAGCGCCCGTATAAGGAGCCTGTCGACTCGCCACCATTTAGAAAGCTCACCGGCGTAAAAGCGGCTTCACGTTCAGCGTGAATACGCGGCGGGTGCGGAAACGCGGGTAAAAGCGAGACACCCCTGTCCCGTAAAGCGATCCCGACGCCATGAATAATGGAAAGCGAGGATAAGTTCTCTCTGAGCAAGGCTCCTTTTTCACACGGCTTTCTCCCGACGGTCACGTGCCGAAGGCGGCTAGTTTTTCAGGAGTTCTACGCGGGGTTTTTGCAGTGGGTTTCTCATTGGTATGTCCGGGCAGCTACGAAGGCCACAGAAGCAAAATGAAGGGTCGGAATGATTTCTCGGAGCTCTCTTGAAACCTCGGCTAGCTCCTCAGAAAGATGCCTTCCAAACAGAAACATTCGAGATTAATAGAAGAAAGTGAGGAGATGGACGAGGAAGTGGAGGAGGCGCCGGAGTTGAAGAAGAAGAGCGGCAAAGATCCAGATAAAAAAGGCGAGAAGAATCGGAAGAAGGACAAGACTTCCGAGCGTTCCGACGACTCGGGGAAAGACAAGAAAGGGGACAAAAAGAAGAAAAAGATGGAGATTGAGAAGGATGAGCAGAACAACAACGACCCGACCGCCACAGAAGACGCAAGCGAGGTGTCGGCGGAGGAGAAGAAGAAGAAGAAGAAATCCTCTACGGATACCCCGGACGAAGCCGACGCTGATAAGAAGACGAAAGACGGCAAGAAGAAGAAAAAATCCCACAAGGAAGGAAATGAACCCACGGACGAGGAGGACCCCAAGAAGAAGAAGAAGAAGAAAGCAAAGAAGGGATCGGGGGAAAGTGACGAGGATAAAAAGAAAAAAGGGAAAAAGTCCAAAAACAAGCACGTGGACTACGCGGCGATCTATCAGAGCGAGATCCTCAACTACCACACGGACTCGTCCGACGGTTACGAAGACGTCTACTACAAGAAGAAAGGTCAGATTAATCACGTGATCCAATTCGGTAGAGCTGACGTGTCATCAAGGCCAAATCCCTTTACCGAATTTTGCGTGAATGATTGAGATCTTGGGACTTGGAAGTAGCGTCGGAATGAAGACCGCACCAAACCAGACCGAGACATCATCGAGACTTAGAGTATCGAGACCGAGACAAGACCAAGACTTTTGGAGGTTGAGACCAAGGCAAGACCTAGATTGGACGTAGTTGAATTAAAAAAAAAAAGACCAGAATCTTGTGTTTCATTACTTTTGAAATTTTGCAATAAAACAAATCTTAAATTAAAGAACTTCCATTAGGGACAGATGTTTGCTTGTACGTCTAAAGAATAATAATAAAATAGTCGGCGAAAGTTTGTGTTAATATTTGGCGACCTCTGGTGACATTTTGGCAGATGTTGGGAACCTTGAACGAACCCTGAGGAGATCAAAAGAGACGCTAACTTCGCAGACAATCGTCAACGTTCGTTCCTCAGTGAAATATGCTTCAAGGATCATGTAGTACTGGCCTGGCTTTGACCGGTCTTGGGAAAAAAATCCACCTGTGCGAAACTGAGACTAAACCGAATAAAAATGTCTCTGATTCTGAGGCGAGATTGAGAGTTGTCTTGAGATCAAGATTGATCTTGAGAATTAAAAAACTACTTGGAAGTCAGGAAATACAAGGCTTCTTCTTCGTCCATGGGCTATTTTATGGTCATTCTTGGATGATGTTGTCTACAAGAATTAAATCAGTACAGTGGACCCCTGGGTTACAGCGTACTTGTTTTTTTTTCACGTTGCGATGTGGAATCCTGAGTTTTTTCGCCCCCTCGTTAAGGTATTTTCCCGCCTTTGCGACAAAAACAACTGTCATGACCCTAGGGGGTTGGCTGTATTTGTGTTGTTTTGACTCCATCTGCGGGCGTTTTTAGGTAATTGCACTTATTATCTGTTGGCGTCACATGACGGAGATGCTGGTCTGCTATTGGTCGGCCTCACTCGTTTCAAAATGGCGGGATGATAAAGCTTTGTTCTATCGGTGGTTACAAAAGCGTATTTATAGTGCAATTTATTGCTTCTCTGATTCTAGTCTACGAGGTGGTCACTATTACCGGTGACGTCAAGGGAGCCGGGACCGACGCCAACGTCTTCGTGACCCTTTTCGGAGAGTTCGGTGTCACCCCCAAGGTTCATCTGGCGAGCAAGTGAGAAGCAAATTGTTTACATTTTGGACTCAAGATCCATAAACTGCGTTAGTCAATTTATTAGCGTTTTCTAGACTTCGTGTGGACCCTTGGAAGTCGAACTAGCGTTAGGCGTTAGCTTTATGGTGAGGTTTTACCTAGATTGTAGAGTTTAATCAAAATGTTTGAGTTCCCAGGGTCCAAGCTGCCGTCATTTTCTAAAAGGAAGTTTGCATCGTAACTAACTAATATTTTCTATTCCTTTCTGGTCTTTTCAGCACAGAAAAGAGGTACTTTGAAGGTTTAAGATTCTGTTCGTGGTTTTGGCTTGTATTGTGCAACACTGTATGAGAGAGCATTCCTTTTATACAGTACTACCAGTTTCTTCTACTTTAACCCTTTGTCGGGCACTCGTTTATCATCTTCAATTAATTTGTCCGTATCGCCGTTATTTTGAGCAGCCGTCGAAGCTCGTTTCCTTATGCAGCATAAAATTTGGTAAGCATACATGGACACAGACAAAAAGTTTCCAAAATCTGTTAGGTGAAGTTCACAGAACTATTATTTTGATGTAAAATTGCCATTTTAGATTCATTTTGATCATTTATTCAACGATTAACTGATTTTGCTTGACGGCAACCAAATTGTATATGAGACGGATATGTAACAGTAAATTGTGAAGAATTTCAGTTTTTCTTGTCCGCTTGCCCCGATAAACGGTTAAATTATCGTCCAAGCCGAGCGGCCGGAGCAGATCGGCTTGGTCGCCATAGCAACAGGATGCTCTCTTCCATACAGTATTCGGAGTAAGGCGGAACTACGTGACATGGCCGGTCTTCCTCTCCATTCCGTAGCGAATAGAAGAAGACCACGATGTCATTTTTTTTTTTTTTTTTTTTTTTAGCAGACGATCAAATGAGCGCCAAGCAGTCGCACATTGATTGACAGATCAGGTTACCGGGCTGCGCAATAGGACATCCCGACTTTTATTGTGGGTCCACGCGGGACCATGTCACCCACACCTCGAGTCGGCGTGCGCGCCCCGTGTATTCAGCGTGCCCACGCTGTGTGACCGCAGCTGATGAAATAGCATACACGGCGAGCGCATCCGCAAGTTTCACCTTACTCCCGTATATCCCCGTTCTTATATCAGGTCGCGCCTGTATTGTGTGACCAACAACACGATACGGTCGGGGCCATGGCGCAAGTCTTTGGAAATTCAGTGGAACCGGCCGGTTGCACGAATTCCAAAAGTTTGCCTTGGGTTTGCTTCTCTTTCCGTAATCAATCACTGTGCCACCTCGGCCTCCCTCGCAACAGATGGCAGATCTGGGGCAGCCATTCATGTGTGCCCGACAGCCTTCCATTCTTCACTACATGACACGCTGCACTTTAATTATACAAGCCTTGGCACGGCTGCTGGGTCGCATGTTGGAGATGTGGGCTTAGTACAAAGAGACAGTGAAACCTCTGAAGTTCGAGGTATGGTATCAGCACGGGGTAATATTAGATTCCGAGTGAAAATATCACGGCTCTGTTTTTTTCCATTTGCGCCAATTTATTTTCTTTTCAAACGAAAAATTGAATATGGTGGATTAACTTCATCCTGAACCGTCGTACTCCAGTCCAAGATGGCCTGTGTCCTGTTTGCTTTCCAGGTTTTTCTTTGCGACCACTTTTGAGTAACTTCAAAGTCCATAGGTGTCGAACTCCAGTCCTCGAGGGCCGGCATCCTGCATGTTTTCCGGTTTTCTTTCCCCAACACACCTGATTCAAATGATTAGCTCATTAGCAAGCTCTGCAGGAGCTTCAAAATGATCCCAATCATTTGAATCAGGTGTTTTTGAGGGAAAAGGTTTGAAAACATGTAGGATATCGGCCCTCGAGGACTGGAGTTCCACACCTGTGCTTCAAACGATCAGATCATTAAGAAGCTCACGCGGAGCTGGCGGATGAGCTAATCATTTGAATCAGGTGTTTCGCAAAGAAAAATCTAGAAAAAGTGCAGGAAACAGGACCTTGTGGATTGGAGTATGACGGTTCAGAAGTAAGAGGGTTCACTTAGTCTTGAACCGGGACACTCCAGTCCACGATGGCTTGTGTCCTCCCACGTTTTCCAAGTCTTTCATTGCAGCTCATCTGATTTAAATGATGAGCTCGTCAAGACCTTCATAATGGGCCTGATCATTTGAATCAGGTGTGTTGCTAAGAACGACGAGGAAAACGTGCAGGACACAGGTCATCGTGGACTGGAATTTGAAGCTTCTACCTAGGGGGTTATGAATATGTACTATGTTTACGACAAAGGAAAGAATAAATAAATGAATACATTAAAAATCTTCCTGTTTTTTAATTCTTCCTAGCAAGTCACAATACCCCGTCACTGGTAAGCTATTTGTAAAACAAAGACCTCCTTATCCTCCATACATGCCAAGAAGTTTAAAAAACAGAAAAACAAAACTGATGGCCATCTAATTATTTTCAAAGAGGCAGCTTGTTGAGTCAACTCTGCAAGCACTAGTGATACCGTATTACTCGTCCTATTATTGTTGATCATCTCCGCATTTCTGTGGGTGTCCATTGTGAGGTATTACTAGAGTTTGGAGGAAAAAAAATCCTCTAAAACAATGGTGATATACTTTCAAAATAACCTTCAAAATGACCCCCAAAACGTACCTCTTTTAAAAACTTAAATTTTAGGACAGAAGTTACAAAATGTTTAGTGCGAATCCAGACTGTTTTGTTTAGTCAAAAACATTTTGTTGACACTGGCTTCAAAATCAGAAACAGCCTCAACAAGTAGCTAATATAAAAAAGAAATTTAGCTAATTTGGCAGGACTTATTCCAACGTAGACTGATGTTTCTTCGGGGGTTTCACTGTACTCTTGAGATGAGGGGGCAACCTTGAAAAAAATTGGCATTTCTGACACCAGATTGGTGTTCAAACCTCAACTGGTAATGTTGGTAGCATGTTAGCCGCGATGCTAACACGTTTCTTTGCAGAAGCCGGACTGCCTTCGAAAAAAACAAGACGGATGTTTTCCGCGTCAAAACGCACAACGTGGGAGCGCTCAAAAAGCTAAGGTAGAGTCCAATTAAGGTAAAGTCCAATCATAAATTGACAAACTGAATGTCTCAGCCTCGTGAGCCAAACTTTAGCTTTAAAGTTTTTAATGTAGATAAATCCCTTCTTTTACAATGACTAAATAAACAAGCACAATTTATTTGGTAATGTTTAGCGCGACTGACGAAAAAGAAAAACCCTGGATTTTCTCATCATACGCAAAACAATGTCAAAACGTTTCCGTCGTTCGCTTCTTAGCGGGGATTAAAGCCGCTATTCGCTGGTGGGGTTCGAAAAGGCAGAAAAACGCAGGATAATAGCAGCTTAAAAGGGGTGAGGTCACACTTACTTTCCAGCTGTGCAGCACTTTGCTTGAGCTGACGCCGCAGTGGGAAGGTTAAGCTCCATCTGCTTTTGGGTGTTAGCATCCTTTAGCGTAGCCTAGCATGTTAGGCGGTTTAAAAAGTTATACCTTCATCTAATGTATGTTATTTTATTGATAACATCTAAAAAATCAAGTTAGAATCGCTCAAGGTTGCGGAAAACGCGCTAAAATCTAAAGTCCATGCTAGCATCTAGCTAATGCTTAGCCTAAATTGAGTTACTGAGTTACTCATATATATATATATATATATATATATATATATATATATATATATATATATATATATATATATATATATATATATATATATATATACATACACAAATGATTGCTTATTCAATATTAAAGGATCGAGCACGACAACACCGGCATGAACGCCAGCTGGTTTTTGGACCGTGTGGTGGTTACGGATATGAGCCGCCCTCACCTGCGCTTCTACTTCGCCTGCAACAACTGGCTGAGCCGAGAGGAAGGCGACAACCTTTTTGTCAGGGATCTGCTCGGCAGCCTCAACCAGATGGACGTACCTAAATGTGAGCCACGAACATTGCGGAAAAACATGGCCGTCTCCGGAGAGGTGCCACCCCCTATGTAATATAATTTAATGATAACTAGACCTACCATTATATTTCAAACATACTGTTGGTCATTAACAACACTTGCAAGTTTGTGAAATTTACAATCATTTCATTCATTCCTTAACATACCAAAAACGGTCTAAATCCTACACACTGTCCCTTTAAGGGAAAAAAAAAAAAAAAAAAATATATATATATATATATATATATATATATATATATATATATATATATATATATATATATATATATATATATATATATATATATATAAAAAGAAACTACACTAAGTAGTCCTGCGAATTTATTACGGTTGATGAGTTTACTCTCTGGTAATGTATACTTTTGGGATGCTCAGTTTAATTAATTGAATAAAGTAAGTTGATCTAGCTATTGGATTTCCATTGAACATTTATACTTTTTCACACACACACACACACACAATATTGTCTTCCAGAAAGTCATCCAGTTTTACGTTATAAATAAATATATATAAAATAGTTTTTAAAAATGCTAACAAAAAATCAAATTATATGAATAAAAACAAATGGAAAAACTTTTAGATGTATAATTAATTTTTGTAGTTAGTTTCGAGAAAACCACGTTGAAAGTTTGAATTTCTTTAAATTCATCTTTCAGTGATATTTAATGTCTACCAAGTTTTTATTTTTATATTCTCCAATTACAATTTTGGCTGCTGGGGAAATGAAAGTGGAGACCTTAAGGAGGTTGTTTTTGTAGAAATCCCAACCACACTTTTAATCAATAACTCAAAATTAATCTCATAAACCTGACATAAACCCAGTTTTGTGAAAACACATCATTTATATGTACTCTCTCTCTCCCTCCCTCATATATATATATATATATATATATATATATATATATATATATATATATATATATATATATATGCATGTATATATAATTCTAAACAAAAAAGACCAAATTAATTGTACTTATTTTTAAGCAGAATTTAACCTTAATTTAACAAACAAAAGTGGACCCAAACGCTTCCACCCACTTCACGTGTTGGCCAGTAATCGAATTCCGTTGGCGCGTAATCCTGTGTTGCTATGTGATCTGATGCCTCAGCACCTCAGAGTCAATCAGGCGGCGCTTGGTGAAGGCCACGCTCAGACAAAGATACCGCAATTGGCTTGAACTCATCCGCCCGGATGAATTTTTAATCTGGAAAGTGGCTCAATGTGTGAATTAGCCGGGAAACCGCAAATTCGTATGGTAATTACAATCGGCCAAGTAAGGTAATTGATGCTGTGTTACGTAGCATCACAGGCTAGGTAACATATTACTAAATTATTCAAAAAATAGCAATCAAAACATAAGCTGTATTGAGGCCAAAAACAGACCTAGGTCATTTCCAGGAGTCCTTTGACTCTTGTGGCATTATGTGACAAATGATGGAACTTCCTTTTATTTATTTTTAAATATCATAAAAGAATCAATGGGGAAAAACCACGAGGGAGCTGAAATTTCTATCAGATGACCAAAACGTTCTAAATGCAACGATTCTGACATTTCTATTCGATTGCAGTTGAATGTGCGAGATTTTGTGTACAAAAAATATTATCCAAATTTTGGACCATTTAAATCCATTATAATTGCAGTTTTTGAGATGCATTTTAATAGGATTTATGATATTGATTTTCCTGCGATTTTTGCAACATTCCGTTGAGCGGTGGTCAAAACTATGTCAGCAAACTGAAAAATCTTTCTTGACTTGAGACCTGTTAAATGTTTTCATCACTTCATCACAAGCTACATAGACAGACCATACTATTTTTCATTTTTTTTGTGGGTGTTAATAAATTTAACCTACATATGTATGGGTCAAACTGAAGCCACTGAACAATTTGAGTAGTTGAAGGAAAAAAAATATCCATGAATTACTTATTATTACGCCTTTAAAAGCATTTACAAATTTAGGGGAAAAAATTGCAGTGTGTATGGTTTGCAAAGTGTGTGCGCAAGGGTTAAATTGTGTCCTATTGATCATTACAGTAAATAAATACATAGTAAGCGTGTTCACCGCCGACATGAAAGGAAGCGGAACCGACGCCGACGTCTTCCTCAACATCTTTGGAGAGCATGGCGACACAGGTGAGTAAAACGTTCCCTCGCCTCCCTCGCGTTGACGTTGGCTCGCTCGGCATTTTTTACGACTTGCTGAAGGCGAGCGGCGGCTGGACAGCGACAAGGACAACTTTGAACGCGGTTCCGAGGACAAGTTCACCATCGAAGCTCCCAATCTGGGAAGGCTGAAGAAGATCACCGTCGGCCACAATAACAGAGGTTCATCCGCAGGATGGTTCCTCGATAAGGCACGCGCTATCGCTATTCTCCTCTAATCTCAAGAATGACAAAAAATAAAATAAAAAACATGGAAACAACGCATTCAGTCTTGCTGGTCACGGATCAGCGAGTTGCTCTTTATTTCATGTGTCTGTTCAGGTTCTGATTGATGACATCGGAAATAAGGAAGTGTACGAGTTCCCTGTCAATCGATGGTTCGCTATGGATGAAGATGATGGAAAAATACAAAGAGACGTGCTGGTTGGCTCACTGCAACCCATGGGTGAGCGTATTACTTGGTCTCACACTGTAAAATAAAAAAAAAATAAAAATAAAAAAAATAACCCTCTCTATATTGCGAACGGCAATATAGATTATTTTTAAAAAAAATTTTAAGAGCAATTTCAGTGCGTTATTGTTAGTGTAAACGTGTGTTAGTGTGATGAGGAGATTTATATGAATATATGAATATATGCATTAATATGAATAAACACATAAAATCAATATGAAAATGCATGATGAATGAACAAAATAGCCTTTATTATAATTACACCCGCACAACTACAGGGCAACATTTTTGACTTAACAAGCTTAAACCGTAACATAAAAACAAATACCATCACAGGAACAAAAAACAAATAAAAACAAGTATATTAAATGAAAAAGCAAAAATTGAAAAAGAAAAACATCACTTAAAAAAACCCAAACTAAAACCGGTATAACTACAAAATCAAAAAACACATTAAAGCAACAAACACAAAAGCATATACAAAATGAAAAAAATAAATAAAATGAAAAATAAAAACACATAAAAAACAAAAGAAAAATGGATGATAAACAGAAAATAAAATAAAATATTTTAACAAATATATATAAATAACAAAAACAAAAAAAATGAAAAACGAGAAACAATTAAAAAACAAAGGGAAAATGTAAAAGAAAAATTGAAAATTTAAAAATGTATAATTAAATAACAAAAAATAATAGTACGCCTTAATAATAGTAAATAAAAACAACAAAAAGGCCCATAAATAAAATAAAATAATAACAGAAACACACACAAAAAAAATCAAACAAAAAAATAAACCAAAAAACAATCAGAAAATATCTCCAGTCTGGGGATTTTACTGACTGCGTCATTTTGTTCACGTGACCCCATCAATAAAAAGACTGTAACCGTACATACACAAAACCTAAATAGATTTTGATCCCCCGCCAGGGATCGTGTACAACGTCCAAGTGATGACAGGGGATGTGCGGGGCGCGGGCACCAACTCCAAAATCCACATGGTCATGCACGGCTCCAAGGGTTTAAAAAACAGCGGCAAAATCTTCCTGGAGGGCGGCGCCTTCGAGCGAGGCCTCATCGACATCTTCAACGTGGAGATCTGCGAGCTGATCAGCCCCCTGAGCAGAGTCACCATCGGGCACGACAACGGGGCGGTGGGCGCCGGCTGGTATTGCGAGAAGGTACCGTCCTGCCGAAACGCCCTCGCTCGCCTCGCCACGCCGGCCCGACGACCTTCCTCCACCAGGTGGTGGTCTACTGTCCTTTCACGGGAGTGGAGCAGACCTTCCCGTGCGGGATGTGGCTGGACGAGGACGAAGGGGACGGACTCATCGAGAGGGAGCTCTACGAGATGGTTTCCCTCCGGCAGAGGAAGCAGAAGAGTGAGCGCCGCCGGGCCCTGGACACGCCCACTGACTAGATTCGGAATTGATTTCCTTATCGGTTTCCGCTACAGAGTACCCTTGGTCCTTATGGATCTGGACCTCGGACGTAAAGGGCGCCGGTACCGACGCGCAAGTATTTCTGCAGATCTACGGCCAAAACGGCAAATCGGATGAGATCAAACTGGAGAACAACTCGGACAGTTTTGAACAGGGCCGCCTTGATAAATTCATGGTAATCCCGGGATTATCCAGCCCACTGAATCATTGAAAAATGAAATTACTTGAGGGCTTTTTTTTGGGGGGGCGGGGGTCCATCTAGATTGAAATGCCCGACATCGGACGACTCCGAAAGCTGCGCATCTGGCATGAGAAGAGGCACCCGTTTGCTGGCTGGCACTTGGGAAGGGTGAGGCCTTTTGTGGAGAAATTCAAGACCAGATTTGGTCCGGCACATATATCACATATACACATATATCGGTGTATTATCGTTTTTATCGTGGGCCACATTGTATGGTAGTTATAGTTTCTGTCAGAGGGCTGGAATGATCGTAGAGTCAAATAACTAACCCGTCATTTCTCCCGGCCTGTGACTTTTTGCAGATTAGTTTGCTGAAGACCCTAACGATGGAGAAATACAAGTTCGAATGCGGCCGCTGGCTTGACGTCAACGAAGACGATAACGAAATTGTGCGAGAGCTGCCGGCCAACGGAGTCCTCTGTGGGGAGCCGCTACCTTGTACGAAACGAGCTAATACTCCAAAAAGACGGGTTCTGTACGTCGCAGTTCACAGCGGGGGTGTCCAAATGTTTTCGTTTATGGGTCGCAAACAGAAAAATGGAAGGAGGCACTTTAACCGAAGCGGTTTGGGTTCATTTTTTTAATTTTAAAGATTTAAACTGAATATTTGTTTTGCATTTCTGTCAATGTCGTGAAAAAACAATGACATTTCGACATTGGGTTTTCTCCAGATTGTTCCTCTAGTAACAAGAAAAGAAACAAAAAAAAATGCAAGAAAACTTAAAATTTCACAAAGTGGTCCCCATTCTACTGGCCCACCCACATATGCTGCAGGCCACTGAAAAATAGGACCACAAGTGGCCCCCGGGCCATATTTTGGACACCCCCATGTGAGACGAAGGACCTAAATAAGTACTATAAAAAATTCTCTTAAAACCCTTGTGGCATTATGTTACAAATTATGGAAATTCCTTAGATTTTTAATTATCATAAAATAATCAATGGGAAAAAAACACTAGGGAGCTGAAATTTCTAGCAAATGATTAAAACATAAATTTTCAAAATGCAATGATTTTGACATTTCTATGTGATTGCACGACACGCGAGATTTTGTGTACAAAAATAATCATTGTCCAAATTTTGGACCATACACAACCACTATGATTACAATTTTTGAGATGCATTTTAGTAGGATTTATTACATTGATTTTCCTGTGATTTTTCCAACATTCTGTTGAGCGGCGGTCAAACAAAGTCAGCAAACTGAAAATTCTTTGTTGACTTGTGTTTCACCTCAAGACAGTAGGTGGCGGTAGAGAGCAGCTAAATGTTATAGTCACTTCACAGGCTACAAAGACAATTTTTCGATTTTTTTGTGGGTGTTAATAAATTGAGCCTACATTTGTATCTATTGAGCTGATGCCACTGAAGAATTTGAGTGGTTGAATGGAAAAACAAAATCATAAACGCTTTAATTATTATGTCTTTAAAAGCATTTACAACACTAGGGGAAAAAATGCAACGTGTATAGTTTGCAAAGTGTGTGCAGAAAACGCATCAGAGGAGGTATGCAAAAGTAGTACATTTGACAACTTTTTTCAATGGTTAATCACAAAAACATTTCCCAAACCCAAACAGTAAGTCTCCATTGAGGAAAATAACGCTTGAACGCTATTTTCGGTACTAATATCGTCTTAATGATTCACTGCTTTCTTTTTAAAAAAAATCATCAAGCTGTCGTTTTGTGTGACTTACTTAGTGATGAAGTATCGGATCACCATCTGCACGGGCAACGTCGGGGGCGGCGGCACCGACGCCAGCGTCTTCCTCAACGTCATCGGCGACCTGGGCGACACCGGGGAGAGACTTATGATCATGAGCAAAAACAACGTCAACAAATTCGAAAAGGGCAATGTGAGCAACAAACGTGACCAAAAAAAAGTTTTGCTTTATAATACTTTATGTTGTAATTTTCTCCAGCACGATGAGTTTCTCATCGAAGCCGTGTCTTTGGGGCGCGTCCGCCGGGTGCGAGTCGGACACGACGGGCGCGGCGGAGGCTGCGGTTGGTTCCTGGATAAGGTCATGGTGAGAGAGGAAGGCCAGCCAGAGTCGTTGGCCGTCGAGTTTCCATGTTACAGGCAAGGTGGCCTTTTTTTTTTTATTTGTGACTTTTGAGGGTAACGACGCTTCCTTTTTTCACACTTTTACTTTTTTTTTTTTACTTTTTTACCATTCATTTTAACCCCCTGAGTTTTTTCCCTACCTATACAGATAGTACTTGTGGTGGTAGTAAGTAGTAAATACTGATTTAGTGGTGCTAACCAGGAAATATTTCAAATTTATGCCCTAAATTTGAATTGCAATGGGAGAATTTAGCATACAGTATGCTAATCATAAAGCCTGACAAGCTAACTGTTGGGATGCTGCTAACTAAAAAAAAAAAAAAAGCTTCATTTTCAACAATGTGGGTTTGAAATTTTGTTTATAATGCACAAAATGGTTAAATTTAACTTGCCCAGCATCCCTAAACCACGGACCATGGAATCGCCAATTTAAAGCATGTACCTTTTTTATGCAAGGGACAACAAATGTGGTGAAAATAATCTATAAAAATGTTTTTGCTGCTTTTAGCGTGTCATATAACTGAAATGACAAACATATTGCAACACCACAAACGATACTTCTAATAATCACTAGGCCGCTCCCACAAACCAGGCTCCTGCTGTAATACCAAGACTGACCTGTAGAAGGCCTGCAGAGTGCCACAGAGTGCCAAACAATCAGAAAATTAAAAGACAAGAGTTGTAGTAGAAAAACAGAAAAATATAGGTTAACATCATGCGTGCAAATTTTTGCTTGTCATTTTATTTTTTTAATTAATTTGTGAATCATTTCTGCCTGGCAACAGCACCAGCCTCAGAAAGCTTCCTGATTGGCTATAATTTGAACACAATCACAGAAAGCCTCCGTAGAATTTGCCATCGTACCTCCCGAAGAAGTTATCATTAACATTTAATCTTAAAATACATGTTCTAAAAAGGTATTAGTTCCACGTCATTTCTTGTCATTCTCTTCTCCTCTTAACGCATCCAAGCCCTTGACCTGCAGCGTTTCCAAACAAAAGATCCAAAAGGCCCGATAAGTGTGGTAAATTGGGCCTGCGCGAGTCAGACGGCTCTCCAGTTGCACGCCATTAAGTTGTTAGGCGGCTGATGGATGGGTTTCGCCTTACAAATGGGGACTAAATGCACAGCGGTCAGACAGCTGTCTCTTTCAGTAATCGGAGCCCGGCCGCCGGGCCGCAGTGCCGTGTTACATCTGGAAAGTGTCCCGTCTGCTTTCCGTTATCGGGATTGATCGCATCCTCGTTTTAGAGATACGTTTTTATGAGTGATTTCCCCTCGGGCCAACCGCGGTTCAATGAATGTCTTCAATCAGGTGGCTGGACCGCAATGAGGATGACGGTCAGATCGTCCGAGAGTTGGTCCCGGCCGGAGATGGCCTTCGTCTTTTTAGTGAGTACGCCGCATTTGCGGGTCATTATTGACGACAAAGAAAAAAATGGAAAACTTTGTTCGTCAAAGCTAATACAAAACATTTACATTTGCGAGGCATCGACTACTTTGCCTGATGGGGAGGAGCTAAAATTAGCCTGGGTTGTTAGCGGGAAGCTTTACGAGCACATTTTATTTCAAAAGATTATTGAGAGACAAGCTTTGCGTGATGGGGAGGAGCTAAATTTAGCCGGGGTTATTAGCGGGAAGCTTTATGAGCACATTTTTTTCTTTAGATCATTGAGACACGAGCTTTGCATGATGGGAAGGAGCTACGTTTAGCCTGGATTGTTAGCGAGAAGCTTTAACTTCATTTTTTTTCAGATCATCAAGATTTTCTTGTCTGAGGTGCTAGGTTTAGCCTGGGTTGTTAGAGGGAAGCATTACGAGCGCATTTTCTTAATCAGATCATCAAGAGACAAGCTTTGCATGGTGAGGAGCTAAGTTTAGCCTGGATTGTTAGCGGGAAGCTTTAACAGTTCATTTTTTTTCATATCATCAAGTTTTTCTTGTCTGAGGAGCTAAGTTTAGCCTGGGTTGTTAGAGGGAAGCATTACAAGCGCATTTTCTTAATCAGATCATCAAGAGACAAGCTTTGCATGATGAGGAGCTAAGTTTAGCCTGGATTGTTAGCGGGAAGCTTTAACAGTTCATTTTTTTCAGATCATCAAGTTTTTCTTGTCTAAGGAGTTAGGTTTAGCCTGGGTTGTTAGAGGGAAGCATTACGAGTGCATTTTCTTAATCAGATCATCAAGAGACAAGCTTTGCATGATGAGGAGCTAGGTTTAGCCTGGATTGTTACTGGGAAGCTCTATTAGCGCAATCCTTATCAGATCATCAAGAGACAACTTTGCATGATGGGCAGAAGCTAAGTTTAGCTTGGGCCGTTAGCAGGAAGCTTTACGAGTGCATTTTTTTCCATCAAACCATCAAAAAATATGTAAGCTTCACATGATGGGAATGAGCTAAGTTTAGCCTGGGTTGTTAGCAGAAAGGTAATGTTGTTTATTTTTAAGAATATTAATACAAAACAAGAGTTGTCTATTTAGGATTTAACCAGCAGAAGCAAATATAAGTATTTTTAGAGGGCAATTATGAATATTTTTTGAGGGCATCAATTCCGTACACTTCCCTCTAGATGTCAGCTACCACATCGCAATCAAGACGGGCAGCGTGAACGGCGCCAGCTCCGATTCCCGGGTGTTCGTCAAACTGTACGGCGAACGGGGCGACACCGGCAAGATAACCCTGGCGGTTTCCGATAACGACCTGAGGAACTACTTCGAGACGGGTCGCACCGATATCTTTACCATAGAAACCTCCGACATTGGGAAGGTACGCTCAGAAAAGTCCATGCATTATCACATTATAATCTGTGGTTCAAATTTTGTTTTCATTTTTGTTAACTTTAATGACATCTAATTTGTGTTGAACCGTAGCTAACTCGTTAGCACATTTTTTGGTGCAATTAAGTACGTCTCACGACCAGTGACATGACTTTTTTTCCCCTTTTTTTTCCACCCAGAAATTTCTACGCAGTTACATTAGTTAAAACACGGCATTCTGATTAATATTGCGTCATAATATATGAAATGAATAGGAAAAACTATTTAATTATTTTTGATCCCCAGTGATTTTGCCATTTTATGTCGACGTAAAATGACATCAGGGAACGACCAATCACGACTTCTCTTGGAAAGATCACGTGACAAAACTCAGCAAATAAAAAATATGCACACAAAAACTCAATGAAATTTACAACAAAACAAATGCACAAAAAACACACAGAGGTTAAAATAGCTTCAAACAAAAAATATAAAAACGACAAACATAGCAATAATATAATAAGCCATCAATAAATGAGCCCTTAGCATCAGTGATGTCATTTTTAGTCAACAGGAAGTGACAAAATGACAAAAATGGGTGAATTTTATACTAATCACAAATCTACTTGTGAGGCTACAAATTTATTGATTTGAGAAAATTTCGGGGTTCGCTTCCCCTTTAAATGATACATTTTTAGTCAACAGGAAGTGACAAAACGACTAAAATGGGTGAATTTTATACTAATCACAATTCTACTTGTGAGGCTACAAATAATGTATTGTTTTGAGAAAATATTGGGGTTCATTTCCCCTTTAAATGATACATTTTGTTCTCTTTTATTACACCTATATTACTAAAACTATTTAAAAAAAAACAATGACAGCTGACGCTGTAAAACCTATAAAAACAAAAACGAATGACAAAAATCCCAAAGTTTTCTAACCTCGGTCCGAATCGTCATCGCATCTTGGCAGATCAACCGACTCCTCATCGGCCACACCAACGAAGGCCTGCGAGCCGGCTGGTTTCTGGACAGCGTTCAGATCTCGGTGCCGGTCCAGGGCAAGCAGTACATGTTCCCCAGCCACCGCTGGCTCTGCAAGGACGAAGCTGACGGCAAAGTGGAGGTGGAGATCTATCCCAGCGAGATCCTGGACATGGAGAAACGTAAACCATCAAAACATGACTTAACCCCTAACAATTTTCCACACCCTTTACGGCGCCGCTGCCCCTTTTTCGTTCTTTTTGACGTCGCTAAGCTTCAGAATCTCCACCGCGGCCTCTTTATTTATGGCAACGCCACCTTTCCGCCACGACAGTGATCAACTACGAAGTGAGCGTGGTCACGGGGGACGTACGCACAGGCGGGACCAACGCTAACGTCTTCTGTCAGATTTACGGCGACGAGGGGAAAACCGAAGTTCTTCCCCTGAAGAGCCGCTCCAACAATTTCGAACGCGGCACCACCGAGATTTTTAAGGTGACCATTGAAGTTTAACGGTGGGAAGTGGTTGACGTTACAGTTATTTATAATGCTATAGCGAGTAAACATGGGACAAATACTCAAAAAAAAATATGCTAATGCAATCTGAGAACTGTTACAAAGCGCTGCTTTGATCAATCTAAGAAATTTGTTGTCAAAAAAATAACAAATAAATATTTTTCCACAAAAAATAAGCAATGTAAAGTGATAAACCTGTTCTAAAAAAATGTAAATATTTGCCCACAGAAAAATATTAAAAATAAAGCATCCTGTTTTGAGATTTCAGTAGAGATTTGTTCACAAAAATACATCATTTACTTAATTATTAATAAATATTTGTTCCCTCAAAAATAATCAATATAAAGTATCAGACCTGTTCTCAAAAAGATATAATTGTAAATAATATTTGTCCACAGAAAAATATTACATATTAAGTGTCCTCTTTTGAGATTACTACAGGGATGTGTTCACAAAAATAAATCTTCCATACAGCTTCCATTTTGTGATTATGATCGCATGTCTTCATTTTTGGCGTTTTTTGCAGATGTTAGTTTGTTTTCCTCATTGTCTGGATGTTGGTAGGCCACTAGATTTCTGACTGGTCATGTGACATTTTGCAAGCTGAGCGATAATTGATTATTACCTGATTATTACCCATATTAAGCAAAATGCCTTCCGCTTCACCAGATAGAAGCTCAAGACGTGGGCAAGATCTACAAGCTGCGAATCTACCACGACGGTAAGGGCATCGGAGACGGCTGGTTCCTGGAGTCGGTGGACATCAAGCGCCTGACCACCGCCATGGTGCGGGTGGAGGTGAAGCGGGAGGATGCCAAGAAGGAGAAGAAGAAAGACAAGAAGAAGAAGAAGAAAGAGGAAGAGGAGGAGGTGGAGATGGTGGAGGAACTGCAGGAAGTGGTGGAGACCTTCAGCTTTTCTTGCAACCGCTGGCTGGCCAGGGACGAGGAGGACGGCGAAATCGTGGTGGAGCTCCTCACGGACGACAACGAAGAGCTCGAGGGTAAACCAGCGGACGCAAAACCGCGAGAACCTGAAATGACAAAATTAAAGGCCTCGGTTTTCCCCCCGGCAGTTAACTCTTACGACGTGCACGTGTTCACGGGGCATCTATGGGGGGCGGGGACGGACGCCAAAGTTTACGTCAACGTCTACGGCGAAACCGGTGACACTGGAGAGCGTCGCTTGAGGAAGTCCAACCATCTTAATAAATTCGAGAAAGGCCAGGTAAGATCATCTCTCATTACGTATGAGTCATTCCAGGGTTGGACATTTTATGTCCCGCCCAGCAAATTTGAAATAAACAGTAAACAAAAAAATTACAATTAAAAAATGTACAGTGTAAAATCACCTGCATCAATAGAATTTTTCACCATAAATGCAGACAATTGTTACCGTAATTTAGCGACCATTTTGACGACCCAGTTGCCGGTATTTTACTGTAAAAACAGCCATTTTTTTTTCCATTGTACCGCAAATTGAGGAACTATAAACCACAACTATTTTCTCATGATTTGAGCCCTGCAGCTTATAGTCCAGTGCAGCTTATCTGTGATTTTTTTTTTTTTTTTTTACAAGCCACCAGAACCATCTGTTCAAGCTGAAATATAGTGTTGAAAACATAAAAACTTATGAATGTTGATTAAGATCTAGTACTGTTTAAGTTTAATTAATTGATTTATTTTGGACTATAAACCGCTACTTTTTTCTCATGCTTTGAACCCTGCGGCTTATGGTCGAGTGCAGGTTACCTGCAATTTTTTTAAGTAGCTGCCAGAGGGTAATTTTCCAGTAAACAATCGAGAAAGAAAACGTTTTCTCAAAGCAGTGAAATGACAGTAGTGACATTGAAATGTCCTCACAAAGGAGGACGTGTTCAGCATCACGGCGGTGGATCTGGGCACGCTGAAGAAGCTGAGGATCCGACACGACAACAGCCAGGCGGGGGCGGGCTGGTTCCTGGACAGGGTGGAGATAGTCGACAACAAGGACGACGCCACGTGAGTCGTTTGTAAATCGATTATAAGCAGTCCCAGACTCGTGAGTTTGGATTTTATGTCAATTCCACTTTCAAGAGACTGAAATAAATACATTTAAAAATGGTTTGAATAAACATTAATACTTAAACTAACGTTTAATACTTAAAGTAACGTTCATCTAATAATATAAAAAGAAAAAAGAACAACTCTTACAATATTTTTTTCTGGGAATGTTATGCTGTTACTGAATTTACAACATGAAAACTAGTAGTTTTGTGAAATACACTGTAGTATTGCGAATAAATAAAACTTTTAACATTTTTGATAAAATTTATTATTCATTTTAATGAACAGTTTAATTAGTTTACTGTATTATCCAAATAAATAAATTAACAAATAAGAAATAATAATAAATAATAAACAAATTTTAATTTTTTCAAAAAGACAATTTCAACATTTTTCTGAAACACTAACTTAATATTAGAAATATAAATAAATGATACATTTACTCATTCTTTTTTTTCCCTCCTATTTTGGTAACCTTTTGTAGGAATGTTACCATTATTTTTTTAAGCTTATATTACAAGAATAACATGCAAACATGCATAAATACTGCATAAATAATTCAATACTTTTTCTTCAAACATAAAACTCACTTGATTGAAATACTGTATATAATGACAGTATTTAGTCATGACATCACATGGAAAATAACGAAATATTGTTAAAACATAGCTTAGGATACTGGATGAAGGGATGGTACACTCTATTTTGAAAATTATGATTACAATAATAAAATACATTGATGCATAAATCATTATAAAATTCATATTATATCGTCAAATTTAAAAATAACATTTTCATTAAAAACAGGACTGATATATTATTGAATACCGGTAATCTATATATGTAAAACAAAGAGAGTCTGGATTTATGGATGGCATATAATAATACATTTTTAGATATAACATGGCTTCTAAAGTAGTGAGCTTCTTTCATCTGCACATAAAATGTAGTGCAGCACCTCTATGTGGCAAAAAATGGTACTTACCCATTCAACAGACTTGGGAAAGCATTTTTGGGCTCCATGTTTGAGTCTTCGACGGCTGTTATAAATTCCTGAAAAGAAAGATTTATAGTATAGTGAAATAATGATGCAAACAGGAATATGGAATACGTGAAAAAACTCAATATAGTGTGATAACTAAGCGGTCGTGCCATGTTGAAATTTGACATAATGTGACCATCTGGGTGAAATTTCAGCTCCCGAGTGTCTTCCTTCAACGCTTTCCCTATGAAATGCCTTTGATGTAAATATCAAAGGACTGAACAAAATATCGCACAGTGGTTTAACGTATGATCTTATGGAAAGAACCTGTCAGATGCACGCCGCCGTTCTGCAGGTACTTTTTCCCGTGCAAGCGATGGCTGGCGGTGGACGAGGACGACGGGCAGCTGGCCAGGGAGCTGGTCCCCGTGGACGAGGCCTTCATGAAGAAAGGCGACGATGAGGACGACGACGGCGACTCTGAGGCCACGCTGGGCCTGGAACAGAAAGGTGAGGACATCATTAACCCATTCAATGCCAAAGACGTATTTATACGTTTTTCAATCCTAGGTATGAATTATCAATTTTAGTACTTTTTTAAATAGCATTGTGAGCCATGCCAAAATGTATTTTTAGTATATGCTGCGGGCCTCAGAACCGTCAATACCGGGCCAAAATCGGCCCCCGGGCCGTGGTTTGGATACCACTAAGACTCTCATAAAATATGTAAAATTATGTCTTTGGGATCAAATTAGGTTATTTGAAACAGAGGAATATATGAGATACTAAACAGTACCCATTACGACAGCCATGTCCACAACATACACGGTGAGGATAAAAACCGGGGAGAAGAAATACGCCGGGACAGACGCCAATGTTTTTATGACCCTGTATGGTACCAAGGACGACACAGGTGAGACCCTCTCACGTAGTAACGACAAAATGAAGCCTCGTGAGACACTTTTGATATTTTATACTCCTCTAGATGGCACTTATGAGGCAATGTAAATTCAAAACATTTCACAAGTCGTTATTTTTAAACCAAGAGTGCCGTCTAGAGTAGTAAAAAAAAATTCACAAGTGGTTCATGAGGCTTCGTTTCCCGCATCACTAGCCTTACAGCAGAATGTGTACAGTGGTGCCTTAAAATGCAAGATTTTGCTCTTCCTCCCAACGCCAGGAATCATTAACTTGAAGGCCTCCAAGACGCACAAGAACAAGTTTGAGCGGGGCATGACGGACGAGTTCACCGTGGAGGCGGTGGACATCGGCCCGCTCAAGAAGTTACGCATCGGGCACGATAATAACGGTAGTACGCGTGTCCTCGGAAAGTATTGGGAAATACATTTGAGAGTATGTTTGCATGTATGAAAATATGCGGAATTTTGTCCAAATCTTTTGATTTCACATCAAAGGGAAAGTAATGACAGAAGACCGCAGGGAGCTGAAATTTCACCCAGATGGTGACAACATGTCAGAGTTCAATATAGCAGGACCACTTAGTTATGACGCCACCAGGAGATTGCTATCTCCTAAAATACTGCGAGAATGATATGAAAGAAAATGACCCAAAAATGGTGCAATAAAAAAACGTACAGCTGTCACTTTTTGTAGGTGTGAATAGCAGGATTTAAGCGGATGACAATTATTTTCAAGAAAAACTAGACAGTGCGAACAATTTGGGGTTTTGTTCCTCGTTTCAAATTTAGAGTCTCAAACTAGTATGCTGCCACCTAGTGGTCAACTGTGAAAATACACATTAAAAAAAAAACCAAGAATTTGACCAAAATAGAGTTATGAACCAAAAAAAAGAGTGACATGTGGATGGATGGCTAGCTAGGTAGCTAGAAAGACAGCTAGCGAGCTAAATGAACGAATGGGTAGAACATATTGCAAATAAAACCATTTCTTTGAATTCTGCTTTAAGGCTCCTGAGGTGTGAGGTATGACTAACACGCTTTTTCATACCGCGGGCTACTGAAACTTGATTTTATTGGTCACGGTTCTTCAGGGGGCGGCTCGGCGGGCTGGTTTCTCGACTGGGTGGAAATCGACGCTCCTTCACTAGGGCAGAAACTTCGCTTCCCGTGCGGCCGCTGGTTGGACAAAGGCGAAGACGACGGCGCAATCTCCAGGGATCTTTTTCCTAATCCTCTCCAAACGGAACTTTACACACCATGTAAGACAGCATCTGCTAAACATCTTCATTTTCTTCCCAACACATTTGACCGCCTTTTTTTCCCTTGTCTTTCTAGTTGTTCCTTACGAGATCAAAATCTTCACGAGTGACGTTTTTGTAGCCGGTACGGACGCGGACGTTTTTCTGGTCCTGTATGGAAGAGATGCCGTGTGTACGCTGCAGAAGCGCCTCTGTGTCAATAAGAGGGAACGCTTGATGTACTTCGAGAGAGGAGCTGAAGACATGTTCATTGTCGAGGTATATAATATACATAAATACCAAATATACGTACATACACATAGACTGTATATAGTTTTTATGAGTGACTTGTGTTGAAAAAGTTCATGTTTATGCTGCCATGTTGCTTTTCTTACTCGTCGGCTGAAGCTAGAGGATGTCGGGGAGGTCATTGAGAAGATCCGCATCGGTCACGACAACCGCGGCGTCAATCCGGGCTGGCACCTGGACCGGGTGGAGATCCGACGTCTGCTCAAGAAGGGAAAGGTTCAGCACAGATTCTGTGCCTTAATATATCAAAAATTCAAGTTATATTTAGATTATTAATACCTCTAAATTATGAATATAAAAATAATTACAGTATGTAATAAAAATTTCAAAAATTGTATTCATTTTTATAAAATAGAAGTATATTTTTAAAAAAAAATGAGGGTGTATGAAAATACCTGCAATATAGTAGTCAGCCTCCATCATAGTCAATAGCCCTAAACAAAAGCAGTATAATCAATAAAAAGCGGAACAAAAACAATAAACCAAAACTGATTCTAATTCTAATTCCTAATTCCGAAAATGACGAACGACAGCTGAAAATTGACAGTCATTAGCCGAATAGCATTTTTACCTATTCAGAAAATATTTTTAACCCAACAATATCAAGAAACCAGTAATTTAATTCTATATACGTTGAATGAAGTGCGTGGATTTTTTTAATTGAAACTGACTAAGTAAAAATGTATTTTGGTAATTCGACAAAGTTACTCACCACATTTGTGTCGTAGGGTTCAGAGACGGCAATCTTTCCGTGCGAGCGCTGGCTCGCCAAATCGGAGGATGATGGCGAGACGGTGAGGGAGCTGGTTCCCTCTGACATCATCACGGAGAAGCTGTCGCGGGACGGCAGCTTGAAGATCACCGAGGTGGAAGTGGAAGACGCCCTGGAGAGTACGGCAAACAAACTACGACGCTGATATTGATCACATTTCCTCTTTTGGAAACCACGATCTTCTGATTTGTGTTTGGTCCTCCATTCATAATCCAGCGCACACATACAAAGTGTCGGTGATGACGGGGGACATGTACGGGGCGGGCACCGACGCCAACGTTTTTCTCACCGTCTACGGCGACTTGGGTGACACCGGCGAGAGGAAGCTCAGCAAGTCCGAGAACAACAGCAACAAATTTGAGCGAGGATCCGTAAGAAAACAATGAAGAATCCGAACAATTAACAGCAATGTTTTAAATATTGGAAATAAGTACTTGGGATTGGATGATTGGACCGTAAAAACATATAAATACGTCTTTGGGATTGAATGCGTTAAATGAAGCCGTTTCAGTGAGAATTCTCATTCCCGCAGGTGGACAAGTTCACCATAGAAGCTGTAGACCTGGGGAAGGTGTTCAAGATCAAAATCCGCCATGATAACAGTATGATGAATGCCGACTGGTACCTGGACCAGGTGGAGATTTTGGACGAGGACACGGAGGAGGTCTTCCTTTTCTTGTGCGAACGATGGCTGTCAAGGAAGAGGGAGGACCGTCGCATCCAGAGAGTTTTCTACATAAAGGTGACCAAAATCCCTAGACTGCTAGCTAGCTGTTTTTGCAAACCCCACAAAGGAAAGCCAAAATTGAGATTTTGAATCCTAAACCCCAGAGATATGAGACTTTGATGTTCTTTCACCGAAATATGACATGGCGATCAGATATTCGGGGTTACATTGGGGTTTTAGGAGGATTGGAGGTATTAGGTTGTCTGAACCCAAATTTACCATCAGTAAACTAGCGTTTCAGTTTCAAACCCCACATTCCTGGATGATATTGCTAGTTTAGGCCTCTTTGGTACAAAGGATTAGATCAGTCAAGTTGAACCAGTTGAGACCGTAAGGAAGAATAAGAACAATTTGGTGAGAGGCAAGACCTTCTTCCGCATTGAGCAGAATAAGGCTCCACAGCTTAGCAAGAGTTTGAGATAAAGCATTTTTCTCTTAATTACTGTTAGCATAGCAAGCATTAAAAATATAAGAATTAAAGGTTACAAAGAAACCGTTACATTACAGTATGATTATACCGTCTTTGGCTGTCTTGTTATTGTGTGGTTCTTTCAGGGCTACGAGGGTGTTCGAGAGAGCCTGGATTCCAAGAAGTCAACCCTGAAGAGTGTGGATAACAATATGAACAAAAAAAGCAAAAAGAAGGAAGAGGAGGAGGAGCAACTCCCAGGTATGGATTATCAAAGTTCCAATTTTCGCAAATTAATTTTAAGCGGGATTTTACTGGCCAGTCATACCGTATCACATCACGCTGTGCACCGGGCTGGAGCGAGACGCCGGAACAACCAGCAGGGCCTATGTGATAATTATCGGGGCCAATAACAGCCGTACGGATCGGTTGTGGCTGGACCCGCCGGACGGGAGGAGGGGCCTCCAGGCTGGTTCTCTGGAGAGCTTCGAATGCCAAGGTGCGGACGTGAGGGAGATCAAAAAGGTTGAGGTGAGCTCCAACTAACAAACCGCAACCCAAAGCCCTTACGCTAAGTGACCGCACCCCACTTGCTGCAGCTCGGCCATGATGGTGCCACTCCCGAGAGCTGCTGGCTGGTGGATGAGCTCTCCGTTGCCGTGCCAACAAAAGGGGTCAAATATATCTTCGCTTGCGCATGCTGGCTGGCCAAAGATCGCGGTGACGGCCTGACTGCCAGGGTGTTCAATGTTCTGGATGCAGATGCCGTTTCCATCTCCCAGAAAGTGCGTGACAAGCTTTGACGTCCACAAAGTCTTGGAAACACATCCAGCTTCTAATTTAATAGCTCAAATTTGGTCCTCTCACAGGTCATTTACGAGGTGACCGTGGTCACAGGTGATGTACAAAACGCAGGAACAGACACCAAGGTCTTCATGACTGTCTTCGGTGCCAACGGCAGCACTGAGGAAATGTTGCTGCAGAAGAACGAAGACAGGTGAGACCTGATTTTTGACAAGTCCCTACTTCTACTCATGTACAAAGTGTGAGTATTAGTGCCACCTCTGAAATGGAATTTCTAAAATGATTCTCAGGTTTGAGCGCGGTCAGGAGGACACTTTTAACATGGAGATCGATGACATCGCCCCACTCAGGAAGATGAGGTTGCGCGTTGACGGCTCTGGCAGCAGACCGGATTGGTTCCTTGATATGGTTGGTCCCCCTTGCAGAAGACTTCAAAACAGAACATTTCAAGACTTGATCTTCGTTGATAGCCTGAGGTTCTTAGTGATCAGACGATGACTTGACCAGGTGACCATGCGGAACCTGACCACAGAGGAGGTGTCCGTGTTCACCTATGAGGAGTGGCTGTCTCGGACACGTGGACCCAGAAGGACCATGATTTGCGAGATGGCTGCCGTTGTGGATGATGAAACAATGGTGGAGCTCACCACCTACGTGATTCAGGTCAAGACTGGCGACGTCGCAGGTGCGTCTTCATAGATTGATGTCAGTGGAAAGTGGTGGTGTTATGGGTCATGGATTCCAGGGTGTTTGGTCCGTTGGGACATGGTCGGTGAATTTGACAAATTGGAGCCTGATAATTTCGCATGATTTGCAAACTTTAGTGAGTAAATAAAAGTTGTATATAAGATATCGACCGTCTGAGCTCCATAGGTGTTGGATTTTTGGATTCCTCTCTGGCTATAGGTACAATACAGGTACGTCCCACCATGACAGAACACTGAAACTTGAGCAACACTTGAAGGGACTGTTGACCTTTTGAGTCTTGATGACTATACCTCATAGGGATAAGATTTGTCACTGGGATTGAGGGTATCCTCAAACCTCTGGACTTCTGAGACAAGGGCAATCCACCCCAACTTAGTTCCTAAAAAAAGGCCCAGATAATTGGGGGCAGAAATGGCATGACAGTAAAATCTATGCCCTTAACAGAAACATTAGAGCACAGGTGTCGAACTCCGGGCCTCGAAGGCCGATATCCTACATGTTTTCGAACCTTTTCCCTCAAAAACACCTGATTCAAATGATTGGGATCATTTTGAAGCTCCTGCAGAGCTTGCTAATGAGCTAATCATTTGAATCAGGTGTGTTGGGGAAAGAAAACCGGAAAACATGCAGGATGCCGGCCCTCGAGGACTGGAGTTCGACACCTATGCATTAGAGAAATCTTATTTCAAAGGACAACCACAAACAGGTAAAACTGGTAGTACCATCTAAGGTTCTACTTTTGTACCTTAGATTCTTAACTCGGCATCTCGGGAACCATTATTATTGTTGATGCTGTCCGGTTAATCACAGCTCTCCCAAGATCTCAATCAAACAAGACCTCAACCATGGTTAGGTCTTTCTCTATTTCCTCCAGTACCGAAACAAAGAATTTTTACTTGCTTTCTTCCTATCACAGCTGCTAATCAATACAACAACATAGTGAGAAGTCTGACCTCAAAGCGCAAGCTAGCGATTTGACCTCGGGTAGCCTCGGCGAGACGAGACGCGTTCCTGCCTCGGTAATGAGCGAGGCTGGTGAAGCATCACACAGGCGGTGCACAGCATCGGATAATGGCCTCCTCTGGGATCTTTATCACAGACCCCTCTGCATCGATAATGCTGGAGGCCGAGCTGCATGCGTAAGATCACTTAGAGCAAGATGGGATTCAGACAGGACTCTCGCATTTGACTCTCCATTCTTCTACTTAAAAGTCTCATTTAAACTGCAGATGACCCTTGTTCTCTCGTTCATTATTAATGCGATGAATAATACATGACGAAGGATTTAAAAGTGTCACGGATACTTGTTCTGCGATCACCTTCCTCCCCTTCTCACTCCGGATGGCAGTCAGTTAATAGGTGTGTGTGAATGCATGTTTGACCTGGTGGTGTCTGGGAACCAGACCTGAGATTCGTCGTCTGTTCCCCCTTCAGGGGCCGGCACCGACGCCAACGTTTGGGTTATAATTTTTGGCGAAAACGGTGACACGGGGACCCTGGCGTTGAAAGAGTGCAACAGATCCAACAAGTTTGAGCGCAAGCAGATGGACACCTTCCGGTTTTCGGAAATCCTGAGCCTGGGAGACCTCTCCAAAGTGCGAGTGTGGCACGATAACACAGGTTAGCCGACCAGGAATTAAAAAAAAAGGGACGACCGGGTTCCTTGGTGATGGCTCCTTACCGGGGTTTCCTGATCCCATCCAATGCAGGTCTCGCACCGGGGTGGCAATTGGACTACATCGACGTGAAGGACGAGCTTATGGACAAGACCTTCCGCTTCCCGTGTGACCGCTGGCTCGCCAAAAATGACGGTGACGGACAGATCATGAGGGAGCTGGCGTGCGCCAACAACGAATACCTGGACCTTGACGAGAAAACCAGTAAACGAGAAAATGTCCTTTTTTTTCCCAATGAAACACTTAATACAACTTCACTTTCGCATCTTCTCCCAAAGAGTATGACATTTGCGTCACTACTGGAGACACGGCAGAGGGTGAAACCAAAGAGAACGCTTGGATTGTGTTGGAAGGAAGGAAGGGCCGATCCAAGGAGTTCTTATTGGAGAATTCATCAAAGAAAAAACGTTTTTTGCGGTAGGTACTTTAGTAAGACTCCATCATGACCGCACGTCTGAACTTGAAGTTCATGACAAGACAAAGGAAGCGTTTATGTCTGAAGACTCTAAATTTGATGTTTGAACACATTGCACACCAAGTTAGTAACATTTCAACCAGCGTCTGATTGTGAAAATGATAAAGGACAGAATGAACGCATACCTGGTCTGCGTTCTGTTTTTTTAGGGGAAACGTCGACAGGTTCGAGTTTACGTCGAAGAACCTGGGCGACATTGTCAGCATCTGCATGGGTCACATATCCAAGGACGGCAAAAAAGTCAAGACGGAGCTTCACTGGCATGTAGAGGAGGTGGTGGTCACTGAAAGAGAGCTGGGTAACAAGTAAGGTTCACGTCTGTGACACGATTATTAAATCTATCAAATTTGAGAGCCGTTTTGCTCTGAGTTGGTAAATAAACTTTGATAAATAAAGATCAATGTTACAAGGAAAAACAGGATCCCTAAGCTTTAAAAATCTTCAGTTTATGAGAGATTGCTCCTCTTTTGATTGTGAATGCAGAAATGGGAGTCAGTTTGTGATCTAAGGATCCCAAAATCTTGCAAAACCCCAAAACCCTTCAGCTGAACTTGCTTGACTACTTGATTTTGGGGCCCCTGTATTGTTTTTGTTTGTACTTGGGGGAAAGTTTGGGCACCTTTGATTTAGATCTTCAACAGGTACATCTTCCACTGCGACGCCTTGGTCCCGCTGTCGGCAAAGAGAGACGACTTCTTGACTTTCGAGTGCTCCAAGGCCATCGAGAGCTTCGCCAGCAAGGCTCGCAGCCTGGTACCCGTCAAGTACGAGATCATCGTCATCACCGGTGACGAAAAAGGAGCGGGTACGGACGCCAACGTCTCCATCACAGTCTTCGGTTCCAACGGCGACTCGGGTCGGAGGCGACTCCGGCAGAAGTTCCGCAACCTCTTCGAACGGGAGCAGACGGATCGCTTCCTGTTGGAGATGCTGGATATGGGCGAGTTGAAGAAGGTGCGAGTGGAGCACGACAACTCGGGTCTGCATCCCGGTTGGTTGCTGGACCGGGTGGAGATCACCAACACGGCCAATGGCGTCACCACCATTTTCCTGTGCGGCAAGTGGCTGGACACCAAGCGGGCAGACGGACAAATCGCCAGAGTCCTCTACCCGAAGTAATAATTCACACTGATTGGACAGAATATTCTGATGGGCTAAGTATGGCGCCGTTCTTTGATTCAGCCAGCCAAGTATCCAAAGACAGCGCAGACTCGGTCAGATTATTTCCCTTCTGTAAAGAACTTTGTTAAAGACGTGTTTACATTGGGAAATGTGACAAAAATTTACAAGCATTTTTTTGTTTGTTTTGGTCAGGAAACAAAAAAATCAATGTGCCATTTTTTTTTTTTAAACGAGTTGTCTGCTTTGCAAGATTGTCAACTTTTGCATAAGCAATTAAAAAACTGCAAAATCCAAGCCTTTGTTGAGTACTGTAACAAAAGGAGAATGTCAAATTGCAAGAATAACATAAAAACTGTACAAGAATAGAGTAATTTTACAAAATGTATAATTTTTTACTTTTTTAAAGCAATTTTTCTGCTTTAGACTAACCTGTAACCTATATAAACGCTCTAAAAAGTGGTTAAAAGTTGTTTTATAATGTTTTTTTTGTTGAAGTTAAAAAGGATCTACAATTTTTATCGATATTATTATTTGTAGTCCGTTCGGAGGGGATGTTTTCTATTGGGGGGGACTAAGCTCAAAGATCAATAAGGTAGGAATAGTTTATCAAGACAAAAACGCCAAATAATACAATTCTTGTGATTTTTTAACACGCTTATTTAAATATTCCATCACATGCAGTTGTGCTCATGAATCACAATGTTCTCTTGATATTCCATCTCATTTACTTTACTCTATTAATGTTGCTTTAAATTAACCTAAGCAAAATTATTTTCAAATAAATGCCAATCATTTTAGGAATAGTTTATCAAGACAAAAAGTCGAACAAGGAAATTCTTGTGACTTTTACCTTATTTATCTCACTTATCTATCACATAGAGGTATGTTGACTTATGAGCACAGTTGTATATTTAATTTACAAAAAAATCAAATAAACTGTACAATTAATTAAAAATATATATATTTATGAAACTACACTTACTGTATTATTAACACATGCCAGTAAAGGCAAGGGGAAATTTTTAAGAAAAAGTGGTTAACGTGACAAAGTTTTCGATGAATTAACACAATTATAATATTTTTCAAACCAAATTCAAGTGTGAGTAGCATAATTCACATTTGACGCCAGAGCAATGAATATTTTTCTCTTTTTATTACAAAAAGAGCACATACAAAAGGATAATATACAAGCCATGAAACAGTTTCAAAATAAAAAGCAAAACAAAAACAAGTTTGGGTATAGCAATGCCACTTTTTGAAATCATCATTAGTAAGAATAAATAAAGTACAAAAAATTCCACCACGCGTGAATCTAACACGTATTCGCGGTATGCTCGTTCACGTCGCACACACTCGTCACCATTAATGCGCTATTGCTTTAATATTAATGATAAATAGTTCTATTTTCAGATAAAAGATCCTATATTGAAAAACATTGCGCAGTCACGGCTAGAACAGCAGATTTATACACATGAGGATGACGGCAGCCCTTTCACTGGCAATTTTCTTATGGGGAAGCTATTCCATATGTTGGCATTCGAGCAACATAATTAATACTTGCAATTTCAAGCCAGTGAATCAGTGCATTGAAACCTGAGAAAACATGCGGTTGTGCTTTGAAAACCTTCCGTACACTGTCAAAGGAAACTGGGAGGAGTTTTACAAGAAAAAAAATAAAATAAAAGTGCCTTTTGCTAAATTATACTTTCCACAAGATGTAAAGCTAAAAAAAAGTTGCCATAGGTGTATCATAACACCTGAGAATAAACAAAAAATGTCTACTCCAAAACAAAATGGCCATTCACTTTCAGGCATGGGTTATGATAAACATGTTCACCAATTGTGTAAATTGGTGATACTAGTGACGGGGGATCATTTTTACTAAACTTTGGGGGGCAGGAGGAAATGGAGTTCACCCAAGATGGCTGACTTCCCGTAAAATTTTGAAAATGGGTCCTTGAGACTTTTTTGTGTGTCCTTTTATGTCCACAAACTTTTGTGTTGATTTTTTTTTCAAAATCTCCAAGTCAAATCATTGGGGTTGGGTTCACCCAAGATGGCTGACTTTTTGTACAATTTTGAGCATGGTTCCTTGAGACATTTTCATGCGTCCTGTTATGATAAACTTGTCCACCAAAATTCGTGTGAATTGGTGAAAATGGTGTTGGGGGATTGCTTTTTTTTCAATATCTCCAAGGGCCAATGGGGTTGGGTCAACCAAGATAGCGGACTTCCTGGACAAATTTGAGAACGGGCACTTGAGACTTTTTGTGTCCTCATATGATAGATATGTCCACAAATCTTTTGCGTCTATTGGTGAAACTATTTTCATATTTTCAAAATCTCAAAAGGGCCACTGGGATTTGGTTCATCCAAGATGGCTGACTTCCTGTGTAATTTTGAGCATGGGTGGGCCATTGGAGTTGGTTCATCCAAGATGGCTGACTTCCTGTGTAATTTTGAGCATGTTGGTTCATCCAAGATTTCTGACTTCCTGGACAATTTTACACATATTTTTTTGAGATTTTAAATTTTCAGTGAGATTCTTTATGTTTTTGGGAGAAATAAAAAAAACATGGTGATTCTTTCCTATTACCAGTCCACGATGGCTTTTTCTCTTATATTGGCTCATCCGTGTAGTTGTGCAACCACTAAGGCTAATCAAGTGGAAATAACACTAAAAGCGAGGCAGTGTTTTACTTTTGAGAAGTGTTTAGGGCAGAAAAAAAAACATGAATCTAAATAGCAAAGAATTGCCAGTGAGAGGGTTCCCTTATCTTAATAGTGCAAAAAAAATAATAATAACCAGTCAACTCCATTGCAGTTTTTCCACTAAATATTATGTCACAGCATTGGCAAGTTTTGCATGGGATGGAATGTCAGCGAGATCCACAGCACCACTGGAGGATAGCGGGGGAGGCTTGAACAGAGCAGCAGCAGTGCTAATAATATTTGTCTTTTTTTGTAAATATTCCTTTAGTGTAATCCCGTACAGCTGCATGCAAAGCAACAATGCAAAAGATGAGGTAATCGTTTCTTTTCATAACAATTGTGTGTGTGTCGAAATAAATAATGATTTAAAAAAAAAAAATTAAATAGCCACCATAGCCACCGTATCTACAGTTAGTAATAAATTATGATTGTTAAATACTTAAGGCATCTCAATGGACAACACCCTGTGTAAACTATGAACACTTCGTCATCACAGGAGGAGGCAGTGTCGACACTGGCAGTGCACAAGGGAAAAAAAAAATACATGTAAAAAAAATATATCACAGTGCGTAAAGGGCGTCGTCACGTTTAAATGTGAATTCATCGTGTCGTTGCTTGTGCACTGTGAGAGGGAGGCTGCCTCCGTCATACGCCACATTCTACAGCAATACAGCATAGCAACCGGCATAGCAACCACAAGGGGAAAGGGGCGGGGCTTTCACACAAAAATCACTCATTCACGTAGGAGCCATTAAAAAGCCTGTGCTTGTTCTTTAGCTTTGAAGAAAAAATTAAAAACATACAAAGGACGCCATCTTTGTAGTTTTAAGCTGCCGGGACGACAAACACATGCATTTTTCGTTCTGAAGCTAACAGCTAACGAGGGAAGCGCTAAAGCTCCCCGCATATTACTACTACTAGTACTACTATACTCAACAGTGCATGATAGCGTCCGTGGGATTTTTTTTTTTTTTTTTTTTGGCTTTGTGTCGTAATAAGCATCCCGTAAGTCACGATTACCGGAAGCGTTGTGCTAATGTGCGCAACAGGGCAAAGCGCGCATGCGGAGTTTGTTTGGCAGCTCGCGTCGCAAACGAGGGTGGGGAAATTGAAACTTTCCATGGTGAGTGGAAATTTTGTATTGAAATTTAATATCTATATTTTGGATGTTTAATTATTGCTGGCCACTAGATGGCGGAACACTAGTCTGAGCATGTATAAATTTGAAAGAAGAACAAAACAGGAATTGTTTCAGCATTCATTTTTTTGTGAAAATGAATTTTTATCTGCTATAATCCTGCTATTTATGCCTGCTGAAATTTATGACTATATTTCTTTCATATTATACTTCTTTGGCTATAACTATAGATGTATAATGTTAATTTTTGTACAATATTTTTGTACAACACTAGTTTTTTATAGTCAGAAAAACAAAATATGGTTCCGATTTTCTATTATTGGAACTTCCAAACATCCTGGACAAGCACCAAATGGAAAGTATATTTGATCAAGAAATTATCCCCTTTACATGGAAAGTTTCCAACATTTTCTTTCGGCGCCCCTCACGAAAAACACACGACTTTAGTTTGAACTGTGGCGATTGGCTGACTCGGCGACCGGCAGCGTCGCCACGAGCGTATTGCAAAACGTCAAAGCTGCACGATAAGATTTGAAAGACGCCACAGGCGGCGTTTGTGGACGCCCGCCCGAAGGAGGGCGGGCATGCGTTTGCTGCTACTCTACGATCATAAAAGGTAAACACTGCGAAGAAGGAAGAAGAGAGTCAAGAGTCAGAAAGAATCTAGAAAGACAGCCAGCTCGCGATGGGACGTTAAAGTCATGGCTTTAAGGACATGCTACACAGCCCGAGGGCGCTTACACTACACTGACGGTTCTCAAACTGGGGTCCGCGGGCCCCTTGGGGTCCACCAGCTGAAGCATGGGCCATGATTTGAATTTTAAAATGATTTTTACTGCTGAAAAGGGCTAAATAAGTGGACTATCGAATTAAGGACCTGAAAATGTCTGGAACTAAGTAGAGCTGCACTGCACGTCTCTAGTTAAAACTTTTTTTCATCATTTCAGTTTTCCAGCCCTGTTACGAATTCGGGCAAAATTAGAACACCTATTTTGACTTACACATCTTTAAAATCTTACGAAAAAGTTATTCTCATAATATTGTGACTTTCTATCTCGCAAATAAAAACATGATTTTTATTGTAAACATTACAACTTGTTTTTTATTTAAAACAATACAACGTAATTCTCATAACTTCTCATAGCAATGAAAGTTATTTTACCTTTGAGGAAAAAAACAATTGTTATAACATTAGAACTTTTTTCACCTCCTCAAAAACGGGTAACTTTTTCAGTGCTATGACATTAAAGGGTACACATTGTAACTGTGTAAGGAAAAACAGTCCCTTTTGTAAAGAAACGACTGGACCCAAAGAGTTTGAGAACCCCTGCTTCACACAACAAGTCACCACGTAAAACCAGCAAGCTACAATGAAACCCTGTGTACACGACTTGTTAGTGTGTGCGGATGTGCTTGTGTTCTATAGAAAGAGAGAAAGGAGGGGAAGAGCGAGAGTGAAAGAGAGCGAAAGAATTCTCTTACACTTCTACTCCCTGGCTTGGCTCAGTAAAGCGAAAGTCCAACAGAAAAAAACAAACAAACAAAAAAAAAGATGTCACAGAAGTCAGGAGACATTTGGCAATAAAGCACCCTTGGGGGGGGCGGAGAGAAGAAAAAGATGGAAGAAAGCAGGAGTGCAATAGGAGTGAAAAAGCTCATCAGCTGTTGGGGTTCAGCTGCGTCTCGATGTCAACTCGACAGATTGGACACTTCCTGCTGGTCGCCAGCCATTGGTCCACGCAGCCTTGGTGGAAGAGGTGCATACAGGGTAACCTCCTGTGAGACACAGGGACGAGGGGCAAGGGGGGAGGGGGAGGATCATTTACTTGGGCTACTACAAGGGGGAGTTCAGATTTGCCCCGTCAGGCGTAAGGGCAAGTGTTCTGCCCAGTCATCAATCCTAGAGACAGCTGAGGATGCGCGCACATGTCGCAACCTGAGCCGGGTCACCCACAACCCCCCCCAAAATGTCAACTTGGACCGTTACAAGTTCACTCTACTCAATTTGCTGGGAACGCTTGTAAACCACACACACCCCAGAACAATTAAGTTTTTTTCTTTTCGTTTTTTTGGGGGGGGGTCAGGCCGTTCACATTGAGTGTGAAACAGCCCAAAAATGTCGCTAATGCACATTGAGGACATTGTGATGTCATAGACAGCGGGCGTGCTTAAAGTGTTTACGAAAGTATCTGGCAATGATAAAATGGCTGTCATGGCAGGGCTAGAATATTTTCAATCTGTTAAAAAAAAGAGTAAATTAAAAAGGGGAAGGGTGATGCTTTTCGTCTTGGGTTCTTTGTGTAGTGCCAGCAACGTCTCTCTCACTTGCACCTAGTGAACGGCTCTCCTGTCATAGAGTTGTCTTTGCCTCATTGTTGTTTAGTTTTTTCCCACTTGCTTGCGGCCTTTCAAGCGCAGAATTGTGACGTTTGCCGCTTACTTACGTTCGAGTCAGATGAATGTGACGTTTCTGACTTCACGAAACAAACTAGTAAATCTTAGTTCACTTGTTGTTGCAAAAACACTGAAGAAATGGATTGAACTTAAAACTTTTTTTTGCCTATCCAATTCATCTATTAATCAAAAATGTATTAAAATAATCATTTGTAGGAATAGATTAGACCGACTGGTCCATCTTCTGATTTCTGGTGATTATGTGTTTTTTTATTTTGTTTTGTTTTTTAATTGATGACTGGCTCCAAAATCCTGATGATAAAGCCTCGTAACAATGTATTTTTGCTGACCTGACGTCCTCGCTGTCCTCCAGCATGGACAGGCAGATGGTGCACTTCTCATCCACATCATTCTCATCCTCTTCCTCACCGAGCTTCAGCTGCAAGGGCTTTCTCTGTTTCAGGAGAAGAGAAATCAGGCCTTCCGAAAGGCAATTGACATTCTGCTTGCGCCGCGTTACCTTTTTGTATTTGTGCGGGAAGGTGAATCGCTCGATGGTGGTCTGCGCTGCGCCTCTGTTCACGCTGCCGAGCCGGTCTTCCAAATGAAGAAGGTCCTGGAAAAAACGCGCATTTAGAGTAATCGCAATAGGGTCTAAGACTCAATTTAAGTTTTATCATCAGCTGCTTGTATTTTTTTTTTTTTTTAATACATTTTTACCTCATATCGTGCCTGCACTGCAGCAGCATGCCTGGAGAGGTGCAGATTTTGTAGTGGCGGCAGGTGCAGCTGGGGGTACGGGTTGTTTCTGAATTCATGCACATGTACAACCTAGCAAAAACCAGACATCTGCTTTACATTTCTGCACTTAAGAGATGGCTAAATGTCAGGACGGATCCTTAAGGAAATGCGTTTAGGACCATGCAACAAAATAGATAAAAATTCATCCTCAAATGTAGAGGTGCAGCGGTTATTTGAAAATTAATTATCAAATTCATCAATAATATCATTAGATGCTGTGTGAATTTTAAATTGCCCAAAAGTAAATATTTTCTTCTGTTGATTGGCAAAGAGCTTTGATACAGCTCGCTAAATTAGCCTCTTTGTAGCTATCTTTAGATGTGGCTGCAGTCACAGCTGGGTGCTTCGCATTTATGCGGTAGGCTAAACTTGAGCTGTTTCTGTAGTAAACAAAGTCATTACAAAAATTGCTTATCATTCTACCTTTATCAAAGTTGATGTTGGGATGTTTTATGTTTTCTTTTAAAGTAATTCATCATTCAACGGACAGATAACTCTCACATACACTTTAATTTTCACATCTTTCTTTTGCTCCTGAATATGCCCTCCCACCTGTCTATCAGGTTATGCCAAACACAGTGTCCATTTTAGGGTATAAATGACCTTTGTTTTCTAAGCTCCAACAACTCAAGCACAAGAAGCCCAATCCATAAAAAAAAAATCCAAAAAAAGCATGAGGTACACACCACTTGTGCAGCGGATGTGTTTCTGGGGAAGTGGTGCATTCGAGGGGAGGCCAGGTAATGCTGGTAGTGCTGCTGGAGATGGTACTGGTGGTGAGGGAGACCAGCATCCACGCTGAGATCCCTGCCAGGCAAACAAACAGATGGCCCGCTAAGTCCAATCGGCGTGAGATACAGACGACAACGTTTTGCCGCTTTTAAAATACTGACTCACCAGTCGGTCCCTTCAGCCAGGTACCTTGGCTGCTGCGTCACGGGCTGCGGGGCATGAAGGGGCGGGGAGTACTCGTAAGCCGTGCGCAGCCGGTTTGGGTTGAGGGGAACTCGTTCCTGGGTCCTTCTGTGGGTGAGCGGTTTGTAAATAATAAAACGAAAGCAGACTCTTAACTGTGTCAGTCTAATTCTTGCAGATTAGGGAAAAAAAAACAAAACGTACACAGTGTGTAAAAGTGAAAAACAACAAAAAAATCCACCTGAATTGTGACAGAATCCGGCGGTGCTGCGCCTCCATAAGCTGCTGCGGGATGAGAGATTGCTGGTGTAAAGCCTGAGGTAGGAACGGAGGCCCCGACACATCCTGGAACTGCGGGGCGCCGGGCAGGGAGGCGAGAGGAGGATGGTGCGTGGGAGGGAGGTGGCCCGCCAGGCCCGTCTGAGCGGGCTGGCCGGCGTGTCCTAAAGGGACCTCGGCCGAGATGGGCGCCTGCGGGGCGCCCAGGGGAAAATGTCGGCAGGAGGTAGCATGGCTGTGTTGGTGCATGAAGTGTGCTCCTGTGTGGTCAAAAGAGATCCATTTTTTTTCCCAAACATATCATGAAGGAGGCAGGCTGAAATTACATAATCAGCTACCGACAAATGGCGAGCAAACACACAGACCCCCTGGGAAAATTATTGATTCCGGATGGAACCCGGATGAATATCTAAGCAGGAATATTCATTACTACTATAGGTTACTAAAATGTTCTAAATCAGCAGTTCTCAAATTAAAGTACATTAAGGTACTTCGGCTTCTGATTTCAAAATTGTCAATACAATATCATTTTAATAGAGGTATTTAGGGCGAAAAAAGCCTTTGGAATTTCCCTCAATGCAAATGTTTCTAACCTGACATTAAGGAATCATTAACGATCCGAGCAAAAGGGTTACAGATAAATATTTTTGAACTGCGAGTGAGATTTTAACAAGGATCCATCTTGTTGCAAGGCAACAGTGTACCATCAACTACTGTGCCATACTTTATTCACAGGGATTTCAATTAGGTTTGGGTAAAGCCCTCGACTAGTCTTGCGCGCGTCAATAAATTCGATAGCTTCCTGCGCCCCCTTTCCCGCGGAGGATAGATGAGATTGTGAAGTAGTCCCACTGAATTTTCTCTGTAATGAGTTGCGGCCAATAATCCATGAGTAGCAGAGTGTTGAGAGATTGCAGGGCGGGGAGAAGGGTTAGAATGGGTCAAATTACTGCTATGTTGCTCACTGATGTATGGTATTGGAATGGTTGTCATGGCAACATAAAAAAAAGCATTCATCTACAGGGTGCATGTGTATTTCTGGGGGATACTTAACCACTGTGCAAAACATTTTCTTTGCCATGTCGGCCATGATTTTTATTAATTGGGTAAAAATGTTTCTATATGTGAACTTTCATCAAAAAAGACTTTTTTTTCCAAAATCAAGAGCGGAAAATGCCATTTTTTTATGATCTGGTTCCTGGTTTGGTCATTAAAATGTCAGAAAAATCGGCAAAAATGCTGCTGATTGTTTTCCAAAGTAAAAGTACATGTTTACATATGTCGTATCCTGATGCGACAAAATGCTGTCAGTCTATTTTGATGGACTTGAAAAAAAAATCCTTACGGTCAAAAGGAGAAAATTCTGAGCATTTGAAAATTTTAGGTCTTTAAATTATTTTTGAATAAAAAGGTTTGATCAATTGAGTAACTGATTAGTTAATCATTGCACATCTACTCCCATGTGTGATCACTACTAGGTATGAATTCATCCATTACTATTCACTTGCTTGGGAGGCTTAGCCTGGGGAAACTGACGCCCATTTGTCGCCTTCCATCCAGTCGAAAAAGGGTTTTGTGTTCACCAGTTCCAGATTTCAGTACATTAACAAACCAATTATTATTGCATGAGCATGTGGAACGGAAATGTCATACTTTCTAATTGATTATAAAGGCAGAGCACAGCGGTCATACAATGGCTTTTAAATACCAAATTATTTGTCTCTGGGCATGAATATTTGACATATTGCAGTGGTGCCTGCAGTAAAAGCCTTGTTACACTTTAATGCCTACCTGGGATCTTATTGGTTCAGAGTGGACACCCCCTCCACCCTATGGCGTGTCCTCGCTTGACTGACTTCCCGTAAGCTCCACCCACACACGATTGCAGCAATCTGACATGAATAGCCCACCCCCCCAAAAGCCCCCCCCCCCCCCCCCCCGACACCTCCCTCTACTCCCTGCTGCTTCCATCACCGCAACTACACAAATCACACCTCCTCTTTCCTCAGTATAATCCCGTCTGCTGTCTGCTGCAGCACTATCCCATCATGCAATCTTCTCTCTGTCTGTGTGCACCTGTCATCACATAGGCGGAAATTATTGAATTATGACTGTACTAATGATTTTTGAAATACTCATATGTACAATATAAGCATGCCATTGGGTCTAGCATAGCTATGGTTTCATCTTTGGTAACAGAATGCCATTTCTCTTAACATGGTTCATTCCTGGTTCAAGGAAAAAAAATGACAGGGCTGTCCCATCTTTGATTGATTGGTGAAACTGTATCATCATGCGTCGTGTCAACATAACAACAAAAGACATTTCCTGCTGCTTTCTGGTTTACAGAGGATGAATTTGTCTCGCACCCGTGCTTTATTGAAACTATCTACGGTGATTTATTGAAGGTCGTTTCAGAGGCTGCAATTTGTGGAATGGTAAAAGGGCACTTTTGTCAAATAATCTCATTTAGAACAAGCGGAGGATGTGAGGCAGCAGGGCTATTTGGTGAATGCAATGGGAGGGTCTCATCAATTGAGAATTGGCTGTTTATGCATTTACTGCACAGCACCAGGCAAAAGTTTCGAAACACACAAATTCAGTGGTTTTTATATTATTTAAACATTTCCTGATTTGTGTAATGAAACGTTATTAAGTGACATGATGAAGAAAGAGGTCACATAAATACAGATTGCATTCAGTCTCGGCCTTGGCAATTAATCACCATTTCATTCGTCATTTTAAAAATCAAAGTTTTGAAAATGAGCTAAATTGTGAAATCGACATTTTGCAACAGTGGCGCAATTCCATATGGGTGGTTTACAAAACATGTTTAAAACAGGTACTAACTACTTAATTGTGGCATCTAAATAAAATAGACCACTTATTTAGCCATTTTTGTTTATTTTTGTTTATTTAGCCAATGTTTGTCGGGTTAGTTTCTTCCATTAAAATTGATCAAAGTTGTAATCACCTTAAACGACAGAAAAAAAAAAAATCGTATATTTGTATTATCGCCCGGCCCTAATTCACAGCAAAATGGGTAAACGTTGATAAATTGAGAAATGCTAGTAAATCAGATAAAAAAAGATCAATTGGCGTAAGAATGACCTATTCCAACATGAGCACAGCAGCGAGATGCATCGACTGTCGTGGACAGCTGAGAAATGGCAGCACATAAAGAGTGAGGGGAAATGTCTCAGTGACAGCACAGTGTGGAGGAAGGAGGAGGGTGAAGGTAAAAGGGCAGTGTGGGAAGGGGCGGGGCATGGAAAAATCAGCAAAAAGCACACTGAAGGTTAGGAAGAAAACTACAGTCTTTATTGGAAAATATTAGTATAAATATAAGTGCGGCTGAGATATAGATGTGGCCGAGATACTTAAGAACAAAAAAAAAAAAAAAAAATTCTCATTTGCTCCTGGATCAGCACAATAATACCATGCAAATAAAAGAGGCGGAAGGCAAGGCCCGACCATGCTTCTCTGGAGGGTTAACACGACAGAAGCAGCATCCAATGAGTAGATGTGTATGTTTCTTTACAGCACAATTCCGTACGGCGGGGACATTTCTACACAAAAAGAGTACATTGGAATCTGCTCTTCCATGTTGCAAAAAGAAAATGACCATGCATTATAGGAGATAGTCATACAACAACATGAGGAATAAAACAAAGAATTGAGGAAAATAAAAGGACATTTTGATTCTTTTTTCTTTTTTTTTTTTTTTTGGAGAGCTCTACAGCAGTGCAGAATACACATCCCTGTAAAATGGATAGCATTGTGACGCAGGCTGTGCATGGTTAAAACACTGGAGTGGCTTTGATGAGCAGGCCAACGTGCCAATTTGATGTGGGAAGGAAATGTAAACGTTGATCGACGCATGCCCACCACACACAATTTTGGGTTAACGATCCAACAGAGCGGCATCGGACAAATATGTCTTTGTAAGGATAATAAAGCTCAATTTTGATTGACATTGCCAAGCCTATAAAAGACATGTGTTTCAGTAGTAAAAAGTGAATATTTTGTATATTATTAACTTGATAAAATTATTTTTTTTTTATGAACAATTAATCCCCCTTTTCCCAGGATTATGCTATAGCCCTCACAAGGGAAATAGCTCATTCATCCCTTTTCATTTTTTGTATTTTTCCTTTCTTTTTCTAAGATCTCGGACAAAACAGCTGCATGTTGACAGGCCTCGCAGTTCTGTATTTCCCGGTTATTGTTTTTTTGTGTCTCTTGGACGGTTCAAGCCTGTTGAACTGAATATCATTGTTGGTCATGTGACATTCACAAGTGGAGCTGTGAATGTTTTTTTTGTTACCTGAGCCTTCAGAATGTTATTTTCAGTTGGCAGGAAGTGGCAAATATGTTTGTAAAATGTAATAAATATTTCAGTTATTAAATTATTTATAGACAAAATAATACCTTAGTACTCCTAAAAATTGTTATTATTATCCTCACGGGGTTCGCAGGCTTGCTGGCGCCTATCTCAGCTTAATTTGGGCAGTAGGTGGGTGACACCTTGAACTGGTTGCCAGACAATCGCATTTGAGTTTGCAAATATGCTTTTCTTTTAATCATCATCAGCGCAACAAAAAAAAAATTGTGATAAGTGCATCTTAAGGCTGATGTAGGGAAAAAAAATTAAATTAGATACACTTTCTGCGATCAACCAAAATCACCTTGGCAGAGGCAACTAATACCTCTCTGTTTCATTCAAAACTGAGCATTATTATCACTGTAAACAAATACACTTGTGCGTGTTCATTTTTAAAAAACTTTTTAAGGGGCGGGGCTCAGTGCACTTTTCAAGGATGACCAGCTCGATCAAGCCTTTTGATGGCTGTGATCGAATTATCAATTGGAGGAGGAAGGAAAAGACGGGCAAGTGATGTTACTGAGGGAATGGGAGTCCAAATGTATCCACTTTACAGGAATTTACAGCAGAATGTCATCTACCAACACATAAAATGGGAGAATCACAATGTCTACTTGCAGTAGAGATAGCATGGGTTATTCACTAAAGACACTTGTGTAAATCAAGACTCCATACAAGCTTGTGTTATACTTTAGTTACCACCAAGGCATATTAGGGCCACATTGAAAAGAACAAATAATTGCAAAAACAAGTTTAGTCGGGTATAATTTGGAGGGAAAATGCCATATTTAAAAATAATATTACAAAAAAAAAGGATTTGGGGGAAAAATTTCTATTTTGAAGATTGCTAGTGTTTTTTTTATTAAAAAAGTGATGAGTGAACGTATTTACAAAAATAGACAACTTTATTATCATAATATTAAGACTAAACAAAAGGAGATATGATTATTCCACTCGCTAATCTCTTATATTTATTGGTTGTATTTACTTAATATGCATATTGTTTTTGTCCCTCAATGCCATAATGATGGACAAATGAAGCTTCATAAAGCACTTGTGATATTCTTTGAATCCTCTTGATGGCACTCTTGGGTCAAAAGGGCAGGGAAAATGTAATATATCTACACTGCACTGGTAGTTATTTTTAAACCAAGAGCACAATCTCGAGCAGTAAAAAACAAAAAAGAAAAAAAAAAACACTGCTTCATTTTCCTGTCACTTGCATTATTCTACCATAGCTTCATAAAATTTGGACTTTTTCTTCCCTCACGTTTCCTCTTCAAATTCAGAGTGCTTATGTGACCCAAATACTCCTTGGTAAAAAAAAAAAAATTAAAATAAAACACAACAGAGGGCATGAGTGATATTTTTTGTTTTAGTGTTTTTGCCAATGTTGCCTTCAGATGAAAAAGAGAAAATGAGGAAGAGGGAGCAAGTCGAATAGGAGCAACAAGATGAAGGATAAGAAAAATATTTTTCCCCCCACAAGAACAGCTTGATGCAGAGAGAAAAACAGGCAGAGGCTATAGACGGGCAGACAGCAGCAGATGATCGTTAGCTACACAATGGAGAGGAGAGGGGACACAAAGGTCTGAGAAATGCGGAATGTGGAGCCAGCCTCGATACTATGGAACAGGGAAAAAAAGAAAACACAAATAAAAGCACAATGAAATCATCGGTGCCACACTTGTGTGCATGTAGTTGCAGTACTAGTACAGAAAAGATTCGATGACGAAGGCCTCCTCTTTTATGACGTTTCACTTGCGAATTCTAATGCTCCGCTTTTAAATCTTATTTGTACCTCGCTTTAATGAATTAAATGACGCAAGTTAATAGCCGTGGGTGAGCCGTTGCACATACGTCACACAAAATAGTCACGTCGTAACGGTAAAAGCGGTGACGTTGACGTAGAAACGCAAACACTGAGAAACGGGGGTTGACATTCTTTTAAATTCTAACAAACACTCGAACGAGTAAGTTTGCCGTGTAAGTGTGTGAAAATGACGTGATGCTAATTAGCATCGCGGCTAATGTTAGCGATGCTCGTTCGCTAGCAGGTGTCGGCTCCGTTTGTCAGTTAAGCGCCGAAAACGGGCCTCCTCCCCCTTAAATATTTTAACGAGACCGGTGCTGGAAAAGTAATAAAGGCACTCATACCTCTATTTCTTACCGAACCGAAGACAGGGAGAACCAGATATCCGACATGGACCAACACCATCCTGCGTCCTCCTGCTTTGTCGAGCCGAGGCAGACAGATGGTCCATGGAAGTGATCCCTTCCACTCGCCCCCCTTTGACTAAACGTGAGGCTCAAACGAAAACCACAGACCCCCGCCCCTAAAAAGAAAGCACCTCGACCAATCAACAGACCCACCACAGAAGTAGGTTCCGCCCCTCTCAAATCTGTCATCCGGATAAACCAATCAGAACAATCCACTGGGTCCTCGGTTAACGACGATATTTTTGCGACAGTGGAGACGTAATCCGGATTTAATTGTTCCCTTGCTACATCAATGTGTTTATCACAATTTTCTCGCTATTTTCAAAATCAGACTAGTCAATAACAATTTTACTTAAAAAAATATATATTTATTTGATGAATTTATTTTTTCAACAAAAGAAACGAAGCAAATGTAAGGTAATAAAAGTTAAAAAAAATAAATCTTATTTCTTGGATTTCACTTACTACAGGCATTTTTGGGAACATAACCCCGAGATAAATGAGGAAACAGTGAAAAGATCATTGCTTTTTAAGGGTGCTCAAGCAACATTACAGAGAAGTAAAGCACCTGCAAAACAGATCATTTTTTTTTCCTCTTTCTTGCCAACTTATTTTTACATATATATATAACCAGTTTCACCTGTTCAATTTTCCTGTGACCACTTGTACAAACTCACCCAATCAACCATAATTCAGATAGAATGAAAGTGTCCTGATAGCCTCAAGTTGTGAGCCTGGGGGCTGGGGGAACAGATGGGCTCGGGGCAGCAAGAGGGGGGGTCACTAAACTCTGTCCCATATGTCGTCTTGTTACACTTCCCATCGTCTTTCATTTTGAGTCTGCTGTGCAGCAACAAAGAAAATGCACACACACGCACACACTTGTGATTCCTTTAAGTGCAGCTCTTAAATCACTACTCCCAGAGAACTCCAGGACACACACTACTGCCAAACTACTCATGTAAACTTTTTTCATTCATAAAACACATTTATATCATCTTATTGTTAGAAAATAGCTCCCGTTTGTGAAGACAAAAAAAGTCTGCCTCATCGGACAGGCAAGAGTGCGTATTTTTTGTCTTCCTGTTTTTACTTTGCTTTATTTAAATCACTGTAAGAAATGCTATAAATCCATTTGCTGTTTTACTCCAAGTCTCTTTGTCCAAAACTTTTTACGTGCTGAAACTAGCAACCTAGCCAACGTAGCCATATTAGCATACAGCTGATGTTGCGCCGCAAGGACTGAAAAGATGACGATTGAAGGAAACTTTGGCCGCACCGCTCCATTCCTTCATTGTCTTCCTTTTCAAGCCCAACTCCATATGCCCTCTTAGCGGCAGGTGTCACCATACGAACTATGACCCCTGCGGGCTACTTTTTATGAGCAAAGTTGTATTGTTAGCCTTTGGGGCAACTTGTCTAGACTTCTAAAAGAAAACAAAGGGTACCCTTGTCAAGTATTGCACATATTATTTCAGTCGGACACAAAAGCATGCCTGCACCAAACACTTTTTTGTCTTAATATGAAAAAAAAAAATCATTTTTTGGTTAAAAATCTTGCTGGTGCAAAATGTATCTCACCAATGCATCAGCTTCCCTCATTTATTTAACTCTGCACCATAATAATGGTCAATTCCATAAATATATATCTTCTTGCCAACGAAAAGATAAATGTGACAATTGTTAACTCATTCAATGCCAGAGACGTATTTTTACTTCTTTTTTTTTTTTTTAAAGAGTCCAGTCATTAAGCATTAAAATCGATACTTTAAGCATTAAATCGATACTTAATTATATTAAAAACATTAAATCACAGATACTTAAGTGTTAAATCCAGGATTGAATATCTGGGCTCTTAAAAATGTGAAAATACATCCCTGGCATTGAATGCGTTAATATAATAATTAAAAAAAAAAAAAGAAGTACACCGGGACATCATTAAATAACATTCTATTTATTGTTTTTAAAATAGCTTCTTTTTTGTTCTACAGACATAAGTTAAAGATGTGGCAGAAGCGACAAAATATATATGTATAAACACATTTTGTTAATTTAAAATACTGACACTTAAAAATGCAACAGGAAGGAAAACCCGAGGCAAAGTATGATGATGATTGAATGCACTTTTCCCGCGATTCAGCAATGCCCTCCATTTTGTATTTCAGCTAAAACTTAAAACAAAAAAAACAGGATGCACAAGGGAAAAGTGGTGTTGTTATATTGATGATAGCATTCAAATGCATAGCATTTTTAATTTAAAAATATAATTAAACATCATATTGCTGCCAATGATTTTCTTTAATGAAAATAAATGTTCACAAATTTTAAGGGAAAATTCCAATGAACACAAATCAAAAGGGATTAAAAAGTCTACTTTGGTTTCAAAAATCTTTGTGTAGAATTTTTGTTTTCCCTTTCAATGACAAGAACATCATTTTACCGTCCTTGTATAACCTTTAGCAAACCAGAAAAGCAAAATGAACAACTGGCCTACCTGTAACAAAGTGTCAAGATATAGTAAATGTTGCACACATGGCCACACTATTAAAGAGTCCTTTTTCAGATAGCGAAAAAAAAAATAAAGTCACTGTTCTACCGGTTAAAAAGAATTTGAAAGGATAACCGTGTACATGTCAAGGAAATCAGGAGGATATGGAAGATACATTTTGTTATAGTTTCCTATTCCCTCCACCTGATGCCACTCATTTATATGAGTAAAACAGTAAAAAGCCAGACTGGTACATTCGCACATGAGGGATAGCGACATGACCAATTTTTGTAACATGTTACGGAAGAAAGAGATGCTTGTTTTTGGAGCGGAGCAGCAGCAAAACCAGCACCAAAAAGAGAACTACCGTCAAACCAGCAGTGAAACTTTTCATCCGGCCATCCACTTAAAAAGGCATGACCAATGGATGACAGAACATTGATCGGCATTCAGGAACAGGGGAGGAAAATTAAAAAAAAACTAAGATTTGTTTAATAATGTATATTCATATATTTTCTATTCTGAATTTGTGATTAAAAATGTAATTGGTTAGTAACGAAATATGAAAACCAATATTTTGTTGGTGCTTGATGTTGGAAAAAAAAAAAGCAACCCCATCCTCCCATAGGAAAATCTTGTCACATTCTTTTTTTGATGGCAAATTGAAAGCAGAAACAACAAAAGATCAAAACCTTTTTTTTGTCTCATTGAATCCCAAAGGCATATTTTATGTTTTTAAGCATCCAGAGATTAATTACCAGGTAATTAACTTTTTTTTCGTGTTTGGCCAAAGGAAGATACTGGTACTAAATTAAGCACTATGTACTAAGTACTAAAGTAATCAATTACTTTAAACCAGTGCTTCTCTATTTTTTTTTTTTTTGCCAGGCTCGACCTAGGAAAAAGAAAACTTTTCACCCCCCCAACTCGACGCACTGTCTATAAACTTAATTATCTATAGAAATTGTATAAGAATTCCTAAACCTGTTTTAACAACATAAAAAGCAGTATAAATAAACTTTCAACAATTGTTGATTATTTTTTACAGTGTTTATTATACGAGTTACAGCTTAGTCTAAAACTGAAAAAAAGAACCATCCACTTGGTTATTTTTTCTTTTTTTTTTTCAGTGCCGAAACATTTTTTTAAATTGTATTTTATTGCAATTAAACTTAAAATGAAAAAAAACATCATCTGTGCCCCCCTGGGCATCACCCAGCACTGCTTTAGGCAATCAAGCACTGTTGTAATTGAGTATGTGTTTAATTGTTAAAGTATTCAATTACTACTTTGGTACCTAAAGGAATTGACACATTTGAGGACATTTGCACCAAAAGTAATCTATTGCTAACCTTGGTGATTACTTTAGTACGCAAACTAATCAATTACTTGTGAACAATTAGAGGAAAAAGGAATCGATGACTTTGGTATTTCATTAATTCAAAACAAGTCACCTTTTGTCCCTCCTTTAGCCAAACACTTTGGAAAACAATGTCAAAAATATTTATATGAATGTATGTGCTCTTAATAAACATTTAAATATGTCTTTGGGATTGAATAAATTAGTAATGGAGTTGGCCAGGGGTCATAGAGTGGCCAAGATCTCCAGCAGCAGTTATGTTTTTCACTGTTACAGCAACACATACACATGCACGCACACACGCACACACACACAGTCATCAGGGTATTGCTTTCACTGAAAGGTGATTGACCTTTAATCCTGCAAATTAAGTGCTGTGCTGTGTAACCACATCTAGAATTGAAAAATAACAAAAAATCACGTCAACAAAATGGCTTTCATACACGATTGTTCAAAAAACAGGTAAAAACAAACTCTGGGAAGGCAAAAGTGACCACGAGGAAGAGTTAGGGCGTTTTCAGTGTGAGAGTTTTTTTTTTTTTTTGGGACGGTCAGTGTTTGTGTCCACTACTCTCCTCGTCCAGCGTCAGGTCCACCACCTCGGGCGGGGATACCCAATTGGGCTGAGGGGACATGCATGTCCACAGCTGAGGCGTCGGGAACGTCGTCGTGCTGCTGGCGGACATCTCCGTCGAGTGGTCGTCCTTCCAAGAGGATAAGGTCTTGATCACACCGCCGCAAGGGTGGCCGCATCTTTAACACACACACACACACACACACACAAAAATGATGTTGACTTTAGGAATAACTGATCATTTTAATTGGGCTTGAGGTATGCATTTATAGGTGTAAATTTAGCCCATGTCAGGCTCATTTAATGCCATTGAAATTGGAAATATTCTCAAATTCTGACATATTTATAACCCAATGTTTTCGCGTTCATTTCCCTCAATTTTTGCATTGATCCTTTCAACAGCAACTTGCGAATGGGGCGCAGTAGAATTCTTTGTGTTGACACCCAACAATCACCGGGTGGTGCTAGTGGCCAAATCATGACATTTGCAAGTCTCTCAATAACTTTGATGATTGGCTTAGCCTGGACTCCCTTAATGCAAGTCATCATACTGTAATTATGACATAATTAATATTCCTATTTCAATTTCATAAATACAAATTATATATAAATGGGGTGTAATATTATATAAATATAATCTAAAAAAAAAAAAAAAAAACAGGTCAAGTTGCATATTTACCGAGCGTTCTCCTGCACGCCCACAATCTCCACCTCGCTGTCCGAGGATGCGATGCTGATCTGGCACTTGTGTTGCCGCCCGTCTTTGCTGTGCGACGTCTCCGCCTCCGCGTGGCCTGAAACACAAACAAACACAAAACGTGTACAAGTTAGCGCATTGTGGCGGGTGAAGGGGCGGGGGCTTTAGGTCTTGCAGCTGCTTAAGACACAATGACGAGCCCGGGACACGTGTGAATGTGAGTGTGTGTAATAAACTGCAGCAAAAAAAAAGGAAACGTCACGCCTAACAAAACGCTAATTGTGATCTTTACAGTTTTGTTGTTTTTTTTTTTTCTTCCCCAAAGTCTGTGTGAATCTCTGCAATGAGAAAACACCAGAAGCAACAGAGTGAGACGTCTTGCCAAGATGGAACCCAAGAAGGCGTAAAAGTCCAGTTTCGACTGAAGATGAGGAGCAGGAAGAGGAGGAGGAGATGAAAAAAGGCAGCCGGGTTTGGAACTGACCTGCCACGGAGCTCAGAGCTCTTATACACCCGAGGCGAGGTGCCATATCCTGGCCTCTGAGTGTTTCTAGCTCACGCTTTATCACGCTGGGCCGGGCAATCTCCACTTTCATACTCTCCTGGTAAGAATCAGTGTCTGAAATATCATAGTGACCCACTATTGGAGGCCCGTCTGCGAAGGACAGAGAGAACACTTCATTATTCAAAACATGGCTCGGAAATGAACAGTGGGATTGGCTGCAGCTGCCCGACTTGTTAAAGGGTAAGTCAAGTCAGATTTTTTTTGGGTGGGGGGTATGTTGAATGCACCCCCTAGGATAGTGTTTGTGGAACATGTATAAATCAGCTAAATCCATTTACTTTAATCCATTTCACGGCAGCGGCCATTTTGCTACTCACTGCCAACCGAACATGACATCACAGTTGCTCAGGGATCGGACAATAACCGGATTCCCAACCATAAACATTCCCAAGTCGAGTTGTAATTGGGAGTTGTTACCCAAGCAACTGTGATGTCATTTTGTGTCGACGGCAAATGGGAAAATGGCCGCCCCCTAAAATAGATATAAACAAGTAGATTTTACTGCTGATTTCATATTCCACAAAAACAGTATCAACCAGCATACAATGCTTAGACTTCATGAACATTTTTTGACTTGACTCCAAATTACTTAAGACCTCCACCAATGTTTTTTTTTTTCTTTGTTTGGCTCCATGATGTGCAAAATCTCACCGAAAAAAGAATAGGAGGGAAAGACGTCGATACTTCAAATGTACTGTTCGAGCACATTACCTAGAAAATGTTGCCTTTTAAATAAGTAAACTTTTTACACTGAGTGAACAAAAGTTGACTTGGCAATCTACTGGATTCCCCCTAAAAAACTTCCTAAGTCGAGTGGTCGGGGACATACTGGTAAAATATTTGCTGACTGGGGGCTTAGTCTGGCCAGGAGAAGCCTGGCACCCTCACCAAACAGTCTACCTTTGGAGGTAGTATGTAGACAGGGAAAACACTTGTGCCTAATAACCCTTTTATATTGCTTGTTTTGACCATGACACGTTCCAATACAAAATACTACAGAGCGCAAATACCAACTTTAAGTGTAGTATCTAAGCGGTACAAGAACACTTTTATATCTTCTGTATTAGAACCACAACTGAGGTGGGACAAAAACATACATACAGTCTGCACTACCGATACTCTCTTATGCCAGTCAATATTCATCAAATTATCTGGTAAAGGAAGGAAGTAAAAGTGCACATTCGCTTTGTTGGGTAAAAGCCAGCTCTTTATAAAGGCAGTTTTGCATGTTATCTGTATCAAAGAGGCTTTGACAGATGCGGCGTTCTTGTGTTTGCATGAAAGATTACACCTTTGACAGCAGCCTTTTTTTGTTTTGTTTGCGTTTATTTCTGTTGAAATAACAGCCACTCACATAAAAACTACACTGGAATATAGTAGATACAAAACACGTCCAAAGAATCTTTTCCCCAGATGAAAACAAAACGGCAGCTGGATAGTAAAGGCCGAAGGAAACAAGTCGGGAACATTAGTTCTACCCTGGAAATCGGACGCAATGAAACAAATACATCCTGCTGCCGGGCAGACAATTATGTGTGTTGTGAAGAGCCTCTGAATAGCTTTGAATGGTAGGTTGTAATATTAGCACAGAGAGAAAAAAAAAAAAAAAACTGTTCAAGAAAAGGCCAGGTAGAAAAGAGAGAAAAAAAAAAGGACAAGTCTTTGGCCGACAACAACTCCTTATTGGACACAAATCACACACAATGCAAACGTTCCAGGGAGGGAAAAAAAAAAGTGCAACCCTGATGTGTCAATCAGCCGACGTATGCATGAGAAACCGATGCTAAAACTGGCACGTTGGCATGCTTCCTGGGTTGCATTTGACATTCTACACGCTAATAGAACTCGCATGCATAATGCGTGACAGTCAATTCATGAATCATAAGTACATAGAAAACATGTTCACATCCTAGCTATAAATATATTTTCTTCATTTAATGGGGTGCTGTTTTAAACTGTCGCACAACGTCACCAGTGTCAGCGATCAGATGATCCCCTATATTAAGTTTTAGGGGGTGGTAAACATTGTCATGCTGTGTCCTGCTGCTGGTATGCATCAAGGCTTATTAGGGCTATGCTGAAAAAAAAAAAATTACTAAGAGCGTCAAGTCACATAATACAAGAATATTTTTTTAACTGTACAAAAAAAAAATCAATACTAAAAAAAGGTTACCAAAGTGTTGCTATTGAAAGGTCAAATTATGGGGGGAGTGAAGAAAAAACAAAACGGCAGTGCTTTTGAGAATAAAGTTGTAATGATGCTAGAAATCCTAATTTTTAAGACAACAAAGTTAAAAAAAAAAAGTCAAAATAGTAAAAGAAAAAGGTATCATTTTAAAATAAAGTGCTACGCTGTTAATATCGAACAGTTGCATTTTTGCAGACTGGAGTCGGAACCCTACGAAAAAAAACATTTTAAACAACTAAATGACTATAAGACAAAAAAGTAAAATTAAAGAAAAAAATAAGAGCAAGATTCTGCCAGACTCAAAAAATGAAGACGAATATTCCAGATATTACAACTTTATTTTCTTCATAAATGTATTTTATTCCATGTGGCCGTAATATCTGGTTGGTCTGCATTGTTTCAGTCAGAAGTAAAAGATCCCTTTAATTTCACGCCCCTTAGACAACAAAGACCAAAATGGCAGAAGCGGCCCTAAATAAAAATTTAAAAATGCAATATTTGAGGCTTCTAGCACTAATGAGGCGCATCAGAAATCAGTAAGGTGTATACTTGGTGTATATATACAGAAGTGTAATCTATATGAAGGCTTCCAAAAATAAACAGCATCATTTCTGTCTCCCCAGTTTTCTAGTTCCTGCACAAACGGCAGTAGCAGCAGCGACGCTAACCCCAAATATGAACAATGCAAACACTTCTAGTCCAATCACACAAACGCACTGTTCAAAAGGCAAAACATCCTGCACGTACAGAGATTCGGTACAATTTATCCTCGCATGTGTAAATATGTGTGGTTAATAAAGCTCTGCCGCTCCAATAAAGGCCATCACAAGATTTACATGCAGTGTAAACGTTACTTATTTATGTAATAAATAAACGCGATGAGAAGGCCAGAATGAGTGCTGATTGACAAGGCACCATGCTATTCTGCTGCCGCTGTATTTTTATATCAATCCTACAATCGAGTGCAGTGCGAGAGAAGCACTAGTAGAGAGAGGAGAACATACAGGATGCCATGCCAAGAACCATCAAGGCGCATTTCAAGGCCCAAAAAAGAAAGAGTGATCGAAATATCGTTTAGTGGGGGAAAGTTTAGTGTAACAGTGCATATGAGGTTTTACAATGGTGCTTTGAGATACAAGTAACAAGATTTTCTGAGGTACGCTTTTTAATGTCAAACCCACTCGAGGTTTACTGAAAATAATTCATGGGGTGTGTTAATAAACGCAAATAAGTGAAGAAAAAGGCTCTTAGCTTAATGCTAAAGAAAAATCATCAGTCTTAAACTACTTTAGGCAACAGAAATGTGAACATGAACAATGGAGCAAAATTAACAACATTCACAGGACGACATTTTCTTTACCCTCTTGAAAAATAATAGAAAACTTACTACTACTAATTAAACTGTGTCCAGGTTGTCAAGGCATACGGCCCAGTCTCAATCGTGATAAACTAAACAAAACGCACAAATGTAATCCTTTACATTACGATGAATTATGTTGTTATTATATGTTTCACAAAGCAGGATAAAGAGTTAGTTTTATATGGATATTTTTGGACGGTTTACTGGTAATTTCATTCATTAGGAGTCAATTTTAATGATCGACTGATGTCAATTCTTTTGTTCGATTGGAATTTTACAAAAAGTTTTGATTTCCACGATTTTATCAACAAAAAAAGACTTATTTTTAAATACACTTTGCAAGATTTCTTTTTCATGACTTGGTTGCCAGTTTTACCCTGGAGGTTCAGAAAACCAAAATGTTGCTCATCATTTTCCAAAGTAAAAGCAGATGTTTAAAAATGGTCTCATCCAGATTCAACACATTGATAATCAGTCTGTTTTCTTATATGACTTAAGGAATCTTGGAAATGTTCCTCTCGAGAGGCTGAAAATATGAGCACAAAAATTGATTATAAAAAAAAGAATTATTTTGGTAACTGCTGCACTTCTAATTCATCCAGGTGGTGAAGCATGATGAGTCAAAGTAAGAGCGCGATCACGAAACAAAGTTCTCATGCATCTGAAGGCACCACTATATTTTGAAGTCTCACGATGTACCGACTACATTTTTGTAAGAATGACACTATCAAGAGTCAAAAGGGGGGAAAAGAAATAAAGGAAAGCCATCATCTCAAGGGATTGAGAATCTTTTTTGAAGGTCAATTTCATGAAAAAAATAAAACGGAGACATCAAAAGTAGATCGAACGTTATGGGGGAAACAACAGTAGCCCTGACTCGGCAGTCTTCAGAGGGATGCACGAGGTTCGTGCAGGTTTGCAAATATTCCCAAGTCTCACAGTGATTCAGACCCAGCAGGTAATCCCGTGGTCATCAGGGCGTGTAGTCCTGGCGTGATCGTAATTTCCACACGTCACAGTTTGGCGGTGCGTCTAAGCATTCAAGAGACCAGGATCTGGAACACCAAGGTTCCCATTCTGAGTGACTGCTTCAGGTAGAATGTTGTTGTTGACAGAAGCGGCGGCGGTGTTGCTCGCCCGCGCCAACATGTAAGCGGCCATCGTCTCTGCAGACTCGGACGACGGCAAGAAGGAACTAGCGGGCGAAGGTCGCGCTCCCTGAGGCGGCGGTGGCTGCCCGCCCTCGGGGGCATCGCTCGAGCGCTTGGATGAGTCGTCCGAGTCAAGGTGAGCGAGCTTTTCCATCCAGACGCGGAAGCGCTCTTCGGTCTGGCGCTGCATGACGGCGAAGCGCGTCATGGCCTCCTCCAGCACGCTGCTGATGCCGTTCCTGTCCCAGGCGCCGCTGTCCAGCAGCCCGTGAATGTGGGCGCCCACTCGGGATCTCTCCGACGCACGTCTGAAGCCAGCTTGAAAGACATTGAGGCCAAGGCTTAAGAACACACAGTGGTAGCGGATTCATGCTTCCTGAGTGGACCTTTTTTTTGTTACAAAAGCGAGAATGACACTTTTGGCTTTCTTGTTTTACGTGCAGATCAGAACTCTTTCATGCTGATGGACTAAGTCATGCAGTCTGTGTTTGAAGATAGATTGAAAAATACTGAAATGGTTGACATCTTCCCTTCCTACGGATCCTTGGTGGTTGGCTTCGGAGGCCCATTTTGTGGCATGTGCGCTTAGCTGTGGAACTCGGATGTAGAAAGCGAGCTAAGATTTACAAGATGAATGTGACGTAAGGTCAGAAGAGGATGAAACAACTGTTGGAGCGAGAAAAATCAAAATAAGGAAAATAAAACAAATGATGTCATATCGTATGCCATGTTGCAAGATTACCCAAGAACCATCGTTGGTGAAAAGTGGACGCAAGTGACCATAAAAATCCTCTAAATACCAACACACTACAAATAGTTGTCTAAATCAGCGGTTCTAAAATAAGAGGTACAAACACCGCTGGACCTACGTGAAGGCACTCTAAGGGGGTACATGAGATTTTAACAGGGTTTATGGGGTATCAGCAAATGTAATCATTTTTTAATTGCGGTGACAGGAACAGCATCTTTTTTATTTATTTTTTATTTTTTTGCTTTTCAAATGAAGAGCAAATGAATTGGGACATGAAGCAACTTATTACTAAATTGTGTTATTGTGACTCCTTAGCAAAACAGTCTATGCATTTATTTTGTTAGGTTTCATATTGATGTACGTCGTGAAACTGGATGCTGAACGATCCATCATCTGCAGTTGCTGAATAAAATACTACAAAAGTAGCTTCAAAGTTTAATAAATCAGACACGGACGTCAAAGCACTTCTTTTACTCCCCCATCCAAAAATGCTTTGCACAGGTTAGGGTGTATTTGTCTCAAAAAATATTTCATTGGGGGGGGGGGGGGGGGGGGGTACATCAATGAAAAAAGGTGGCGAACCAGTGATCTAGACTTCCAGAGCAGGAAATGAAAAACTTCAACAAAGAATCAAAGCACAACTACACACCATTTTGACACTCCATTCCACAGGTAAAAAAAATGACTTCCTCAAATAGTGGCCTCTTCTCCACAAGCATCAAACCTCAAGTAGACGCCTTATTCAAACAATGGGTAGTGCCACTTTGTGTGGCGTGGTTGACGTAACAGTACCCCCACAAAAACCAAGGCCGAGAGGTATCAGTTAAGCTGAAACTGAGGTGAAGATGGACTCTGAAGAGAAAGCGCCAAAGTACACAACTGAAACCAACAGTCGTACCTAACCAAGACTCATGAGCTTAGAGACAAAACTTTTAACTCAATGTACTCATAAATGAAAGGAATTATCTATCTTTATATTCATTGAAAGGCAATTAATGCGTGCAATCCCCAAAACCAAGACCTTTCGTGTGCATTAATTAAAAAAAACAAAAAAGAGCATTGACCAAGAGAGGGACCTTAAAATGAATATTGACACCTTTCTACCTGCGATCCAAGGCCAAACAAGATGTCTGACGACTCCCGGTGAGCTCACACAAGCAAGCAGCGTCTATTTACGGCTGGCTCGCTCAACTGCGGCTGACAACTGTTGCTTCAAGAAACGAGACCTTCTGAGGCGTAGACACAGCATGCACGGTGTGCGTTTTGACGACCGGTAGTCCAATGGAACGTTGCGTTAGGACAAAACAATGAGCACAACCTTGTAGAGACTACACGACATGACGTGAGTGAGGAAAAAAAAAAAAAAAAAGTGACTGATCAAAGACAATGCTTGTTTTGATACAACCAACACCTTGGCATGAACATCATGATATGTTTTCAGTATGGGACATGAAAAATGTTCACATCATGCACACCACTTTTTCGCCATACTTTTTGGACAATATAGGCCAGGGGTGAGCAAAGTATGGCCCACGGCTCAGTGACCATTTAAAATCAGAATAAATATGTAACACTGTCGCAATTAAATGATATCTTAGCCATCAAAGACTCTCAAAAGTGTGGGATCAATTCTCTCTAGTGGTCTGTAAAAAATTAGAACATGTAAAACACGCAATAGAATCTAACAGAAGGCTGTGGGTTTGCATACAGCCTGCTCATTTATTTATTTATTTATAAATCCAGCACAAATTCATTACAGTTGCATTGTGCTATATTTTGTTTGACTAAAACACATTTGTTTCTTTTTAAACATTTAATTCAGGGGTGGACTAGGCAGACTATCCGAGTAGATATTAAAGAGTCTGATAAATAATAGCAACATGCTTAAAAAAAATCTGATGCTGATAAAAGATCAAGTTGAACCTGTATTCTGTGTACAATTTATTATACTGCTGACCCTAGGAACTGTAAAACTTTTGACATTTTTAAATAAAAGAGAAATGAAAGCTTAACATTTTGTTTATTCTGAAATTTTGGAAAAAAATATTTATTGTAGAAAACCAAAAACAGCTTAATACTAGCTACTTTAAGTTTTAATTTCACTTATTAAAAGACATGCTGATGATGTTGGGAAAATAAAGTTGTATGCTCTTAAGATTCGAATTTTTTTTGACAATCTGAAAAAATAAATGATCAATACATACATATCCCTGAAGACGCAAAAAAAATAAGAGTTTTTCAATGCCACTATTTCGCTTTTGCCGAACATGAGTACATAATCAAAGGATCAGTCATCGAAAAAACTTCAGTCTGTCTCTAGTTTACGTTTAATTTTCGTTAAACGTATGTGCAATACATTTGAATGGAAATGTTAAACAGGCATAACTGTATAATGTTTCCAACACTGCTCTGTGACTTGTAATAAAATTTAAAAGACATTTATTTTTACATTGAAGGGACTTTAAAGCCAAACTGTTGCCTTTGAGCACAAACATTTGCCCACCCCTGAAAAAGGCAATGCTGGTGAAGAGGCAGGTTTACCTGGAATATCGGTCTTGATTGTCTTGCTGCCTCCGGAAGTGTCGCCGTCATCATCGTCGTCCGAGGAGCTGGTGCTGGAGTCGCACGTGAGCTCGCTGTCACTGGTACTGCTGTCCTGCAGCAGGTTGTATTTCTTCCGCGCAGCCGCCTCGCGCTTCTGCCGCAGCAGGCGCATGCGCTCCTTGTGTTTCTGGCTGCGGTGGCCTTTAGCCTTGGCCTGCTTTCCATTGATCTGCTTCTCTGGCCCGGCCGCTCCCGCTGCAGCGGGCTGACAGCGGTTCTTTTTCGCCGCCATCGCGTTGGGCAGCGCCTCGCTTTCTGAACGAGAACGCCGAGATTTCCTCCCGCTGGGTTGCAGATCGGATTCCTTGCCGGGGTCGGCTTCCATTTTAGTTTCTGTCTCCTCTCCGGGGGCTTCCCCTCCAGAGGAGAGCGTGTCCGAGTCGGCCAAGTGGCCGCTGGACGAAGGGGAGAGCATGCATGGGTTTGATGAGTCGCTCTCGTAGATTTGACGAGGGGCCGGTTTCTCGCTCCCAGCGGAAGCCTGCTGTGACTCAGGGGAGTCTCTGCGGAGCTCCTTCATTAAACAGGGCATGGAAAGAAGACTCTGCTCACCCTCCGTATGCAAGGGGCTGTCATCCTCCTTTTCCCTTGGTGGGGAACTGGTACTCGTGGGGGTCTCGGTTTTTAAATGTTCATCCTGAACAGACGTAGTGGCTGATTGTGCTTCATTAAGGCGCTCGGAGGGACACTCGGTATCAACAAATTCCTCTGCCTTCTCCGAATCAGCCATCTCCATGCTAGTTAAGTAAAATGCCCTATGGTCCAACAAGTGTGGACCAAGGTGCCTTGGCAGGCACTCACCTGGAAAGGAGAAAAGGATTATACCATCAATCTTATTGTTGGGCTACAACAACAAATAAAGAATTAAATAAATATGCAATTCGAAGTGGTGGCATATTATTGTGAATATTTTCACTAATAACACAAGAACTATTTATATAGCAACATTGAAGGACACATAATATTTGTACTACGTTGTTTGAGTTACAAAACAAAAAACAAAGACAAACTAAAACAAGTTTAGGTCATATGGACAACCATGTTTTTCTTTTGGATCCATTGCATAATTATTCATGCGTCATAAAAACACACGGTACTCCAAATAAAAGCTATGAACAGACTTGGTGAGTTCTAACTAAGTCTGAACTGTAGAACCCGAATTTATTTGTGGTTTATAAAAACTTAATAGGCGCCTAGATGTGAATCATTGTCGGTGTATATTTGTAAATGCCCACTAAGTCTTCCCAAGCCAACATTAAGCCGGGCGAGAAACCCGAGACATCTACTTGTGCCAGAATGAATGACTTAGCTTGTTGATGCCTGTGGCTCGCTCGCCAGGCTAGTCAACGAAGCTAACCTAAATGGCTACAGAACGAACGCTACACTGGGTTTAAAGCCGCACACGAAATTAGCATATGAAAGACTAAGTCAACAAAAACATCCATTGCGCAAAGCCGATGCATAACGCAGCAGCTGCCTCCGCAAATTTAACCGAAGCGTTCCAAGCGAGACTGTAGATTGCAGCCAAGTTAGCTCGCGGAAGCTAACTTAGCAGTCGACTGCGACAGTTACTTACCACGGCGTTAACGAGCTCCTTTTGCCGGCGCCAGACTAATCAACATCATCGTGCATTCGTTCCATCTAAACTCGCGAAATACCATTCATTAAACTGCGACAAATTGACGAAACTAAGTGGATTCAAATGTATTTTCAGGCGCAGTGCGCTCGCCCTTTCGCGAACGCTCTGGTCGTATAGCATTTAGCCGTTAGCTGAATGTTTATTTTAAAATGTCTGCGTCGGTCTCACAAAGCAAAAACGTCACTTCCGGGCACATACGGGGCGTCAGCGTCCTCATGCGGCTTGGAGTCAAACCTTGAAACATTCTTAATTTGGATTGATCATCCTTCTTAGCTTTGAATCATGCCACAATAATATTCAAGTTCTACGGTTAGCTTTAGAAATTAAATCAAGACTGCACGCAAACCTGAAACTGTAACAAAAAAAATACGGAGGAATCAATTAACTGTTCTTCAAAATAGTATTAAAAACGAGTGCAAATTCATTATTTTTTTGGACGAATTATTGCTACAGAACGGCAGGCCGGCAAGTGTGTCACATGCACGAAAATTGAATTATGTGAAAAACTCATGAGATTCCAAAATAACTAACTGAAATATTAAATGTAAAGGATCGATTCTAACTCGTCTGTATCAATTCATTGCTAGAACAGACTTCAATATCGATCGTGTCGATACTTGAACAGATCTGTTCTGCAACACAATTTTATTCTGATGCAGAAATAGATTTTTTCAATTGGGGGCAATCCTGATCCATGCGTGCCATCTAGTGGCTAACACTGTTATTACATTTTAAAACTGCTCAACTCCAGTTAAAAAAAAAAAACGTAAAAAGAATTCTATTAAAGCGATGGACAACTATACCTTAAAGGGGAATGACATCAATATTATTTATAAAGAAATGATTTTTAGTGGCATGTGACTGTATAACTGTACTACACAATAAGTCTTGTTTGCATATTTATTGAATCAAATTAGCCCCTAAAATAATAGTTAAAAACCTCAGAAATATTGAGTTTATCTCATCACGTGCTAAGGCGCAGGTTATGTGTCTGTCTTTAGCGGCCTACATCGGCCGACAGTGGTACTGCATCTAAATTGCCTCTGTCCCCATAGAGACAAGCTTCCATCACCGTTTATACTCCACCCACCCTCAATATCACTTGACAGCGATGCGAGCGAATTGGAATTAGCTGTGTTTGGACATTACTCGTGCTTTTCCTTCGAATTCCGACCTCGCGTGGTTTGCCAAACGGATTTGGTTTCGTTTATTACCGCGGGATTAACCTGAGCGGTCGGAGAGATTTGTGTCCTGCGGGGCGGGGAGGGGAGGAGTACTCGGAGGAGTCTTTCGTCTCCTCCGTCCTCGCCACTTGCCCGTGGCGGCCAGTATGCTTCTGTAACAACAAGACGAACACAAGCGTCGAGACGGAGCCAATGTGCCCGTAAAGGTGAGAGGTTTTTTTTTTTCTTTTAGGGAAGCATTGAAATGAAATGTCGGGCTGCCTTTCACCAAACCTGTCTCCAGACGGCTAATGACAGCTACATGCTAACGTGGTTTCATTTGAATGGAAGCTAATAAAGCCACGATGCGTTTCATTTTTATCCGTCAGTTTCCCAATAAATGAGATGAAGCCAGCACTTTAGTCTTGAAAATCACGCTGTATATAGTTTTATTTTTAGGAATTTAGCATTTCTGACAACAGCAGGCAAACCCCTTGTTTGTGGGGTTTGATGACGTCACGTACTCACCTGCATACAGTGGGCATAAATGAGCTATAACCCTCCTGTTATGTTTAATCAAAATGACGCATTCGGATTATAGTAAATGTTGAATGTATTTTTTGATGCAAGACTTATGCTTGACACAGCATTTGTACAATTTTTACAAATGTATTTCTGTTTCAATGCTTTTTTTAAATGTTTCAAAAAATTTGCAACTGTTTTTGATGAATAAGCAAAACCCAGGTCAGAATGACTAAGGAATATTATTGTTGTTTCTGAAGGGGGGGAAAGGAATTACGAATTGTCAGTTAGCAGGATCACTCATAAAAAAGGTTTCTGAAATGTTTGGTTAAATACACATGACCTTGGGTCAAATTGACCCATGATATTGTATTGTGTATTGCAGAGGAATAAACAAAACACATGGGTATAAATTTATAATTGCTTTGTTGATTCCAACCCAAATGAGTTATAAATATCTTTTTTTACACTTTTGGACCTTTTTGTATTTACTCATAGGCATTTTTGCTCTTCATGAAACATGAGTGTCGCACTGGCTAAAATGAAATAATGGATTTGGAGTACATGTGTTCCAAACACGTTTACGCCCTGAGTCAAAAGTGACCCAGGGACATTTTTGTTGTTCCTTGCAACGAAACAACGACACAAATTAATACTGATTTAATCAGGCGTAATGGTGGAAGATTTGTTAGCACATCTACCTTGTGAAGTTTAAACAACTGTTGTAAAAATTAAAATCAGTTTTTTTCAGTGTAGTAGTTTCAAAGATGTTGTAATTAGCCAAGTGTTTATCTGTCATTTAGAGTTTTAAATAAATGTTGAGTTGTGGTCCACAATTTAAAATGTGGAGAGCTGTCATTGCATTAAATTACTGTCTGACATTTCACCAAAATTGCTTGTTGAAACCCTGTTAAAAATAAAAACAAACTGTATCTTTGTTTCAGCATGGATGTGGAGGTGAGTGCTGGGCAAGGAGGCAGCCCCAGGAGGAGAGCAGAGGAAGATGGTGATGCAGAAGAAAGCGTAGAAGTTCTAGTGGTACCGCAGGACCTGTACGACGCTGCCAGGGCCAAAATAGAAGCGAATCTCCGATGGCTGCTTGCCAAAGCTTATGGCGTTGGTAAGATGTCCTCGTGCGCTTTTGCTGCTCAGGCTTTTTAAACTCTCAATGTCATGATGAGTGATTGTATTGTTTTGCACTTTACTAGACCCTAAGACATGGTCATTGGACCTGACAAACAGTCTTGACTCAGCATGGCCAGTATGTTGCGGATCGATTACAGTAAATGATGTGCCAACCACATTGGTTTGGTGCCGCGAAATGTAAAAAAAAAAAAAAAGCACAACAAGAGAATGGAGCCTAATGTACAATTTGCCTTTAATTAGCTTTCAAATATCTACTCAGCCATCCATTTTATAAACTAGTGTTTTCACCAGTCGCCAGGCAATTTGAATTTAATTAACACTTGCATTCGATAACATTTGCTGAGGGTTGCCAGTCAGTTGGAGGGCACATGAAGATTAGTATTGTGTTGAGATTTCATAATGAATAATTAAAATAATTAAGATAATGTTACAACGTCAGGGAAAAATCAATGTATTCAAGTTGACTGCCTTGAGAGAGTGGCAACCTAAGATGGCTGCCGGCAGCGTTGCTAGTCCATTCATTCCAGCTCAGCTATTATTCAGTGCAAATGTGCATTACATATTTATTATTACTCGGCAAGTTTTTACCACTTCAACATGTATTTATCTAGCTAGCTATACCTACATGTCATTTTTTCAATTCCCAACCAATGAGAAGCCACCGCCGCCCATCCATTAACCAAGAGGACCCCAGAAGTCAGTTAACTCGCAAGGTAGCTGGTGGCTAGCCCTCTTTGTGATGATTAAACTGAATTTAGTCCAGCCATGAAACACTTTTACACTTTGGACAGACATTCATGCTGGAATCTCGTGATGTGCCAAAGCTTTATACACAGGTCACTGATCTTGCCATCTCCACATCGCAAGGCCGTGTGCTCATGTGTGGAAACTACCCCTTCCCTTCGAAGTGGGTTTTTGTGTCACTCTGTGTGACTACTCTCGGAGGGGTAGTGTGAGCTTCGGGTCATCCATCAGTCATTGCAAAAAAAAAAAAAAAAGCCTCAGACTGATGCACTAGTGTTCTGGGTTGCTTCACGTTCTATGCAACCTTGCGTAATCCATCTCATGCTTGCCTTACCACAGATTATTTAGTATTCAGCATCATTGTGGTGATTGGTCACGTTTCAGCGAACGGTCCCATCCCCTGTGTGCCAAAAATGTCCTATAATAAATACCAGCCTCTGCAGAGCATCTTTTTATCTGATTGGCAGTAGAAAGGAGCTATTTTTACTCAATAGTTTATTGAGTATGCTAAAATGTATATTTTAGAGAATAACAGTAACTACAAAGAGTTGTATTACGCTCATTATTTGATGGGCAAAATAGTTGCAGATAGAAATCAAAACCCATAAAATAATTTCACAATTTACTCATTGGGGTGCCTGTGCTTTTCTTAGCTTTAACAAGGTGGAAACAGCCATCTTTTTTTTTTGTATTTTCCAAGTAAGCATCAACTACTAATGATAATCAATTAGTTGTCAATTACTCCATTAACCGTTGCAATTTTAAAAATAACCCATTGTTGTGAGCGAGTGGCAAAAATGTCAATTTGATTTTGTTTCTTTCGTTTGTTTTTTTTTTAAACTAAAAATCCCCACTCACATTTAGTGATAGTGTGTTTGATGAAGATGCCAAACTGCTCTCATTAGATTAAGGAGCAAACTCTCTACTGTGCTGTCCTTCTCTACTACTGAGAATGCCACATGTTGAAGTGATTAATGGGATTGAAAGTGAAGAAACACGCCCGCTTAATTCGCTGATCATTAAACGGAACAATATCGTCTTATATTTCAAATGTATTCGGCATATCTTCTGTCCATCTACCAGAAATGAGCAATTTTTGAACACCCGCTTCAAAACCCAAACCAGTGATCATGGAGGTTGTGAGTTTTAAACAAGGCTGGCATTATCATCACCATCTTCGTGGCTTTTTTTTGGGACATTGAGGGGACAACTGAAGATATGGAAGTGGCAGAGTAAAGGAAAGTGGGTTGGAGGAGTCTTTCACTGGGAGAGGCCAGTAAGGCCTGACGATCTTACAAAAAATGCGTTGAGCATCTTAAAACATCAGGTTAAATAGTGTTGAATATTACGACACTACCTACTGTCTGTCCACGTGTCTGCCAACCAACTAAGTGTGGATTAGCGTCTTCAAGGTGTACTAAAATAGCCACCCTCAGTCTTGGTGCACGAGCAGGGATAACCCAGCAGGCCGGTACAACATCAGCTTTGTAATCACTCCTAAGTCTTGTTACCTTATTAATTCCAAGCCTGCGGGGTTGCTGCTTTGCTTCGAGGTTTTCCTAGTAGTCTCACTTTAGCCTGTTGAAAGTATTGACTTCTGCAGAGGAAAATGACGGGTAATTTACAAATTTAATTTATAGATTGATTTCACACTTCAAACTACCTACCACAAACTTTTTTGTTACTTTGTTAAATACTATTGTAGGCTATTTTAAAATGTTAAGCTGCTTAAATGTGAATGACGGGCCGCAGTTAGAACACCACTGCCTAAAATGTTTTTACAGATTATTTAATTTCAGAAGAAAAAAAACACTTTGGACTTGTGGCAAAGACTTTCTGGAACAACCTAACCTATTGTGTGGTGTGTAATGTGTCATGTATGTGACAGATAAGTGTTTTTTTTTTTTTTTTGGGTGATCTATCCTTTATAAAACATGTTTTCAGCCAAGTACAGTACCACCTAACTAGCGAAAAGCAGTTTACAATGAAAAAAAAAGACTTAAGACAGGATGCTGTATCATCTTTGGCTCCTTTATATAACCTTGAAACTATATTTGAATTGGTGTAATTTTTTCAGCAACCCCAGAAGATAGAATCAGCCACAAAAATTGTATCACTACTGACAATGTGCAGCCACATAAAACAAGTTAAAGGCAAGCAATATTTTGCAAAAGAGTCTCTAGAACACAATTCATCAATAACTTGTTTTATGTTCCAATTGACTTGCTCTTAATTTGAAAAGAAAACATAACAGTTCCTGTCATAACATTAAAAAAACATTTAGTTGTATTTGTGAATACATGCAGAAACTCTTAAAATGTCACATACACATACTCCCTGAACTGCCTTCATGTACTTCCATTTTAGAACTACTATGCTTGGATTATTTGATCAACAAATAATGAACATATTTTTTCTAACCACCAGACCACATCCCCAAGGACCTGAAGGACCCCTTCTATACAGATCAGTATGAGCAGGAGCACATCAAGCCACCTGTCATTCAGCTGCTGCTATCTGGAGAGATCTACTGCCGGGTGTGCGGACTCATTCTTCGTGCAGAGCAAGCCGCATCTCTTCGAAGCCATCAGTCGGTGCTCCAGATCCTGTCTGCCAGGGGCATCCGAGTGCGGGATTCGGACGATGTGCACGTCTCTGCTCTGGATCTCAGCTTGACACCTGTTAAGATGGTGTGTTGAGGCTAGGTTTTTTTTATTTATTTTTTTGCACAATAATGAACCGGAAAGTAGGACGTTTCAGATTGCCAACGGTTTTTATTCCTGAATTTATGGAGGATTTTGGAGGCAGTCAAATAAATGGTGGCCTCTTATCCCATTGCTGCTTTTAGTAATGACTTTCTTTGGGGTATTTTCTCTCATGATGGATGGACTTTGGGTATCCTCTTCTGTGTGTGTAGAGTTGCCACATGCATTTGATCGATGGCCTGATGATGGCCTACACGATGGAGATGATCAGTGTGGAGAAGGTGATATCCAGTGTCAAGCGATTCTCTAACTTCAGTGCCTCCAAGGAGCGTCCATTAGATCTGGAAGAGGCCATGGTTCTTTGGATCAACAAGGTAATTCGGAAAAAAAGCAGCCATTGTTTTTGTAGTTATATATTTTTTTCGTCAACTAAAGGTGAACACAAAGATGAAATCTATTGTCGAAAAAGAAATGAAGATGAAGCAGCAACTGCTTGATTCACCAAACCATCAAAAGGTATGATTTTCTATCGAACAATTACGTTTGTGAGTCTGTGACTTGGCACAACTTTTTGTTGACCACACACATATTTGGAAATGGGAAATAATGAGTGGGTTTATCATTTATAGTTTTTGACCCTGACTTATTTCTGACTTCTTTGGTGGAGAGGGGGTGGGGGGGTATTCTTATCACACTCTACCCCTTTCACTCATGAAAGAATTTCCAAAAATTGGTCCTTTATTGAATTTAATCATAAAGAAGGGCAAATGCCACCCGTATTTACTTTCATCCATTAACACTTCTTTCAGATTTGTCATTCTTCATCAACATTATTTTAGTTAAACCCCTGCTAAATATGTCCCCATTGCTCATTGCCTGCAAAACTCACTCATTTTTTCCACAAATATGTTCAGTAGCCTGCTTGGAGTTGCTCTCCTACCATGCATGTGCGGACCCCACCCAGTCATCTCTCTCTTCTTTTCCCACCAGCCTGACATATTGCATGCGCTGGCCCATTGTATGTTGGAGCCTGTGGAATTCGCTCGAGTGGTAATGTATCTACCCATCACCAGATAGATGGATAGATAGATACAGCTGATAGATAGGTAGCTATGTAAATTTTAAATGATTTATGGTGTGACATTTAAAAAAAATAGGGCCTGATTGATATGGGCTTTTGAGGTCTATATTGCTTTTTCGCAGAAAAAAAAAGATTAACAGGCCCTTTTAATGAGCTATATAATGAATGCAGTAGCATTTATTTCCTTCCCCTATTTCAGAGCCAATGATTTAAAGACAAAAAGTTTTTTTTCCTGAATAAATTAAGCAATATTGTGGCTGTTCAGGTGCGCTATCGCAGGGACCACCTCTCAGGTCGGACACTTCAGCACTTCTCCCTAGTGGACGACCTGTGCAAAGACATTTGCGACGGCGGTGCTCTTCTGGCCCTAATCCACTTCTATTGCCCCAAACTTATTAGACTTGAAGGTATATCGAAGCTGTTATCCCAGCACCTATTGTTCAATTGGTTTTGTGAGAATGATGGTTAATTTGTGTGTCCTAAATGCAGATATCTGCCTGAAGGACGTCGCCTCAATAGCGGATAGCATGTACAACATCCATCTGCTGAAGGAGTTTTCAAATGAATACTTGAACAAGTGCTTCTATCTGAAGCCTGAGGACATGCTGTATTGTCCTCCAGTGCTGAGGGTGAGATAATTACACCTGAAAATGACCAGAGTTTCCACGTGTAATTGAAGACCTGAAAACAGAACTGAACAGGTTCATTAAAGATTCACTAACCCCGTTTTGCTACTTTATGCAGAATAATGTAATGGTGTTCATCGCTGAGCTCTTCTGGTGGTTTGAGATTGTGAAGCCTGATTTTGTACAGCCCAGGGACCTTAAAGAAATCCGAGATGGTAAAATGTACTCTCCGCCTGTATTACCGGGCCGTTTTAAATATCGCGAGGCTAGTGAAGGTAAAAACTAAGATGCACACCACATTTTATTACAGCAAGAATACTGCTGCAGCCTAAGACCTCTCGATCCCATACGGCCATAGATGCTACCAACAGTAGTTTACCCACGACATCAAGCGCTGCGGCAATGATGGCCACGCCTTCAAGTCCTGACTTTAGGTACTTTGATCTGCTGCTATCACTTGACATCGCATTTTATTAATTAAAAATCTGTGGTTGTCTTTGACAGCACTGTTCCCAGTTCTTCTCCTTTAATCTCTCTAAGACAGAGACGGCAGAGGGGACCTGAGAACGATGCTGCGGGTAATACATAGTCTGTAATAGTGAGCCTCAGATATGTATTTAAACTAGGGATGGGCAACGTTAATGTAAGCTTATAACCATATTTGGGCAATTTCGACATGTATAAGTTAAACAATTCTAAACCATTATTGATTACTCAAATAGTTGGCGATTAATTTGACCATCAATTAGTTTTCAATTAACAGATCTACGTAAATTTGTGTCATGTTTTTTGAAATTGCCAAATTATTGCCCATCCCTGACTAAGACAAGATAAAATTAGGTCATGTTAACGTACGATTCATGTTGTCTTCATATCTTAGTGAGGAACCAGTGTTGGTCCCTGGCTCGTAAAGATGAGAAGCATCATGCTTTCTCACAGGCTCGACCAGAAAGGAAGCAGAGGTGAGCCTTCACATTTTACTCTTAGTAGCAGGTGCATAGGAATGATTTGATATTTCCAGTATAAGATAGATCTATTTCAAGAGTTTGCTATCTCATATCCCTCCCTAGGCCTTTATCTCAGCAGGCACCCTACGCCTTGCATTTCCCCAATCAGGAGGATGCAGACAGTATCAATCTGGTCCATTCGGTGAGCAAAGGCAGTTTGGCCTCAGGCATTATGACACCTAGTCACATGCTCATAGGTTCAGCTCGCCCGCTGCATCAACACAGGCTGAGCGGGCAAAACCTCCTCAGCCACCTTCGCATTGAGGACGAGGAGGAGATCTTAGAGGAGGAAGAGATGGTCTCCGTATTACACCCCACTGCTTTCCCTCGACGCCCGCTCAGGAGCGATGAATTGGAAATCCCTCACATGCAATCACCCCGGAGGGTTTCCAATACTGTCAACCTGGATGTTTTAACCCCAGATTTGCAGGCTGATAGCTACTACCTTGAACCTCTGGTGCCTACCACCCCAAAGCCAGCCAAAGAGAAGAGCATCAGCCTGAACAAGAAGGAGGAGAGCGGGGAGAGTCGCTGTAGGCCAAGGCTGTCTGGCGTGAAAACAGTTACGGATATTCCACACCGGAAATCACCATCGTCTGAATGTGGTCAATTTAAATTTAAACCCATAGCTGTGGTCAAATCCGGACCCACCCGGGAAGGCTTGACCAGCACATCACTTTCTGAGAAGACACCCCCACAAGGCTTCTTCCTTCACTTATCTGCAGAATCTGATTGTCACAGCCATCTTTCGTCTGATGCAGAAATAGGACAAGACTCAGATTCGGACATTGCTGATTTTGACGACGAAGACGAGGATATGGACCTGATCGAGCCAAGCAGCGGGAAAGGGGTTGACTTACTGCGGGAATTCTCAGAGGTTGAGTCTTTTAAGCTGAGGGACGACTTGAAGGTGAGCGAGCGGGACGACAAGGAAGACTGGAGTGGCCGCTCCAGCCCCTGCCTCAGTACAGCGTCCTGTGCTAGCAGCTGCAGTGCAAATGTCAGGATGACAAGCTTTGCTGAAAGAAAGCTGCTTAAGCTCAACCTCCGTGACGGGTTCTCCAGCACCAGCAGCTCCCAGAAGACCACGCCCGATCACTCTGAGATGACTCTGTGGCAACCAAAGACCGACGGTAGCGCTGGGTGGCCGGGGAAAGACCCCACATCTGCGGTGAGGAAGATGTCCAGTCCCCCAGTTGTGCCTTCAGAGCTTCTGCAGCTCCAAATGCGGCTGGAAGAGCAACGGCGCACAATCGAGTACCAGAAAAAGAAGATGGAGACTTTGTCGGCCCGGCAGCGACTGAAACTCGGCAAAGCCGCTTTCCTGAACATCGTGAAGAAGGGCGAAGGGAAGAGCGACACGCTTCCTCTTCCCATCAAACACTTGCCTTCCGCGGAACTTTCTAGTGGTCAAAAACTGAAAAGTTCCTGCTGCAAGGATGACTCCTGTCTTGAGGTTTTGAAGGTGCAGGCAGAAGGAAGACAGATAAATCGAGATCACCGGTTGAACACCTCAGTTTCGGATAGCGTCTCTGAGTCTGACCTCGGAGACCACTCCCGCTCCATAGACCTCCTCAACGAGGCCATCAGTGTCATTCAGCAGCAGATGACACAACTGTCAATGCAGCAAGACCTGCTGATGAAAAAAAATGTAGCCCCCTCTTTGGAATCTCAAGAGCCGGACATGAAACCAACTCCGACCACAACCCAGTCCCCTACCTCAGACCCCAGATCTTTTGCAGTCCACTTTGTCGATTTGAACGACAGCAGCTGCGCACCCATTCGCCGTCCTCCCAAACTGAGCTCCAGCCAGCGAAGTAAAACCTCCGAGCCCAAGCACAAGAACAACAAGGTGCTTGACGCTGACGCTGCAGTCTCTGACGAGAAGACTGACGTGGGAATCAAGGATGTTGAGAGTGCCAGGTTGGATCGAAACTTCAGAAGACGCACAACATTCAGAATCCAAAACGACCAAGGCGTCGCCAGAGAGGAACTTGCAGGGGACACGACACCCTCTGACACCTCCATCGCTCCATCACGCCTTGCAGAAGACAACAAGGTCGACATCTCAGAAACAGAACCTGCAGGTGGAGACAGCACCAGGGGAAAAGGTCTACTGATCGAGGTTGACATGTCTGAGCTGAAGGAACCTGAGGAGGGTGCGAGTGCCAACACCACAAGCGATGATCAGAAGAATGTGCTGGGCTTCTTCTTTAAGGTAACGTTCATCTTATACCTGAAAAATCTCAGAACATCACCAAACAATAATGAAATAAAACCAAAAATTATGATTCTGTCTCAGTTTACAAACAAATTGACCCGTCTTATTTGCATTTTGTTTATCACAAATTGACCAATTTGCCATTTGCCTGGGGAACCTCTTTGCTATCTTCTAACGAATTGAAATTTTCATACTTTTTCCATGCTTTCTGTAACATCGTGACTTACAGCTCCTAAGCCCAGGAGCATGTCTATAATAATAATTATCATTTTCAGAGCGATCAAGTGAAACTGTTGTCATTTTCCAGCAGCACACTTGATGATCTTTTACAGCATTGACAGACTAACTCCCTCTACTCCTTTTATAGGATGACGAGAAGGCCGAGGATGAGATGGCCAAACGCCGTGCCGCCTTTATGCTCAAACAGCAGCGCAAAGCCGAGGAGGCCAGGGTGCGCAAGCAGCAACAGGAAGCGGACAGCGAGCTCAAGCGTGACGAGGCCAGGTAAGCGTATATCTCCTCATCGCAAGTCTGAGCGGGAAATGTTTATCCATTTTCTCTTGCAGACGTAAGGCGGAGGAGGACCGGGTTCGCAAAGAGGAGGAGAAGGCCAGACGAGAGCTGATCAAGCAAGAGTACCTGCGGCGGAAGCAGCAGGCGTTGTTAGAAGAGCAGGGTCAGATTAAGCCCAAGCCCAGGCTCAAGTCACGCAGAACTAGACCCAAATCACTTCACCGCAGCGAGCTGAGCAGCCCCTCTAAAGGGTCCACCACACGTACGTGGCATTTTTGATGACTTACTGTCATCGACTGGCATTGATGAAAGCGTCACTTCTTTTAGCTGATACGTGCTGCAGCCTTCGAGGATCCACATTGTCTTTGGCGACAGAGGCGGACAGCGTCATCTCTGAAGAGATGGAGTCGCAGAGGTGAGATGCCTGTTTTCAACACTAGGGCAGAGTTCGGCAATATTTAATAATGCTTAACTTATTCAAAAACAAAGACGCGTTTACCTCAAGGGCCACAGGTGAACAATGAAAGAGCCGCTCTGGAGCCGTGGGTTGCAGACCCCTGAACTACACACGCCAGTATAAATAAATCTTAATTGGGCACTTGGACCTGGAGTCTGAACCCATTTCTCTTGCAGGGCTGAGTCAGTCTGCTCCATGGATTCCTTCAACGTTCTGAGCCGGACGTCCAGCAGGAACATGGAACGCGATTGGGAGAGCGGCTCCATCGCCTCATCCATCACTTCAACCGAGTACAACGGTGAGCACTGAGCAGCCACGGTGAAGTGAAATGTGTAGAAATAAATCAAGAAGAAATGAATTCCTAGACACTTATTTAAAGATAGTTGGTATGAAATGATTGAACTTTTTATTTTGTTTATCATCGGTCTAAGGGCCCAAGCTTTTCAAAGAGCCGAGCTCCAAGTCCAACAAGCCAATCATCATCAATGCCATCGCACACTGTTGTCTCGCCGGAAAGGTGAACGAAGCTCAGAAGAATGTCCTTCTGGAGGTCAGTCAGATGAAACTAAATTTACTGTCAGTGAGCGATCACTTCATCAGCAGCGTTTGTGATTTTGTGCTGATATTTCACAGGAACTAGAAAAATGCGAGTCCAATCACCTGATCATCCTCTTCCGCGACGGCGGCTGCCAGTTCCGCGCAGTGTACTCATACTCCCCCGAGACGGAGGAAATCGTCAAATTCACGGGCATCGGGCCCCGTGCCATCGGTCACAAGATGATCGACCGGCTCTACAAGTACAGCTCGGACCGCAAGCAGTTCAACGTCATCCCGGCCAAGTCGGTGTCGGTCAGCGTGGACGCGCTGACCATCCACAACCACTTGTGGCAGGCCAAAAGGCCCGGCAGCGCCCGCAGGAAGTGACACGCTCGATCCCTCTGTTTGGTTTACGACCGTTGGGCCGGACCCAAATCGTCGTATGACATCTTCACTCAAAACATTACAATCTCATCTTGAAGGAATCTCAAGGCAAGCATTTCTAAGTTCCCCTACTCTCTAAAACTGTATATTGTTTAATATTGCATTCTCGCACAAACAGGGGAACCGTGACAGCAGAGGGCGATATAGAAATGGCAGTACCCTGAGTTTGAAGGTTTAATCCTCTTAATTCTTATTTCATGAATGAACACCCAAACGTTTTTATTAATAATATGTTCAATGCGCTTCCACTAGTCTAAACATGGCATTCTGATTAATACTGCATTTGTGGAATATGAAATAAGCAGCAAAATCCATTCGTTTCGATCCATACCAGAAGGCAACCATTTTGTCATGGACTGTTAACAGGAAATGACATCACAGTTGCTCAAGCCTCACAGCCTCACCTGTTTTCTGTGTAAGGTCATGTGACGAGATTCACCGTTACATGAGCCTTGAACATCACTGATGTCATTTTCAGTCCACTGCAAGACACAAACTAGCCTCCCCTATGTTGGATGAAAAAAAACAGGTGGATTTTGTTGCTTAATTCATCTTAATCAAGCACAAGTTTATTCAGACTGTTATGTTTAGGTTAGTGGGTGCTGATTATTGTCAAGAAAATATTTGAATATTATTTAGATGAGTTGGGGAACATGCAAAATATATATTTTTTTGTCCTGAGTTTCCTTTGAGATGGAATAAAATGCAAAATCCGAAATTTGGGAACTTTGAAATAATTGTTAATTTGTTTGTAGTCGTACAGTGTTTCCCAACCTCTATTAGGTCAAAGCACGAACAACAGAAACAGAAAAACAATGAAGACCAAGAAGGAATATGAGATTTTGACTATTTCTGCATATGACTAAATGTAAATATCTATATTTGGAATTTGGCAGGGTTGTTTTTGTTGTTTATAAAATACAACGGCAAAGTGGTTGGGAATCACTGTGCTAAAGATTCCAAAACACTCAACCCTACCCAAATGCATTGCGTTCTTTCCTGACGATGTTTTTGACCCAAAAAGAAAAAAAAAGGTTTGTTGTTCGTCTTGTTAGGTTCAAGGCTCCAGTTTGTTGAGTGCTTTTCCAAAGGTGCACGTTGATTATTCTTTAATTGGTGGGATAATTGCGTTTTAGCTAAAGAAGTGGGGAACACTGCATGAACCTAATTAGAAATGTTTGAAATTTTCATTTTTTCATTTATTCAAGGTTTAAGTCTCCCATCTGGCCTTCCTGTTTGGACTTGGCGTGTTATTATTTTTTTTTTTTTTGCTCTGCGTTTCCCTCGAGTGTCACCAAATTGTCCATAGGAGTAAATGTTAGTGTGATTTTTTTTTTTTTTTTTTCACATGCACCTTGCAAGTGGCTGGCAATCAGACTGAATTGAAGCCGGCTAAGATAGGCTCCAGTTCAGCCACAATATTAATGAAGAAAAGTGCGGTGGGAAATGTACCAATGAAAGGCAGAGGCCTGCTTTATTTATTTATTTATTTACTTACTGTATTTTTGCTGCTAATTTATTTCCAGTCTTACTGTTAAGGGGGTGTTGTTATTGACAGTCACACAAGATTTTTCGCAACCTACCAATGGAGAACAAACAATGTTTAAAAATGTAGCTTCAAACGCTTAACAAGTTGCCTGCCCGGTTCCCTGGTCACTGGAACATGATGGCAAATAAGACCGCACAATACAGTGGTACCTCGGTCCTCGAACGCCTCTATACTCGGCCAAATCGGTGCTCGACCAAAAAAATCAAGTAGGTAATGCATCGGACCTCGATCAGATTTTCGGTGCTCGACTAGCCGAGCCTAGCCGTGCTCGACTAGCCGAGCCTAGCCGAGCCGACCCGAACGCGCTCCTCGGCTCTTTTCGGCCAGTTCAAGCGCCAGTTCAACTCAGACCGCCAACGGAGTAAGACTTACGCAGTTTGTTTGAGTACGTATTTCTTCCCAATTTTCAACTTTTTTGTGTTGCGCTAGCCCTTAATGATGGGTCCTAAGAGAGATAGTGATAAGGGGAAGGCAAAGAGAAAAACAGTGAGGACCACTATCGAACGGAAGAGACAAACAAAAAAGGCAGAAGCAACTTACAATGGACAGGTTCCTTCTTAAAGAAAAGAGGAAGGCTACTGCCCAGCCAGGTTTACCTCCACAGAAGAGAGAGAGAAGGGAGAAAACCCCTGAAGGCGCGTTACCTAGCGTCATCATGAAAGGGGATCCCCCTTCCAAGGATTAACCCTCCCTCCCGTCCTCGCCGCATCCATTCCCGTATGCCATCAGCCACTCTCCAAAACGTAAGTAAATTATACAAAATGCTTAATAATGCTTTATATATCTTTATCATGTACCGCTTGTGCACATTTACGTCCTCATTGTTGTTTAGATACATGTTCTTATAATATTTTAGGTATTTTTCTTAATGGTAAAAACGGATTAAAATAGTTTCCATTATTTCTTATGGGAAAATTGGTTTCGGTGTTCGACCAAATCGGTGCTTGACCACCACCTCGGAACGGATTATGGTCGAGTACCGAGGTACCACTGTACTTGATATTTTTTTGCTGCATTTTGTATATTTTTTAGTGGGATATTTTGTACCAGTTCAAGGAAAAAAACTCTTTTGAGGTTTATTCTGTTACATGCCATTACATTGTGTGTTATGTTGTATGTTCATTTATTTTTAAAGTCTGTAATAAATTACAGTTTAATATGTTGCCTCTTCATGAAATGTGACAGTTACTTTTTGGACAGGTCCAAGTATTGGCTTCAAAAATTACGAGACAAATATAAGATGAAACATAACATGGAAAAAAGGCCCAGTTTGAAGTGTGATGAAAAAATCTATGTCTCTAAGGCAAGGGTGTAAAACAATTTTTTGTCGAAGGGCAAAAATTATTATTGGTTTCCCAATAATAATAGAAATCAAGAATAAAAATGTGTTCAACAATTTTTCAAAGTAATGTAATAATGGGTTTGCAATTTCTCGATCTAATTATTATTTACATGTAACAATTTGACATTTAGGTCCAAGTTCTAGCATGCTTCATAGAAGTTAGTCATTTATTTGCGTTCATGGGCCACATAAAAAGATGTGGCAGGCCAGATCTAGCCCTTCGGCCTTGGGTTTGACACACCACTAGGAACTACTATACCAAGCCCAAAATATCAAATATAGAAACAAATCCAAATCAAAACGGACTCAGCTTTTTCTGATGTGAGTTATTCACTTAAACGCGTTTGATTTCGAACACATGTTTGCTTCGTGTTAATATATTGTTTTTAGTATGTAACATTTTGGGGGATTTTTTTTTAATGTTGAAAAAGACGCAACATGACGTAGGGGACGCATTTTAATGTGACACAGAAGCAAGCACGGAAGTAATTTGAGAGAAACCGGCCTCTCTTCCGGTCTCTTTTCCCCTGCCCTCTGTGCGACAATGGTAAGCTGGCAATGCTGTTCAGCTAAAATCTTGAAACATCTTTCAAACGTGCTGTCCAGTGACTACCCATCACGACTTTTTAGTTGTCGGCAAAGCTTAGATACTTGTTGAATAGCGTATTTTATGGAAATAAAGTGAATATCACTTTGGGTCTTAGTTGTTGACGTAGCTAGCCGATTTATTAGCATTGACATTCGGGCAACTCAAGCTGCTTAAAATCGAATAAAATCAAATTAGTTGATCTTTCGATTTTTGTTGTATGTTTTTTACATGTGAAATTCTCTTTTGCCGGTGATGTTGTTAGTATAATAATTTGTAGAAATTGTATATCTTACTTGAGAATAAGCCCAATTGTGAATGAGCTAACATACCTGGAAACATAATGCATGTAATATTTTAAGGGGCGTTTAAAATTTTAAAATTTTCTTGTCCATGATGTGCTAAAATGTCTGAACCAATGACTACTATGTGATTCAAACATTTGTACTCCCTGAGACAAGACTTCCCAACGTCCTAGTGTAATACTTGTGGGCGATCTCCGATCTCTTAAACTTATTTTACATTTTCATCTATTAGACGAAGGGAACATCCTCTTTCGGTAAGCGCAGGAATAAGACGCACACCCTGTGCCGTCGTTGTGGCTCCAAAGCCTACCACCTGCAGAAGTCCTCCTGCGGCAAATGTGGTTACCCTGAGAAGCGCAAGAGAAAGTGTAAGTTGGAATTTTTTTGTGGTAATGCGTGACAGACTAGAACAGGGGTATCAAAGTCATTTGAGAACAGGGCTGCATGAAGGAAAATCTATTCTCAGGTCGGCACAGGCTAAATCATATTTAAAACAGTTAGTGGTGATAAAAATTTTTTTTATACAAGTTGGCCTAGTCCCAATTCATTGTGAAATTCATGAGTGAACTGTAAAAATATTTTTGTTAGGCAAATTATAAAGATATGAAGTTAAAATAGCTTCCATTTTAATGCTCTCTACATATATCAAATTGCATTTTTTTATTTACCGTATTTTCCGCACTATAAGTTGCACCTAAAAGCCTTAATTTTTTTTTAAAGCTGATGGTGCGCCTTATAATCAGGTGCGCCTTATATATGGAACAATACTGAGATTGGGATTCATAGATGGAGAATGAAGTGATAAAGTAACCTTGACCTGTTTCTTTTGTGTGTTTACAGTTGAACAACTTTGGTCATATTGACTTTGAGTTATGCTATTGAGAGTTTAGAGTTATTATTTGAGTTATTATTGTTATTACTTTGAGTAATATTACATTGTGATTAAAAACATTTTAATCTATGACATTAATTGAGGGCGCATCCTATATGGAAAAGGTTTTAAAATATGCCATTAATTGAAGGTGCGCCTTATAATCCCGTGCGCCTAAGTGCGGAAAATACGGTACATAAATCAAAATATTCTGGAATCATTATTCCATTTATTTATAAAATACATATTTTAGAGCACATAGTCCAGCCTCTCTACGCACTTTGGCGCACTGCTTTCCACCTTTCTCAACATTTGAAAACGTGCCAGCTACCATAATGTATTTGGTGACGACACACTACGCTTCTCCGATTTCAAAATCAGTTGGGATCACGTTGCTAGAGCTAACGGTTCAGGAGTTTGAAAACATCTCGCGGGCCATCTCGCTTTCAATTTTTTGTTTTCTCTTTCTAGACAACTGGAGCGCAAAGGCTAAGAGGAGGAACACCACTGGCACGGGACGTTTGAGGCACCTTAAGGTTGTGTACCGTCGCTTCAGGTGAGTTCAGGTTCTCTTTTGATTAATGTTTATTTTTGTCTACTATGTAATCCCAATCATATTTTTTCATAACAAAAATGATTCAGGATTGTTGATTTTTTTTTAATTCAAAATAGCTGCCTTTTTCTACCGCCTGAAATACCCACGTAATCTTTTTAATACTATTATTGCAAGGTGGCATTTGCAAAGTTGTCAAGTATAGCATGAAGATGGTTCAACAGAAAATATTAAATGTCAATATTTGTCTTTTAGTGAATGTGAAGAATGTAGATAAAAAGCCAAATCTGGAGCTAATAAATTCAGCCACTATCTTGGAAAATTATTCAAATTTAACCTTGTTTTATGGGTTTACCAGTATGAAATATATTTAGCAAAGTACCCTCTAACTGATGTGAATCATTTTTGAATGGGGGGGGGGGGTTAAAACTGATAGCTCTGCCATCTTTATTCATATTTGGTAATATATGCTCGCGCAACATCATTTATGCTTATCCATATAGAACTTGAAGGCATACAATCCTTTACAAATGATCCATGATATCACTATAGAGGGAAACGCTGTTCCAATTAATTTGCTCTTAATTCAAGAAGAATCATGTACTGTTCCTGCCATGTCATTAAAAACTGATTGCTGATAGTTGCTGTAACCCTATCAGCACTTCACATAGCCCCAATTTGAGAACCGCTCCTTTACAAAACTGTTGACTCCAAATATCTGGCCACATAATCTTTTACCCCGATAATGGTGTTAAAGAGCTGTGCTTGCCGATGATGGTGATCAATAAATGTCTGAACAAATGAAATCAGAGTGATTACTTTAAAATCACTGAGGCAAGTTCAGCGTCACCAGACTTGCCTGCCTTGTGCTTTTTCATCATATTAGGTAAATGTTGCATTCAAGTGCCATGGGGAAAATTATTTCTTACATTCTGGGAATCATCTGAAAATGATTATTTTTCTTGAAATTTTCCAGGAATGGTTTCCGGGAAGGTACCACCCCCAAGCCCCGACGTGCTGCAGTGGCTGCCTCCAGCTCCTCCTAAAAGACTCGTTTTTGGTTAAATAAACGTGACCAACGCAAAAAGCTCATTCTTGTCTTGTCCTTACGGATGCAATAAAACTTTTTTTGTGAGTATTTTACACCAACAGCAAGACCACATGTGATCTCCCTTTCAAAATATGAGCATAATAAATGTTTACAGGAAACTACTTTGTGTAAGGCTTTCAAGTAGCTTCGCTAAAGTTGACTGAAAATGATAACATTACAAATCAAAGCAACCATTACAAATATGTCCGAGCTCACTGGTTTCTTAACTAACAACAAAAAGTCTAAATATTTATATAAAATCCAAACAATCCAACTCTCCCATGATGGCAGAACTTTTTTTTTTTTCCTCCCCCTGTGGCAGCTGGAAAAGTTGAGGGTGCTCTTCCCGCAAGAGCATTTATTGAATCTCCGAAAGAGTGGGAAAAGTTAAGCCTAAAGACGTTTAATGGGGGCACTTTGTTTTTGCCCAACTGCTGTGATGTTAAATACTTGGCGGGCAAAATCATTTACTCCCGCTTTGTTTTTCTTTCCATAATATATACTGTATATATTTCTTCCCTGTAACTTTTAAAAAGATTTTCCCCCCAGCTTTTGTGGTGTTTGTTCATCATTTGAATCATCGAGGGTGTTAACAATTTTAAGGTAAGAGCTGCCCTTGTAATGTTTGGATATCCAAGACAGCTCATGTAAATGAAATTCCCGAAGACTCAAGCGCTTCAATATGGTATTTAGTGTTGCACCAGAAAAACAAACAACCAATAAAATGTCTACTTTGTTGGACATTTTCATAAACGGAATTCTGTGAAAATCCACCTATTAACATTGTGATGTGGGCATCCATTTTCCCAATTTTCGTCGACGGAAAATGACATCACAGTTGCTCAGGTAACAACCAATCAGAACTCAGAACTTGTTTTCGAAACCGTGTGACATGTAAGCTAAATCATGATTAATTTAAAAAAAATGATTCGGTTTTTTAAAATGAAAATAAAAACTATCTTTCTCATCCTAATTCAATGCTAATATTTTGATCAGAGATCGTAGGAATACCTAAAACGGCGCAGGTGTTCCATCCGGTCATGATCCTCAAATGCCAGCAGGGGGCGGTGTCGCGCACGCCAAGCGCTTAGCGAGCCAACCAACCAGCGCCAGGAGCGTCCCCCGTTTGTCTCCTGTTTTCTGCCCGCAGGTGAAAACTTTACTTGGCGGGTTGCTTCCCGCGCACACCGGAACGAACCCGCCGACTCGCTCGCTCTCACTCCCCCGTCTCGCCTCCTCACCGACCGCTTTGAAGCTGTCGTCCTTGGAATGACACCGCGCTGAGCTGCTGTGATGAGATGTAAATTTCAAACTTTTTTTTTTTATATATAAAACGATATTCTCATTGGTAATCTCACTCCGTGTCTTCCTGCCCCTCGTGTAGCCTCTATCCTCGGATATTTCTGCGCTCTTCTCCTCCTGCTGTGGGAACCTGCGTGCCGTGGAGATGAGGTGACGTCCGGTACCGGTAGGTGAAAGTTTTCTCGCCAAATATGCGCGCTTTTTTTTTCCAATTTTCCATTTACTTCGACTTTTTTGACGCAATGGCTAGAATGTGGAAACTAAACATTCCCGGTAACCATAACACAAACGGCCGGCAAGCCCATTTCACTCCCCCGTGTTGGGTGAACTTAACCAGGGCGATTCTAGTATATTTTTAGGGGTGCTGAGCCCCCCCTCCCAACCGGTAAAATAAATGTAACTTATTTTATATCTTTTAACATAATTTCAAAAACCTATTGGCGTAGGGCTTCCAATCGACCTGTTTGTCCTTGGATTTATTATTAACTTATTATTATTAGCTTCTACCGTTCCTCTTCTAAAGGTATTTTTCCCTACAAAGAAGTTCATTATAAGGTTGTAAATGAGTAATAAATTTATAATCACCCACTTTGGCACAGTATTCAGGTGCTTTTTAAACAAGTAAGGATTGTTAAAATTTGAGGACAAGTGATTAAAAAAATCTATGATAAGAGCCAACAAAAAGCAAATATGCCAGAGGTGTTAATTAATCTATGGAATTATTATGTTATAGATCGGAAAAAAACAACTGTGAATCACTCACTGAAACATTGTTATTCAAATACATGAATCAAGCATGAAAATTGACATTTCATAGAAAACTGCACTGTATTAGGTGTGTGTATTTTTTATTTATGATATATTACATGATTTTAATTTATACTATTAAACTAGAATTTAAATATTTTATAATAATTTAGCAAAAATCAGGGATAGGACTTGACAGTTTCTGGAACTTCCTACTACTTTTGAACATGTAAACTAGACCGCAATATCCATTGTTGACGCTTTTTTCTTTCTTTAGTTTTCTTTTATTCTTCTCATTACATTTTGTATTGTGTTTATATTTTCAATCAATCGAAATAAAATCGAAAAATGCTGGTTATGACAGCATCAGTTTGTTCAGTCTAGATCAACTTTCCTGATGAGTTGCTATAAAAATGTATTGCGCTTGTCACTAAACAGACGAGACAATGGCTTTACGCACACACACTACACACACACACACACACACACACACACACACAGTTGAGTTGTTATCAGCTGTTACATATGCGAACAGACAGTTTCAGCTCAGTCTCATCCCATTCCTAAGTTATCTTCTTTACATGATTAAAACTACTAGACTTTCTGTGCCCCGCCCTCTTTCGACTGAGTTATTTTCCCACCGGGAAAATACTGACGGTATCTGACGGTACAATCATCTGTAAGCTGACTCTCGTCGCTTTGAGATGGCGTGGGCTAAATCCACATAGCAGGCGAATGAGGTCTGCGGCGTGTCTTTTGGCAAGAATAAAGGCTGGGGGGGGGGCGTGCCGAAACACGTTTGGAGACAACCCTCCAGCTGCTCGTTCCCCCATCGACTGCACTGTACAAGCATGTGTCACATTTGAAAGCAATTAGGAATAATTTAGCCGGATCTGTCGGTTTATTCCACCTGTTGGGTCGTGTCGAAACCGCACACACACACTCGCACACGTGATTCTTGCTCGTACTATAATAACACAGGTCCCTTTTCCTTTTTTTTGTTCCCGATGGGAATCTGACTCAGAAGTTTATGTATCTGTAAAGATAAACACACTACACACAGTGTATTTTATTCCTGGATTTCCTCAGGCTTTTTTTTTTGATGTCATGTCATCTAATTTCCAGAGCGTCCTCAAATTGAATGTTTTTCAGTGTGAAGTTGCAGCAGTATAAGCGCGGTAAGAAATTACTTTTAAACCCGTCAAAGACAGACTCAGGCTGGAGGATCTGAGAAAGGGATGTGGCCATGGCTTCATGTCGCCGTTTGCGTTTAGTTAGTTGTAGGGTCATTGTCAATATCTTTGACCTCCTTGTCACTCTTACTCTGTTTACTCGTTTATGTTTCAAGTTTGGTTTGTACAGTTTTGTTCTAGTTTGTCCTGCCTTATTCCTGGATTAAATCTTTACTTTTTGAGCCACTCAACGTCCCGGTTCCCCTGCTTTTTGCATGTCTGAGCGTGACATCCAATAAAATCTTTCCTAATGACTTCTGTATCCTATTATGGTGTTTTTCATTATAAACCAGATGTAGAGAATAGCAGCTGCATTTATACTGTATATATGTACTGTATATCTTTTTTTTTTTCGTAAGGATTTGGGGTTTACGTAGGTGACACTGACACCCGTTGACACTTGTCCCCGCAGTGAACCCGTGCTGCTACTTGCCGTGTCAGCACCGGGGCGTGTGCGTAAGGTACGCAGACGACCGCTACGAGTGTGACTGCACCCGCACCGGCTACCACGGGGAGAACTGCACCATCCGTGAGTCTGCTCATCCCACGCCTTGCATCTGTGACATCTCTTCATATCCGCTTGGGGAGGGAGAGGAATTTGAGCTATCCCAGATGGAGAGGCGGAAAGGGGCCCCCTTAATGCTACAAAATGAGACAATAAGGGAGTGTAATCCGTTTTACGATCTTCCTCCTGAGCAGTCAGCTTACTGGGTACATGGAGCTCAGGCATATACAGTATTTTACATCAGGTTAAAATTATGTCCATAAATCATGGGATCATGATGAATTTGAAACATTTTGGTTTTAAAATAGCATTTGTTTTCTCCCTATGCATCTTAATAGGCGTCATTTGTGGATTTTCACTATTCACAGGTCTCAGAATGCATTGCATGAAACACCTTCAAATTCTTTGTTTTTATACTTTTAGTTTGTACATTATATGGTAGTAACAAATCAATTTTACTTTTATTTTAGTCATTTTTGGTGTAATTTTATTCCACATCATTCTCGCAGTGTTTCAGCCAAGGAATAGCACACTCCTGGGGAGTGCAATGTTACACTTTGATATGGTGTCACCAGCTATATATTTATAGTCATTTGTTTATGATTCTTTTATGATTAAAAAAGACCAATTGATTGAACGTCTAATTTTAAAAACTATAACGAGTAAAATAGAATTTGTTTCTTTCCAATTGCAATTCAATAGGTGTCAATTATATGCGGATTTTCACTGTTTACGGTCCCACCTGGTACTTATTCCACCAGACTATCAAAGGTCAACAGTATTATGTTGTATAAAAAAAAAATGTCCTTTTTAGCGACGTTCTGGACTCGTGTGCACAACCTCCTGAAGCCTGGGCCGGACACGGTGCACTACATCCTCACCCACTTCCGCTGGCTCTGGGACGTCGTCAACAACACCTTCCTGCGGGAGGTTCTAATGCGGCTCGTCCTGACAGGTGCCGAGCCTTTCCAGAACAGGAACGTCTATAAAATGACCGTACGCATTACAAACATATCCTCGAATGTTTTTTCTGATCAGTAAGGTCCAACTTAATTCCCAGCCCTCCAACCTACAACTCCAAATATGGCTACCTTAGCTGGGAGTCGTATTACAACCTGAGCTACTACACTCGGATTCTTCCGCCAGTTCCAGAGGACTGTCCTACACCTCTGGGGGTCAAAGGTCAGCGCGTCATCAGGGGTTCTTGATAATGCAGCAAAAAATGATGCCGGTCTCTTTTTAATAGGTAAAGCTGGGTTGCCTGACCCTGAGCTCCTCGTGGAGAAGCTGATGAAGAGAAGGACGTTCAGACCCGACCCGCAAGGCTCCAACCTCATGTTTGCCTTCTTCGCGCAGCACTTCACCCACCAATTTTTCAAGACGTACAACCGCATGGGAGTGGGCTTCACCAAGGCCCTGGCTCATGGGGTCAGTTCATACAACTCTTTCATATGTGTGGTTTCCTCTTGGCATCATTGCAAAGTGCTTGCTAAGAAAATGCAATGAGAAAGAAGGTGCAAAAAACAGGTTTTTCATCTTGGCATTTAAGTGAAAGAATGGGGGAAGAATGGTTCAATGTTAATTGAAAGAGGGCCAAGAAGGGATCTTTGGGGAACGCCCTTTTTAACAGATTCAGGCTACTTGTGTAATGCACACAATAGTTGAACAGTTCCAACTTTTTTCACTCATAATCCTATCACTTTATTCTCATTAAAAGATATTTTTGTAGTTTTTGTAAGATTCTGACTATTCTTCTCAAAAAAATTTGCACCGTCTGTCTCATAAAATTAGAGCTCTAAAAATCTCAAAATATCTCAAATGTTCTTGTAAAGGTTCGTCACCATATCCGCAACATTTTTCAAATTTTATCATCATTTATAGGGATATTGAGCTGTAATGCTACCAGTAGTTTGTCACGCAATGCATGATGGGAACCCCGGCTCTGGTTTGTGTTGTACCGGTTTTTGTTACGACTACGTGCTATGCTAATAAAAAGTTAATTCAACGTCGTGGTGCGGAGTATCATTGTTATATTATTAAACAAAGAAGCAATATAACAAAATGTAGATGTTCCATGCCATTTTTTAAACAAATACCAGTATGAGAACTCAACCCTTAAGTAGTACCAAGTACCAAAACCAGTAATATTTTGATACACATTTTCCCGCAAAACAATGCCAAATAATTTTAAAATAAAGTTATCATTTTTCTTAAAATTGCATGAAGTTAAGGGCAATTATGTGTTCTAATTTCTAGTCCCTTATTTTATAACCCCCACAAGAGTGACTGATATTGGTGGTATCAGTCATTGTTGTGAGTATCGATATATTAAAATAAGGCTCGGTATCGGCCTGATATGTTGGATCACTACTCACCCCTAACCCACTGAGAGCAAACATTGGCAAAAATTTGCTTCCATTTTGGTTTTGTAATTGCATATTTTGTGTTTCATTTTTTGTTTGCAGTTGTTTTTTTTTTTGCCTTCAGTTTCAGCATCTTTGCCCCCTTTGGCCGCCATATATTTTATTTTTTTTAATGATTTTTGTACAGGTGGATGCAGGGCACATTTACGGCGATAATCTGGAGCGGCAACTTCAGCTCCGACTTTTAAAAGACGGGAAACTAAAGTATCAGGTGGATAACAGCTTTACAGTTTATTTGAGCAATTCAGCTTTTTTTGCTGCTAAATGTTTATAATGTAAATATAAAAAATACATGTTAAGTGTTAGGACCTTGTGCTATTATGTTCCCCATTAGTTGATTGATGGAGAGATGTACCCTCCCTCTGTAGCCGAAGCCCCCGTCAAGATGAGCTACCCTCCAGGCGTGGCCCCCGAGGATCAACTCGCCATCGGCAACGAAGTGTTCGGACTTCTGCCCGGCTTGGGATTGTTTGCCACGCTGTGGCTGAGGGAGCACAACCGAGTGTGCGACGTCCTCAAAGCGGAGCATCCCAACTGGGATGACGAGCAGCTTTTCCAGACGGCGCGGCTCATCATTATTGGTGAGCCAGTTTCACATTTATTGTTATTTATTTTTTTAATGGAACTAACTGCCAGGTGCAGATTTTTTTGGGGGGTACGGTACACATTTATCCCTCCAAAGTGTTTATTTATAGCTAGGCAGAGATCGTGTAGGCCTCGATCATCATCAGCCCGCAGGGTAATGAAAATACCAAATCGACACTGTTTATTGTTTATTTTAAACCACAATATGAATGCAATGCAGTCCAAAAAATGATTCCAAAACAATTATTATGAGGATAAGCCAGCATCGGTGTAGCAATTAAAGCCGCAACTAACTATTGTATTTCGTCAGTTATTTTGTCAATAAATGATGTATCTAAAATATGTTTTTATTTCCATTACTTTATTAAAAAAAATGACAATGCAGAGCAAGCTCTTTTTTTTTTTTATGATTTGGTCACTGGTTTGGTTTTTAATATGTCAGAAAATCACAGATGTTTTGATCATTGTTTTCCAAAGTTGGAAATATTTTACTCGAATTCACATATTGCATAAGCAAAGGTTCTCAAACTTTATCAATGATGTAACACCTCTTAAATAGTTTTTAGTCAAGTACCTTCTCACTAGCACAGCATTTTTGAATGACACTTAACAACACAATAAAACTTCAAACAGATTGCTGTGTCATCTGCGTTTGGTTTGTAAACCTACATTTGTAATGCTAACTCCGGAATGGAGATCGTGTAACATCTTTTATTTCGAGCTCCCCTGTGGGAAAATGCTGTCACTAATGACAATGCGCATCCATAACAGAAAACCTAAAAAATAAAGACAGAATTTTGCAAAGCAGTCACCATAAGAAAAGAAATGATAAAAATATTTTTCATTTTCCAGTTAGTTTGCTCGTAATTTGAAAAGAAAAAAATGCTTCTCCACTCCCGTCAATAATTAACAATTCATCAGTTTTGCAATCGAGCAGAAAGCCTCTTAAAGTCTCACATACTTTCTTCACGTACCCCCGGGGTACTTATACCCCCATTTGAGTTGCACATAGAAGACTAAAGAAATCCGAGAAGATTTCCCGTTCGAGAGGCTGAAATTCTGAATATTTTAGACGATTTTAGGTCTTTGTTGCTCCGTATTGCTGCATGTGCAACTGCAATAGATTGTCATTCCATTCATTGCATTCCATAATAATTTTTGGCAAGCAAGAACAAACGAATGAAGTTACACAAGCACAATACAATAGGAGTTTTGATTGGTTATACAATATACCGAAAAGAAACTACGAACAGAGGAAGTAACTCAAAGCATTTACTCCTGCCTTTTTTGATTGGTTTGATTCCATTTCTTGCCCTCCCCAGGTGAGACCATCCGAATAGTCATAGAAGAATACGTGCAGCACCTCAGCGGCTACTTGCTGCACTTAAAGTTTGACCCCACCTTACTCTTCCACGCCCAGTTCCAATATGGGAACCGCATCGCCTTGGAGTTCAGTCAGCTCTACCACTGGCACCCCTTGATGCCCGACAGCTTCCGTATCAACGGGGACGAGCTGGCCTACCGGCAGTTCCTTTTCAACACGTCCGTTCTCACGCATTACGGCGTGGACAAGCTGGTGGATGCGTTTTCCCGCCAAGTGGCCGGCCAGGTAAGCGGCATTCAGACATTCAATCCGTGTAAATAGTCGCATACCAGAGTGAAGCTTTTTTGGCAAATGCACTCGATCTTCCTGTGTTGCTGGATCTGTATTACTTGACAGTTTGCGGTCGGGCATGACTTGCTTCTTTGTTTTGCATGTTGCACTGCGTTTGCATCACTGAGATTGATGTGCCCAAAGTCAAATGGGATGTCACAACCCTAAGAAAAAAAAAAAAAACTCAATAAGTTAGTTCTATTTACTTCCTGTGACAGCTGAACTGTGCTAACCTTGCAAACAAACTGAGAGGAGAGTCGCCGGTACAAAACCAGATAAAAATAGGTGTCTACAAATGATTGCTTTAAAAAGTTGCCCAATGTTACTGTACAAATAAATAAATCAAAAAAGATATACTTTACTCAAGTACATAGATCAATGACAAGTTTTGCCTTTTATTTATATACATAAAAGAAGGAGGTAGGACGAGATAAGTTGTGAAATTATTCCTATTCTTTTAATATAACTGTACTTAGTAATTAATATATATTGATTCTCACTATATTTTGTGTTTATTTGAATGAAATTTGTGCTCAATGTTTATATCAGTGGTGTCAAACACATTTTTATTTTGGGCCGCATTATAGTGATAGTTTCATTCAGAGGGCCGGAATGACTGGGAATTCAAATACATTTTAGGTGTGTTGATCACACATTTACTAAGATTTGATATCAGAAGCCGGCAAAAACTGTTCAAAAGAGATTTGGAGAATAAGAAAATGTTTGTTTTTCTTCCCCCAAAGTTTTAAAAGTTAAAGACAACTTGCAATTTTGGTATTTTAGTCATAAACCTGAAGTCAAATCAGCATTTCAAGGCCCACAAAAAGTGAGGTGGCGGGCCGGATCTGGCCCCCGGGCCTTGACTTTGACACCTGTGGTTTATATGTATGATGTTCAATAAATCAAAAGCGACGCCATGATATTATTGCTTTCCGTAATAGATCGTTTAGTTTCCTGAGAAAATTGCCGGTGAAAGCTGACAAAATCTCCGGCGGTCCCTTGCGCTTTCGTTTTGCCCACAGATCGGCGCGGGCTACAACATGAACCCCGTGGTGACCCCTGTGGCCGTGAGCACCATCAAGGAGTCGCGGCAGCTTCGCATGCAGCCTTTCAACGAGTACAGGAAACGCTTTAACCTCAAGCCGTACGCTTCCTTCAGAGAATTCACAGGTGAGTGAGACGAATCCGACGAGAAATGCTCGGGATAACTGACACCCCTCGAGAAGTGGCCCAACCCTTTGTTGTTAATTATTATCAGTGTGTGTCATGATGTGAATTGGAGTACAGGGGAATAGCAGGAAGGTGCTGGCGCTTCAGTACTCAAAGTAACTTTTGTTTTGTATTTTGCTAGGCTGAACATGAAATTTGTTTTATGAACTTATATTTTCCTGAAACGATTAATTCATTCAATAATTAATTTTAAACCATTTTTGCATGTTTCATTTAAAACCTTGAGTACCCTTTGAAGTTCTTTCAAGTACCCCCAGGGGTACTAGTACCCCCATTTGAGAACCACTGCTTTAAGGGCTCTAACTGAAGCGTCTATAAAAGAAAAAAAAACAAGAAAACCTTGAAACCTTGAAAGAAAATGTTATTGCATATTAAATCATGTTAATGAAGACGAAAAGCCGTTGTTTACCGTAGATGTTTACCGTACTTTCCGCACTATAAGGCGCACCTAAAAGCCAGAAATGTTTTTTTGAAGCTGATGGTGCGCCTTATAATCAGGTGCGCCTTATATATGGATCAATATTGGGATTGGGATTCTTAGATGGGGAATGAACTGATAAAGTAAACTTTCTTTAGTGTGTTTACAGTTGAACAAGGTTGCTCATATTGACATTGAGTTATTATGCTATTGAGAGTTTAGTTATTATGTGCGATATTATTGTTATTACTTTGAGTATTACTATATTGTGATTGAAAAAGTTTTCAAATATGTCATTAATTGAGGGTGCGCCTTATAATCCGGTGCGCCTTATATGTGGAAAAGGTTTTCAAATATGTCATTAATTGAGGGTGCGCCTTATATATGGAAAAAGTTTAAACATATGTCATAAATTGAGGGTGCGCCTTATAATCCGGTGCGCCTTATAGTGCGGAAAATGCGGTAATTAAAATTTTTCAGTCCCGATCACTAAACCTTGCCTGGAAATGTAATTTATTGATTGTATCATTTTGGCAGATGATGAGGAAATAGCGCAAACTCTGGAAAAGTTCTACGGTGACATCGACGCGCTTGAATTTTACCCCGGCATGCTGCTGGAGCGGACGCGGCCGGGGGCCATTTTCGGAGAGAGCATGGTGGAAATGGGGGCGCCCTTCTCCCTCAAAGGCCTCCTGGGTAACCCCATTTGCTCCCCCGAGTACTGGAAGCCCAGCACGTTCGGGGGCCGCGTGGGCTTCGACATTGTCAACTCGGCCACGCTGAAGAAGTTGGTGTGCTTAAATTCCAGGACGTGCCCTTACGTGGCGTTCCGAGTGCCGCCAGAGGAGAAAAGCGTCAGGACGGATGAGCTGTGACATGTTCGAGGGGCTTCAAACCAAAATTCGAATTGGCTTGAAACAACCCGGATCAGGATCCGCAGTTTTTTTTTTTTTTTTTTTTTTTTGCAGCCTTACACTTGGAACTTGAGTGAGCAAATCCAGCACAGTGTTTGTCCGTAAACATGACTCTCGCAGCGTGGAGGTTTCTGAAAAAGAAAACCCAGACACACAAGGCTTGAAAGTGCATTCATTAAAATCGGAGGCCATCAAAGTCTTTGTTTGGATTCTTTTCAATTTCCATCACCTTTTGCGGGGCCTCCGTTGGCACGTTCACTTCCCGCCCTCCCTTGTGTTTCTTTTGGCAAAATACGGAAAGCTGATAAGCAACCGTGAAACCGGAGAATTTTCATCACAGGATGTGAGATGTTGTTAAACCCAATTATCTCACGGAACAGATTGCTTTGATAAAATAGGTTGCGGTGGAGATAGCAGTTGAATTCTATTCAACTTGCATCTTTATGATTATTATTAGTCTTTGTTTCAATATTTTTGTTTTTGCGACTAGTTCAAGCATCATGGGTCCTACCACAACAAATGTAGCTTTTTTTCAATTGTTTGTTCAACATTGATGGCCAGGAACTGTTTTTCATATAAATATTTGCTGTAACTTGGCATTATTGTTATAGAGGGTTTGTTTTCTGTTTTTTTTTCAATCAAATTGCATAGTAGCAGCGTGATGATAAGCGAATCTGCCTTTTACTTTGGATCCGGGAACCTTCCTCTATGGCGTTTACAGGTGTTGTGAGTAATGCATTGTAAAAGTAATGTAATTACTGTAATTCATTACTTTTTGCTTTAACGCAGTAGTGTAAGGCTTTGCACTCATAAAACTACGAATATTTTACTCAGTACAAATGACAGTAACGCACGTTACAATGCATTATAATATACAGCCTAAACCCTTTACTTTTATAATATCAATTGAAGCAGTTGATAAAATGAATGCAGTTCATTTGGTTGCCTTGAGATGGCGCTAGTGTATTGTATGCAGAGAATTTTGTTAAGTTCGTTTTATTTGTACGTTTTTATTTTACATTTCCTGCGATCTAGGCGTCATGTACATGTTTTTCAAATTTATAAAAGGGGACTACCGTCTGTTATTTTCTGCTGTCCTCTATTGGATAAATTGAGAACTACATGTAGAGTGAAAACATGACGTCATTTAGTTGCCTTCAGGTACACCAGGTTGAAGGGAGCTTAACAATTTGCGCTCGCTAGGAAGAAAAGAAAATTTTAACAGCGGATTTGCTGTCTTGCACATATCAGTATTTAAGTTCCACTTTATCAAAAATTACATTTCAGATTTCCATAACAACGTACTTCCTATCCACGATTGTCACTTCAGCTATCGCGAAACGTCATTTCGTAGGAGATACATTCCGTCATTTCTACTTCATGTGCAGATATACGTTATGTGGTATCTGGAGCGGAACTTAAAATATCATTTTTTCAGACAGTAACTTTTTATAATCAGTCGAACATATCCTTACTCAAATTTAATTCGGCATTTTTTTCGCACCGGTGTGTCGACATATTATCCAAATATCCTGAACGCAACATCCCTGAGATGCTTAGACGTTAGCATTAGTAGCTTTAAGTAGCATCTGGAGTAGCATCACTCGACACTCACACACAACTCTTGTTAAATAATCATAAAATAAGGTAAGACACCGTTGTATACACATTCACTCTAATTTGTTATTATTTTAAAATAGCGAATGTTGACATTAGTTGCACCTCCGTTTATCGGGTTGGCTAACTGTCAAAATCGTAGCTAAAGCTAAACTAGCTCACATTACGTAGTTCTAATCTAGTGGTTCTTAATAAATGACATAATAGGTTTCGAGTAGCCTTTCATCCTTGGAATATTTTCTCATAGCTGGCCTGTTAAAATCTATTTTTATCGTCGTCAAAATAACCTACAACTAAACACCATCTGGCCGCGTCTATCGATTTATTGAACCATCTAATACCACACAAAAATCAATTGAAAAATTGAACCAATAAATAAATTCAAATTAATCGATCATTTCGAGTAGTGCGTGTGCTATTTAGATCCATTAATTAATCTTGCGTGCATCATTAAGACCTTTATGCACTAGTTTAAAATGCTAAAAAAAATAAATACTCTGTTCTGTTTAATCTGCATTGTTGTTCGGTTGCCCTAATTTCACATAAATCCTTTCTGTTTATCTCACACCTTAGATAAATGTCATTCTCAATTAGTACGCTTCACTGGGCAAATCTGAATTAAGATATTAATCGTGTGGCTGCAGTTTGTGTTAATGTTTTGGTGTTCATTCAAAACAACGACCGCTTGTAGAAGTGCATTAATTAATACTTTTTTGATGAAATGCTATTGTTATCCTTGTAAAAAAAAGTCTCCTCTTACTTTTTTTATATAATATTGTGGCTATTTTCCCCCAATTACTCCATCATTCTTGTAACATCTTATTTTCTTAAGTGTATAACTATGCTAACATATTCAAGCTAATCCAGCATGTATTACCTGTCCACCCTGATAGGTCAACAGTTGAGCCGTTGTCATGACGACGCTAGATGATAAGATCCTGGGGGAAAAGCTGCAGTACTATTACAGCAGCAGTGAGGACGATGACAGCGACAACGAGGACGATGACAGCGAAGCCAAAACCATCCGAGACGGCGGCGCCGACGAGCCCGAGCTCGACTACAGTGCCGATGGCAGCGCGGTCAACACAGGTAGCTGATACGCTGAAGTACTCAGTCTTGTTGATGAATAACTCAAATCTGCAAGTGACTAAGGCATCGTTATTACCTGTAGATGCTACAAGATGTCTGCAAAGCATTTATTACATAAAAGATCATAAAACACCAACATTATTGAAAAATTTGCCTTCATCGCAGGTCCTGGGTTTGGGGTCCTGATATTTCACAATATTCCTTGTATAAGTAATCCGTTGTGGATGTAATTTCACTGTCTGCCACTAGATGGTATCACAACAGAAAGAAGACATTCAGCACAGTCTACGTTTTATTGAATACAATGGTGATTTTTACACTCAAAATAAGTGACTGTTGTAGATTCATTTTGGAATTTTTATTTTTAAAATGTTAGCATATTAATTTTTTATTACTTGTTCTTGCTCTGTTTCAATATATGTTTAAAAATAAAAGGTGGATTAGCAGTTTGACGCCCTACCGTAGTTTAAAAAAATTAAGGATTTAATAAGCACTAATACAGTATATGTCACTGTTTTTTTTGTTTGTTTGTTTTTTTGCTAAGCATGGCACAATACTGTACTGTATGTCACCCCAGTATAAACTCATCACACTCAAGCACCTGACTTTTGAAAACAACATGCCAAAAGTATTGATAATAAAAATAATGTCGTCGCGTTCTTGTGATCATCTAGGACCAAAGGGCGTGATCAATGACTGGAGGAAGTACAAGCAGCTGGAGGTGGAGCAGAAGCAGGAGCAGAAGAACGAGATGGAGCGCCTGATCAAGAAGCTGTCCATGACGTGCCGCTCTGACCTGGACCTGGAGCAAGACAAGCAGAAGCAGAAAGAACTGCAGGAAAAAATCAAAGGCAAAGTAAGCGTCGGCGTCCTCACGCTTTTAACCCCCCCCCCAAAATATTGTCATAAAATGTTAGTTGAGTTAACATAACATAACATAACATAACATAGAACTCGCTGGTCATGTGATTTTTACAAGTTGAGCCGTGATTGGTCATTACCCGAGAAACCGCTATGTTGTTTTCGGTTGACAAGTGGCAAAAAAGCCGGCCCCTGAATTAAATTTCAACTGGTGGATTTTGTTGCTTTCAAACTCAATATTAATCTGAAGGCCATGTTTACTGAGTATCATTTTTAAAAAAAAACAGATTTTTATCTCTTTAAAATCTGACTTTTTTCTCCCCAAAACAATTTCTGATCTTATAGTGGTCATTTTATTTTCTTAAATTAGTATTTTTCATGTTGTGATTAGGATTGAATCATCGCAAAAACGGCATTTTTTTCTTGTAAATCCTAGGGCCAAATGACCTATTCAGACAATATTAGCTCTCTTAATATATTATTTTTACAAAATATTTTTTTCTTTGGGAATTTTCTCCCTGTAAAATCATACTTTTTTTTTTCCCTCTGGAAAAATTACAGCTTTCTCCTGTTAAAGTTTTAGTTTCGTTCACTTCAATTACACTTTTTTCTGTTGCAAAGGATTTAACTATCATAAAAGCTGCCATTTTTTTGTTGTTGTCAATATTAGGGCCAAACAACCTAATCAGTCCATCTTAGCTCTCTTATTACGGGCATTTTTTTCCACTGTAAAATCTTTTTTTACTCCTAAAAAATTGCAACTTTCAGCTCCTTAAATTAGTGAAATAAAAAAAAAAATTGTAAAAATTTTAAAAAGCCATTTTCTGCCAATAATTCAACATGTTTTAACGTTAAAGACGGTACAGACGTTCCTTTTCCTGCACGCAGATGACCATGCAGGAGTACAACATGCTCCAGCAGGAAGCGGACGACGAGGACTTCCTGCAGCGCTACCGCGCGCAGCGTATGGAGGAGATGAGGCGGCAGCTGTGCGGCGGCAAACGCTTTGAGCGCGTCCAGGAGCTGGCCGGCGGCGAGGACTTCCTGGAGGCGCTGGACGAGGAGGACAAAACCACGACGGTTATGATCCACATCTATGAGCCTGACGCGCCGGGCTGCGAGGCCATGAGCGGCAGCCTGGCCTGCCTGGCGCGCGAGTACCCGCTGATCAAGTTCTGCAGCGTGCGCAGCTCGGCCGTCGGCACCAGCCCGCTATTCCGAGACAGCGCTCTTCCTGCGCTGCTGGTCTACAAGGGCGGCGAGCTCATCGGCAACTTCGTGCGGCTCACCGACCAGCTGGGCGAGGATTTCTTCGCCGTGGACGTGGAGGCCTTGCTGCAGGAATACGGCGTGCTGCCCGAAAAGGCCCCCGCCGGCCCCAAGACCATCCGCAACGGCGCCATCGTTCAGAGCAACCTCAGCGACGACGATTCTGACCTCGACATAGACTAGGGCGCCACCTGGATGATATGATGTAAAGACTCCTATTATTTTTCAACACTGTTTTTCCTGTAAATAAACACATTTCCCTATACGTTTTCCCCCTAAAATGACCATTTTTTTCTCTTAAATAAATACCCTTTCTGTCTATATTAAGACTTTCTTTTCTCCTTAATACAAGCCTTTCCTCAAAAATTCACTATATTCTCATGAAATTATAATTGCATTTATTTTATTCGCAGGACTTTTATTTCAGATTTTCAAGAAAAAGCATCTAAATCTCATAACGTGACAATTTCATTTTTCTTTATAGCATAGCTTTTCTGTCTATTAATTCATTCTCTGCCAGCCCAGTAAAAATGATCTTTGATGTCGATTAGCGTCATTGGCAGTGGATGAGTTAAATTCCCCCCCATGGAATTCAGTTATATACTGCAAGTACTGTAATTCATTTTGTCTTTGATATATGCCAGCAACGAATAGTGACAAGTAGAATTATTATCTTGTTCACTGCCAGCCCAGTTAAAATGATCTTTGACGTCTGTAGGCGTCATTGGCAGTGAAAGAATTAAATATTTTGTTTGTTTGGTTGGTTTGTTGTCCAAATTAGCAGTTATTTACTGCAAGTGATACATTTATAGTCATTAATATATGGCAGAGTTGACAAGTAGAATAATTAACTCTTTCACTGCCAGCCCAGAAAAGCTGTTGTAAGACGTCTTTAACAGTCATTGGCATAGAATTAGTTGGGGGGGGGGTTCTGTGAAATGTAGATTCAGGTTTTTTACAGCATTTATTGTTTTCAATATAAGCCAGCAATGTTTACGAAATAGAATTCATTAACAAAAATAATCTTTGCTACATATATGTTGATTAATGTCCAGTTATGATGAATATTTCAGTCTTAAACAACAAATTAAATCCTCTTGTCTTGAAAATACTTCCAAAAATTAATTACAAGAAAAGACGTTTGGCGTTTCATTTCCACTTTCACATTCCATCACATTCCTCAGTTTCCATATTGAATGTCCTATTTGGTTTTTTTTTTTAGATGAGTTTTATTTCATTTTAAACGCGATCCCTCCAGTTGATTTTTGACAGTTTAAGAAGCGCATTTTGAAATATACATCGTCATGTCCCCTTAAAAAAAAAAAAAAAGTTGGCCCCTAGCTAAGTGCGAGGAAGTAGTTGTTGCTTGGCCGGTGACGCCGCTTGTACACGTAGCCTAGTAGGATGTGGCCATTGAAGATGATAGCGGTGTGTCAAACTCGCCGTCCTGCGCATTTGTAAGACTTTACCCTTTCTCTATGTTCGTTTTATCCCGCCCGACAAGCGTAACAACCCATGTCCAGCAACAACACCGTTCATTTCCGAGTTTAATCCCCCGTTTTGACGCGGAAAGCTTAAGTGTTTTCCCCTCCCTTCTGTTAGCATGGGCTAGCTAGTGGCGATGCTAACAAGTACCCCGAATGCTAAGGTTAGCATGCTGAGTTGTAGTGGACCTTGTTTTTAAAATTCTGTCGCCAGGTGACAAGCGACCCTGAACGGCTTACCGGAGAGCTCTAGTCGGTCGTGTATTCGCAAGGAAGGAATTTTCGAGAAGGGTGGTTCGCTAGGTATTTTCTGGAGACTTTAGAGCGCCGTGTTATGCTAGTTCGGGTGTTAAGGACATGTTCGGGGGGTTTAAGATCTGCAGCAACCGGGTTAGCCGTCGAGCAAACAACAAATAGCCTGAACGTAAAGGGGACATTTTTGTTCTTTAAATATGTATGAATGATAAAAACATTTGATTGGTGGCATTTTCAACAAGTGGTGGGCTATAATGTGACAGTATCATGTTTCTCGGGAGGTTAACTATTGGGATTTTTGTGGCCACCCGGCTGATTTGTAGCAAGAAGCTACTTTAACCCTGTGCTGGTCATAAGTCAGTTGCAAGGCACACAAAAAGTCACAATATATTTAAAAGTTTTAGTTATTTTCAGAATGTCGGTCCCTGTCTAAAAAAATAAAAACTACGACCCACAATTTAAAATGTACAATTTAGAAAAAAAAACCTTCGTGTACACAATCCGATGTTGATAAATGTAGCATAACATCCTTCCTTTAAAGGGCCACAATTGTACAAATGTCATAAAGTTAAATCCCTGAAAATGTATTTCAAATAAGGGTCCAATTTCCACTCACTGATAAGGACTTTTTATGATTAACTTTCCATTTTCATAATCTGGGTCACGGCGCCAATTGAGAAGTTTTGCGGCAGCTTTTCCCTGTCTTTTAACCTTTAAATAACCTAACTACCAGAAGACTATTCTGTTCAGTCTCCTTTGAACTATGAGGGTGTGTGAAAAGTTTTATGCATTGTGTATAAGAAGCTCTGATGCATGTCTCAAACAAAGTTCTGCATCTGCATCACCTGTCAATTAGTGGAAAACATTATTTAAAATTAAGGTAATATTTTTGGGGGTGAAAAATCTTCACTATGAAAATCTTCATTATAATTCCCAATAGACATCTTATGGTTACAATAACGCTGTGCACAAATCTATTTATTGTTAGGTTCTGTGTTCTAAGAGTTCAAGAAAGACCACTTTACAAATGTAGTTGCAACGCTTTATAAGTAAGACAATGTTTTAATCCCCCCCCAATCTAACACTCACATTCACTCCTAAAACAAACATGTTGGGTTTATTGAAGACAATAAATTGTCAAGTCCAGGATGTACTGTTCCAGCTGCCACGTTTGTAGTTTGACTTAACTGCATCACAGGCGACTGCACAAATACAGGCGTGCCAAGTTGCCTTCCTTAACTGTCATTTTTTTTTCTCCAACCAGCTACGATTGATTTCAACTTCTTTGGTGAGATCTTCTGGATCAACTTGATCGTCACACCTCCGCTGCCATGCAGCCCCCTCCTCAGACTGGACCCCCGGGAGCCTCCGGGCCACCACCTTCCGGACCGAATATGTTCCGCAGGACCAGACCTGCCAAGCATACAACAGCGGCAGCAAACGCTTCAATGCCACCCGCTACCCAACCCATGACGGACCCGTTTGCTTTTGTCCGAGCCCCGCCTCCAATGGGCGCGGGTCTTCCGGTACCCCCGGGCAACGCTTTGCTAACGCAAGCCCCACCTGACTCCAGTTATTCTCTGTCAGGCCCAGGTCTGGTCTCGCAACCACAGATACTGGAGGGTGCTCCCGTTGCTCCAGTCGGCCCCCCGCCGTCCTCTCTGCCAGGGGTGCCCATGTTCATCCCTCACGGTTCAGACGCAACAGGATATGCGCCATCGCATTCTGAGCAAGGTTACTTGAACTCTAGAGAGCATCCGGCGGCGGCGGAACCACCATCTGTGCCATCAGCTCCAGTACCAAGTCAGAGTTGTAATCAGGAATTCCACCCTCCTCAGCCTGCCCCCTTCCAGCCAGTGCCTCCTCCTGCCTCATCTTCTCAAAGGACCTCTGATCACGGGAGTCGCCCGCCATCCGTTCAGAACTATTTTCAGCCTACGAGCGACCCTCCACAGCAGCCTTTTAATACGCAGGCCCAGATGTACCCCCCCAACGCCCCCACTCCTCCGACACAATTTGGGCAGCCCCACATGCAAAATCCTGGAAATCCCCCCAGCTCCGCTTGGGCTTCACCAAATACGACTCAGCAGCAGAACTCGCATTTCCAACACCAGAGCTACTTCATGCAGACCTCTGCTCCGCCTGACCCGTGGTTCAGTCAATCGCCACAAGACCCAGCTTACCACCAGATGGCCACTGCCCAAGCACACTTGCAGTCTCAGTCGGACCATGGAGCTCAGGTTTTACCTAACGCGGGTCCTCAGCATGATTCTGTGACGGCGCCGTACTCTCAAGATGCCGGTACGCTCTCCATGTTTTTCAACGACGATGTAGAAAATGAGGAAACCTTAGCTGGAGAACGGAAAAAGGTCCTGAATGGTGTTCCTGAATCCTCACAGCCCCCAAGTAATCCACAGAGTGTTCCTCTTGATGACCAAGGAGCTCATTTTCAGGATCATTCACACATACCGTATATGAATGACGGAAAGAGTCCAAATCCTCCTGATTCCCAGTATGACCACGTTGAGAATTTGGAATGCGTCCCGAATCAGGAAGTGTTGCCCAGTGAAATTCATAGTAAGACCCCGGCGTTGCCTCCAGTCTCTGGAGGGGACACCAATGAGACTGGTCCCAACCTGGAGACTCCCGATACTATTCCCAGACCAGTGAGATCTGCTAGCGCGTCATCAAACTACAGTAGCATGAGTCACGGAAGTGGGACTGCCGGTCGTCGACAGCAGGGTATCATTGGCACCTTTATTCAGCAGGAAAGCCCACGCCTCACTGAGGACGCCAACTTGGCAGCTGCTGTGGCTGCTTCTGGAGGCTACTTCGAACAGATCGACTCATACCCAGCGGGAGACATGGCCGCACACCCGAACCCTTCGGCGCAAACGTGGCCCACTACGCCTAGCCCCCCAAAACCAACTGGTATCTTCCAGGCCAGTGCTAATAGCTCCTTTGAGCCCGTCCGCTCATATGGGGTCGGGGTACGCCCGGCTGAGGTGGACAGAGCCAAAATGGTGGCGGAAGGTGGTACCGATCCCACGTTGGGCAATCTGGAGCATCCACCAGATAACATTGAAAATATTTACGGGCCGGGTCACCCCCTGCCTGTGGGCGCATCGCACCTGCCAAACCCAGTGGTTCAATCTCACTCCCGACCGTCGTCGCGTGCCTTTGGCGCCAATCGTCCCTGTGAGAGCCCTGCTACCACTTTATGGGCCCAGGGGGATCCTTCCAGTTTGAGCGCTGGCATTCTCTTGGCGCCCGCTGCCCCGGCTGTTCTCGCTCCACTAAGGGAGCCAAGTGTTGATGTCATACAACCTCCAGAGGATGGTCCGCTGGACCTTCATCCTCCTCAAAGAGCCCCACAGCAAAATTCGGAGAACTTAGAGAACCCGCCAAAGGTGAGTGAATTGGCCCCGACGGACTCTCAAGCCAACTTGGGTTATGCGTCTCTGCTCGTTTCTGAATCGCTTCAGCAGCCTGTTCTGATTGCGCCACCCGTGTCCAACTACATGATTCCCCCTAATACTTCTGCTCAAGCAGCCAGTGTAAGCACACCCCCTGTAAGAACACTCGAACAGGGTGCCGCTGTATCTCGTGCGCCTGTTCTTTTCTCCAATCAGAATCCAATTACCCCACCTGCCGTTACCTCAAGCCCAGCCCCGCTCAATCTGACACGAGACAGCGCTGAAGCTTCGGCACAGAGCCATCCAGTCGACCCCTCTTTTTCTCGTGGTCAATCATTGAATGGAGACCCCCACTTTGCAGTTAATTCTGCTTCTGTCACTAATCACAATCAGTCCTCAAATTATGAACTCCTTGATTTTTCTATGCACCAATCACAGAATCACAATCAAGCACCTGGTCATCCTTCTGCTTTACACGAGTCGGCGCAGTCGAGTAATGGATTTTACATGCAGGTTACCAAAGATGCGCAACAGGGACATGCACAACAAGGGTTAAGAGCGGACAGGAATGCCCCTGTTCAGACATCAGGTCCACCTGCTACACAACAGGTCGCCGCGGCACCTCCGTCATCGTCCGCGCCGCCGCTCCAGCCTTCTTCATCGCCATCCGCCCCGCAGGTCCCGACAGCTCCATCATCATCCGCCCCGCCCGTCACGCTGACCTCTTCGTCAAATACAGGGGTTCCGCTAACATCTTCCGTAGCAGACTCAAACACACAGCAGACCCAAGCAGAACCCGTGAAGGTACCAGAGGCAAATGTCCAGCCTCCCCCTGGCCCGTATCCAGCCCAGGTGCAAGGTCCTACTACTGCAAGCATTCCTCCGGGGCCACTCCCTCCCGGGTCTTCTCAGCAAGTTCCTGCAGAACCGCCGCGGCCGCCCTCTTCCGCAGGTAGCCATCAGGGCTACGGGCCCCCTCCTCCAGCCCCGGGACAGATGTACGGAGGCTATTATGGAAACTATGGCGAATACCCCGACAGTCGAGCCCCATATCCTCCTGGTCCATACCCACCTGGGGATCCGAGAACTCAGCAGTATTATCAGGTATGCCCACGAGCAAATATCTTTTCTTGGGATGGGCGAGTACCGGGTACTGATATTGGTGCCAAGACCAACCTTATTTCCAGGTATGGGTACTCGTGACAACAGCTGATTATCGGCTGCCCGCTTGTGGACTTTTAATGATCAGGAGCTAGAAATTACATAAGAATAGTCAAGCCTAAAAGTCAAGATTTTCTTCCCCCTCTTCTCAGGATGGACCTTATAGAAGCAGAGGAGATCAGTGGTACGGAAGGTATGATGGCCCCAACCCAGCTTACCGCGAGCCAAACTATCAGTACCGAGAGCCTCAGCCGGAGCGACCCAGCTCCCGGGCCAGTCAGTACTCTGACCGGCCCCCATCCAGGTCAGCGCAAGGATTTTTATTCGTGCTGAATATTTTCTGTTTAGTACTTGATCTTTCTCCTCTTGGCTTCCTTCACTTTCAGGCAAGGCTATCATGAGGACTACCACCGAACCAACCGAAGTGCCTATGATGAATATTATGCAAATTATGGCAAGCACTATGATTATGCAGGTATGAGACATTTCTAGTTGTTGGAATTTTATAGAAAGCAAAAGTATGTATATAACAACAACAACAAAATTCCTCTTTTTCCAAGGATACAACTATGGTCAGTACGACCCCCGATACAGAGGATACTATGATCATTCTTATTGGTCCACATATGATGACACGTATAGAAGCAGAGACAACTACTATAATCAACAAGTGTATCCCGCCAGGTAATTTTGAGTGAAACATGCTGACATTTTGCTCCTATTCTACTATCTTGCTTTAAGAAGTAAAATGTATTTCTCACAGGAAAGAAGGCTATGACGACCAGTGGCGCTACTACCCCGGTTATGATAGCAGCTTCGACGATGACTACCGCCGGCGCGGTGGCGACGTGTGCAACGATGACTTTGACCGACGCAGCGTTCACAGCGAGCAGTCTGCTCACAGCGTGCACAGCTCCCACAGCCACCACAGCAGACGCAGCAGCTTCAGCTCAAGGTCCCAACAGGTACGTTTTTTTGTCACTTAACTCATTTTTTAACATTTTTCTTTTGTTTGTTTTTTATATGCGTTTTTTATATTGTTTTTTATATTAATTTTTCAGTCTTTTATTACACAGTATGTGTTTTTTTTCATTTTGTTTTACTGCATTTTACATTTCATTTTTTTGTCTTTGTCATATATGGTTGACGGCTGAAAAAACCCCATTTCTTTCAATTTAAACATTCAATTTTAGTTATAATGCATGGCTTTGTTTATTCTTCTTTGTTTTATTGTATGTGGTGCACCTTTCTCAGGCAGGCATTAACATTTATTTTTCATTTCGAAGTTTGTAACTTTATAGGAGATATACAAAAAGAAAATCACCAAAAAAAAAGTGCGGATGAGCCGCGTAATATCAAGGGAACATTATATCTTGATTTAGGGCAGGATTATTTATCAAAATGATAAATAATGAAATGAGATGGACATCATTTCAATGTATGCTAAACTCCCCCACATTTTCATGTTTTTCTTTTGTTGATCATATTACCGGCTTTTTATTTATTTATTTATTTATTTATTTTAATAAAACTCCCATTTTATCATGTTTTTGGGGTGCAGTCTGAAATATGAGTGATCAGATGTCACCACAGCGCAGTATAAATTGAAAAGGATATCAAAAGCGTTGCTTGTGTTAATGGATCATACTTGTTTTCGATTCTGGCACGATCTTTTAGTGACATTTTCATTTGGTATTTCTTCCACCTCACACTTGCAGAGTCAAGTGTACAGGAGCCAGCCTGATTTGGTTTCAGCCGTCTATGATGCCACATCATCCACACTGGCTGTGGACTACTCCTACGGACAGTATCCAGACCAGACTGACGCATCCCAAAACTACGGCCAGTACCTCTATCCCTCTGAGTACACGGCAGACAGCACCTGGATCACCCCTGAACAGCGTAAGTACACCTTTTTGCTTCAGGACAACGATCACGTGCTCTAACGTGAGAAATATTCTCCCCGTAGCACCCCCTCGTCCAGCAACCCCGGAGAAGTTCTCCATGCCCCACCGCTGTGCCCGTTTTGGGCCAGGTGGCCATCTCATCCAAGTTTTACCTAATCTCCCCTCAGCTGGACAGCCTGCGCTTGTTGATATTCACAACTTGGAGGTACTTTTTTCTTTCAATCACTGTTTTGTGTTGCTGTAATCAAGTACATCATTTAAAAAAAATGCTTTTGACTTTCCAGACGATGCTGCAGAACACTCTGGATCAAGAAGAGCTACGATCTTTCCCTGGACCGCTTGTTAAGTAAGTGCTTTGGTCATTTGATCTTTACTTTTTAAATGTTGCCATGTTTGACCCCTGCCCTCTCAATTTGACCTCCTCCCCCTCAGGGAGGAGACACACAAGGTGGATGTGATCAAGTTCTCCCAGAACAAGGCTGTGGCATGTTCCCATGACAACAATCTCTTAGACAAAGACTCCGCACGCCTACTTTGGGACTTCATTGTGCTGCTGTGTAGACAGAATGGGGTAAGACTGTCCTAGCATGTAATGTACAGTCCATTGTTTAAGCTTGCAACTAATAATCGATTCAATCACTAAATCAGATTTTTTTTTCTCATAAAAAGTTGTCATTTCCATTTGTTTATCCCGAAACAGGATGTTATTTTAGCTTGCCAGTATAGAACATAAGTTATAGTAAAACAGGAATTAAAATTCAGTTATTAGTTTGTCTTTATTTCTTTCAATTCCTGAAAACAATTTTCTCAACACTGGTATCCTCAAGACCGTGGTAGGCACGGACATCGCCGACCTGTTGCTGAAAGAGCATCGCTCCGTGTGGCTGCCGGGCAAGAGTCCGAACGAAGCAAATCTGATTGATTTCAACAACGAGCCGCTGGCCAGAGCGGAGGAGGAGCCAGGAGCAGGACCGCTGTCCCTCTTGTCGGATACTTTCATGACGGTCCCGGAAAATGTTGGAAAGGAGACTGAACGCTTCAGGGAGCTGCTGCTGTTTGGTCGCAAGAAGGTAAGAAACGACTCCTTGATCTTGTCTGCATTTACTCTAAACGACACGTTTTTTTCTGCTGCTTCTCAGGATGCACTTGAAGCAGCTATGAAAGCAGGTCTGTGGGGTCACGCTCTCCTTTTAGCCAGTAAGATGGACAACAGGACTCATGCACGTGTCATGACAAGGTGGCTAAACTATTTATTTCTTTACTGCAATGAGTTGCTTCATGTTTGAATTAATTTACTCTTAATTTGAAAAGGAAACTATGCTTTTCCTGTCACAACATTGAAATCATTCAATTTGATTTGCTGATACCTGCGTAAAATCTCATGTATCACCTAGAGTGATTCTTCGCACCCCCATTTGAGAACCACTGCAGACAAACAATTCACACTCCCATTGCCACCTGAGGGCAAACAATAATAAATTTCATATGTCAAAACAGGTGTCTGAATGGTATTATGGTATGTTGACTCACCAACTTAAGAATTTTTCAAGTTATGAGCTGTTGCTTGTGTGAAGTATGTTTTCCCCTTTGGCATCCACTTTGCAGTTGAAACTTTGTGTATAAAAAGTATTCAAAAAGACCCTTTTTTAAAATAAAATGTTACATTGAATTTCTCATCCTTTTGAACCATTATACAAATTTCCCATGTGCTTGACAGGTTTGCCAACAGTTTGCCCATCAATGACCCTCTCCAGACAGTGTATCAACTCATGTCAGGTCGGATGCCTGCTTCAGCGACTGTAAGTGTCTGTTTTTTTGTTTTTTTGTTTGTAATTGATATGAAACTTAACTTTTCAGCACTCAGATTTTAAAGAATTACCTGTATATGATAAATAATTTGGTTTTTAAATGATTTTAAATACAAAATGTGAACTTTTTTACTGCTGAAAAGTTTAGAAGGAATTACAGTGGTTTCCATATTGTGTGTGTGGTTTTTTTTTTGGTTTTGTTTTTTAACTTCACTTGATTCTGCTGTTTGTGTAGTGTTGCGGTGAGGAGAAGTGGGGTGACTGGCGTCCTCACCTGGCCATGATATTGTCTAACCTCACACACACTTTAGACCTGGACACTCGCACAATCACCACCATGGGAGACACTCTTGGTAGGCTGTAACTACATTTGAACACATGTATACCCCATGAGCACAACAATAAGATGCTTTTGTGCTTCCTAGCTTCAAAGGGGCTGATTGATGCTGCTCACTTCTGCTACTTAATGGCTCAAACGGATTTGGGTGTTTACACTAAGAAGAGCGCCAAGATGGTTCTGATTGGTTCCAACCACAGGTGAGGAACCGGTGCATCTGTCTGTTTAAATAACCTCATCGAAACATTTTCAGTTAACTATTCTTGTATGTCCTCTTCAGTTTACCCTTCTCCCACTTTGCGACCAATGAAGCAATCCAGAGGACGGAGGCTTATGAGTATGCGCAGTCTCTGGCCTCCCAGCCTTGCTCCCTGCCCAATTTCCAGGTATTTTCTTCAGTTTGTTTACTGCCATGTGGTGTATGCGCATCCACTGAGTTTCTCATCATGGAATGATGCATTGCACTGACTTTTAATGTTGTTTTTAAAAGGTTTTCAAGTTGATCTATGCATGCCGTTTGGCTGAAGCGGGCTTAAGTGCTCAGGCATTCCACTACTGTGAAGTTATCTCTCGGACTGTCCTTCTGCAGCCCTCCTACTACTCACCTGTGTTCATTAGCCAAGTCATTCAGGTAAGCGCCTCCCTGTATATTGAGTGGGTAAAGTTTGGGAAACAGAATTCATACTTCTGATGTATGTATAATTTGACAGATGTCCGAAAAGCTCCGATTCTTTGATCCCCAACTGAAAGAAAGGCCTGAGCAGGAGTTGTTCAATGAGCCTGATTGGCTAATCCAGCTCAGACAGCTGGATGGACAGATCAGAGTGAGTAAGAGGACAATTATCAGGCATTCCCAAGGCTTGGATTTAAAATAAAAAAAAAAACTTTAATGCCACTTGTGTTCTTCTCTAGACGGGGGCAATTACTTATACTGCTAACAGAACAAGCCCCACACAATTCACCAGCAGCAGCCGCAGCTCAGACCTGGATCAGCCTAGTCCAGTTGAGCCTTACAACATGCCGCTGGAGGTGGATGGCCCAGGCCCTGACAATCCTTTGATGAGCTCACTGCTGCCTGGGCCCACACCGCAAGGAATACAGCTCATGCCTCCAGGTTAGCTTGGCAATGTCACACATTTATCGCTTGTGTTTAACCCCCGTTGCTCTTTTCTGTTAGCTCCCACCTCCATCCTCCAAGATGGAACGGCCCCGCCTCAAACCCACAGCGACATGCCGCAGTTCTACCCAGTACCACCCAGTGGGCCGCCTGCACACATTCCCGTGCCGGGTTACCCTCCGCACGATCCCGCCTACGCGCCTCCCCACTTCCAGCCTCCGCCCGAGCAGGTGGAAATGTACCCAGGAGCTCACCAGCAGCCCCCGCCCCCTCATATGGGCCAGATGTCACCAAACGTGCCCCATTCGCCGGTGCAAGGGGGAAGTCACCCGCCGCCTCAGATGCCGTCGCACATGCCGCCTTCGCCCGGGCACATGGGGACACCGCCGGAGATGCACATCAACCAACCGGTATCCCCGCACAGAAGCTCCCTTACGCCACAGATGGACTTCTATGACCACATGGCACAGATGGTCAGGACTTGTCTTTTTGAACAACATGTCAACTTGCAGTACTAAGCTATCATCATTTTCCAGGCTCCTGGCAGGAGATCGAGGACCACATCACAGTCTTCAGTGCACCGGGTGAGAATTGGATTCTTCAAATATATTTGACCTCATTCTGATTTTACTTCACCTTAATGCCTTAAAAAAAGGATTGAATGTCTAGATGCTGAGTGAATGAGTTAATGTGCGTCCCTTCGTCAAAGTCCATTAACGTGCTTTTTTTTGTATACTCATTTAACTATTATAACATGTCACAAAATTGGCTAAAATATTGCTCATTGCTTTTCAAAGTAAAATCAGGCAATTGTAAATGTAATTTTTATTCAACACCATTATCAGTCTACTATCATAGAAAGAAAATCTGAGAATATTTTCTGTTGAGAAGCTCAAATTCCAAGAATTTGGAAAATTTATGTCTAAATATTTAATTATGGATTATGGAATAATTTTAATATATATTTGCTGTTGATGAATCACTGCCACTAATTAATTTGTTCATTATTTCAAACTCAAAAAGCAGAGGAGCTTAAACAAAAAATCAAATATGAAATCATGATCACACTACTGTATTTAGGGTGTTTATTTTGGCTTTTCAGGCCTCTGGACGGCGCTCGCGCACCACCTCCGAGTCGTCAACTCACTCAGGCGGGCGCGACAGGAGCAATTCGGCCATCAAGCAAGCTTCGCCGCCGCCGCCCTCGATTCCTGAGCAGCCTCGCAAAGAGGAGAGCAAAAAAGCCAAGAAGGACTCTCCCAAAAAGGTTTCATTCCGCTTCACAGATAACTCACAAAAAAAAAACTAGAATTATGACCTTGAGCAAAAAGAAAGAAAACAAAACTTGACCTCTTTCGACCTCTTGACCTCACAAAGAGCGGCGGTGGCGTGGGCTGGCTCACCACGTGGCTTTACAGGAAGAGCAAGAACGAGGCTCACTTACCGGACGACAAAAACAAATCTGTAAGCCTCAGCTGTTGGTAAAGCCTCTCGTTTCAAGGCCATGACCAGCATTGACAGCGGTCGTGTTTTTTTTTGTTTTTTCTGCTCTCAGATCGTGTGGGATGAAAAGAAGCAGAAATGGGTGGACTTGAACGAGCCCGAGGAAGAGGTCTGTACATCGGATCAATTTATTCCGGTGCGGCGCTTCGTCTTGAAATGCTCAAATATTTTCCTCCCGTCAGAGTAAACCCCTTGCCCCGCCTCCCTCCGGGTACCCCAAGATGCCTTCAATGCCCGTTCCTTCGGGGCCCGCTGCCCCACCAAGCAGTGGTCCTCCTGTCAACATGTTCTCAAGGAGAGCTGGTAAGAGAGAAAGATACACAAGAGCTTTTAAAGCACTCCTTTATTTTGCTGAAAACCTCAAAAGTGGCCACCGGGATCTCTGGGGAAAAGATAGAACGATAGTGACAAATCATAACAATTATCCTTTTTTCCAAAAATACATGTGATTTATTATTAATAACTTGATAATGAATAAGTAGTAAAGGGATCCACGTGCTGTACGACCAATCAAGTTTAACTGTGATGGAATTGTCCATCTTTTGCTATTCGATCCTCATCAGGCTTAAAGAGCAGATACGTGGATGTGCTGAACCCGGGTGGAGCTGCAAAAGCAGGCGGGATGGCTCCCGCTCCTCCCATGGAACTCTTTGCTCCTCTGGCCCCCATGCCCATGCCCACCAACCTCTTTGTGCCTAGTTCAGGTGTGTGACCCATTTCCAATTCATTGAATTAAAATTCAAGCATTCAAATGATTGTGGCACCCTTTTGCCGTAGTTCCCAACGATCAACAACCCCTTGAAGGCAGCGGAGGAGGAAATCAGGAGCAGATGGCACCTAACAGTTCTGTCCCACAGGTAAATGTATTTACACCCTCATTTTCTCATATTTTTGGACTATAAGCCGGACTGGTATAAAAGCTGCGGCAGCAAAAATTGAGAAGAAAAAAAAACAACATTTTTTGTCACGGATAAGCTGCAGATATTTACGCAGAAAGGTTTTTTTTTTTAATTTAAAACTTTTTTTAATTGCCTGCTTACAACTACATAGTATTTTCAACATTGAACATGCCTGCATATTTAGCACACATATTTATAGAAAATGGATGGATATTTTCAACATAACTCAGTTTATACTTATTTCTTATACTTTTTACTGTATTTTAAAAACTTTTGAATTCTATTTTGTAGATGTTCCATAAATTGACATCTTGAACAGATACACGCATTTGCTTTAATGGTGGCTTGTCTCCTGGTGGTTCGCATAAAAAAAAAAAACCTACAAATAAAATGTACCGGATTATAAGCCGCAGGGTTCAAATCATGAGAAAAAAGTTGCGGCCCATAATCCGAAAAATACGATATATCATATTGCGCTTAAATGTTAATATTTCCAAACCTTTCAGATGTTCAACCCGACGCTATTACCACCAGTCCCGCAAGGTCCCCCCACCCTCGACGGGTCCCATTCAGGAGAGGTGAGGAAAAGTGCTCCTTAGTCTCCAGCTAGCCGGGATGCCGCACACCTAACACTCCATAATAGTAGCATGTCCATTTGAAAGTCTTGGCTCATAATCTTGCTTGGTGTTCCTTTAATCTCGATTCTCTTCATGTCGATCATTTCTACAGTTGGCGCCGACTTTTAATCACGTGCACGGGAGATGATTTAATAAGGCTTTGTGGTTTGTTTTCTTGTCTGTTCCCCCTCCCGCTGTTCTCAGCTGTCACGTTCTAGCTCAATGAGTTCTTTATCACGCGAAGTGAGTCAGCATTTAAACCAGGTACCGTTTGTTTATTTTGTTTTGTTTGTTCCGCCTTTAACAACCGACCCGCCATCGCCTGCACTTGCTTGTTGCATCACCACCTTGAACGGATGTCTAGTCTGGTCCATCTGCCTGCGGTCTCCAGCATTTATTAGAAAATTACCTCTGAAAGTCACAGAAAAGTTTTTCATGTTATCACGTTTTCGAAATTGATTTTTATGTTATTTTTCTGATATCATTTTTGAGGTATGATGCGTGCTGTCATTTCAATGGACTTGACCGTACATAGGGCTGCGCGATTACGTTCAAAATAATAATCACGATTGTTTTGGTCAATATTGAAATCACCATTATTAATCATGATTAGTCATCATGTTTGATCAAAAAATGGTCAGAATTTTTGGAAATTAGCGGTACACAGTTGGAATATTTGTCAAAAAATGGTCGTTTGATCAAAAAAATGGTCAGAATTTTTGGAAATTAGCGGTACACAGTTGGAATATTTGTCAAAAAATGGTCATTAGAATTTTTTGTTTGTTTGGGGAATTTTTGTGGGAAAATTTGCAGGTTTTGGAACGGGAATGAACTGAACAGATTAATGATAGGTGTTTAAATCAGTCAAAAAATTATTTTTTTCGAAATTTGAGCTTTTATTTTGAAAATGTAAATTCAAAATGGGAGCGCACTGAACAGATTGAAGTTGGAGTCACTTAAAATATTCAGGAAATAGGTCATTAGATTTGTAAATTAACAATTTGTCAACGGGAACCCTACTGAGGTGTTCCATCTCCGTTTTTTGTTTTTTTTTGCTGGAGACATATCATCAGTGTGTTGAGATAAGCGCATGCCGACTTCATTAACCCTCCATATACTTTGCATGGTTACTAAACACTTGAAATACCGACATTTGCTTGACTTGTGTATTTGAAATGTGACTTTTTTTTTGTAATCTGTTAAAGGCGACAATTATGACGACGACGTAACTGCGACTTGTCATTCCAGAGTCATCCGGGACTGAGAAATGCACCGGTCGGAGGCGGCGCCTTTTTGTAACTCAGCCCGGGCAAGGACGAAAACCGCTCGCAAGCATCATCGGGAGACGCCGCCGCGTCGGGAACGGATGACGGCCATCTTGGAGCCGAGATGCCCCAAACGGACGTGTGAATGGCCCATCTACTCTTTAATTCCCAAAAGTCTATTTTTTTCCCATTTCTCTTAAGCTGGGCATCGTTTAATGTACAAATAAAAACTCTTCTCGGCTTTACTGTTAGCACAAGCAGCCTCCTGTATCTTCTCCCTCTTGTCTTAATTGTGCGGCTGATTCAAGATTATTTTTTTTTATTTTATTTTCATGTAGTGCTTTTGTAATGATGCTCTTCCAGACACGGCATTAGAACCACTTGTAGTGCATCGCCTGCTGTGTCGTGCCCCCCCCCACCACCCACCACCAGACTGGATGTGAGAATGTTGCATGTTTCCACATATTTATTTATAAGCCCTCCTGTCAATCAAACGGCTCAACTTTCAAGTCCAAATATCTTGTCATGAGCGAGAGATGACCAGCAGGAATCATGAACCACCACGTGCAAAAAAAAATATCCAAATGTTTGTATATCAGATCGATTGTATTTAAGAGCTTTAGACATAAAGGTGTGAGTGTGTGTGAACCATTTTTTTGTGTGATTAGCTTTGATGGAAAAGCATTTCGAGCAAATGTCACCAATTCGTGTTTGTAACCATCTCAGCAACAAATCCATATTGTGAAACCAGAGAAAGTTGTACTTGTAAGTACACACTGTAATTTACTAATGTGATTTTTTTTAAATGGAATTACTTATCAGTCCCAGCCCTTCAGCTCACCTCATATTTAATTCCAATTTTTTGTTTTGGAGATATGAAAAAAATCCCCATTTCTTTCAGCTAATCGATCGTGTAAAATACAAGAAGCAAAGGCAAATACTTAATAAAGGTATTTTTGCGCTCGAGCACTTTGAAATGTGTCTGTATCCTTTGCGTACTTGCTCTTTGTTAATAATAATAAAAAAACGTTCTTTAAAATGCATTTATGTGATGACAGCGAAAGAATTTTAACAAATTTGGCTCGTCAGACCCAATTTTTTTGTGGTCGATTTATCCAAACATCAAAAGAAAGTACATCTACATGTGCAAATTGTTGACAGGCTGTCACCAAAACAAACCTTGAAACATGACGTAAGTCATCAAATTAAAAAATGTGACCGCAAAACAAGTTACAGTTGACGCTATTAATATAATTCAACATATTTGCTGTTCAAATATTTTTATGTACTGAGGGCTGCTTGCGCTTTGTGAACAGCGGCCTCCAGCATGTTGCGCTCTTGAAGCAGCTGGCGGAGAATGTTGGCGTCCATCTCCAGAAGCATACCTATAGTACACACACCAAAAAAAAAAAAAAAAAGATATCTATCAACCTCTTATGGGACATTTTTTGCCTTATTTGCTTTATTGAGATTGTCTCGTTGGCTCACCAGTGATCTCATGCGCATGAAGCTGGTCCAGTTCCTCCACCTGCAAGAAAAGCTTCTCTCCCAACCCCTCGGTGTCCTCTGCGTCCGACGTGTCGCTTACGTCGGTCTCTTCGACACGCTGCCTGCACGTACACACACAACCGCCACATGAGTACAATGGAACTTCCAAATTACCGTAGTACACGCGAGCAAAAGTAGCATACTGCTTCAAGGTTTTAAGCGCTGTATTCAACTGTTCTTCCAGCTGTTGGGGATCTGAGAGAAGCTTTAACACGGCCTCCTTATGCTGCTCCAGTAGCATGCCTTCAGGAATGAAAACACAACTGCAGTCATACAAAAATGTAGGTTCATGTCTATTTTTGCAATATGGATTACTAACCGGTGATTTTCTGTGAGTATCCAGTGTTATAAATGTCCACAAGGTCAAAAAGTTTCTCGCCCAAAGAGTCCGATGACACGGAGCAGTCATCTTCTTCCTTACTTATTTTGCTGCAAAATACAAATAAGAAGACAATGAAAACGGGCATTATCATCCAGTGTTTTTCTTGCATTTACCTGGACTCCTGGTGCAAATCAACCTGCAGGGCTGTAACAGCTTTTTCCACAGCTGTAGCGAGCATGTCCTCATCCTGCAACATCTTGCTCAGGAGCGGTGCAGGAAGCTCCAGCAGCATACCTAGAAGCAAAAACATGCAAGCATGTTTATTACTATTTCCGGATATACATGACACGATCACCCTCACCTGTAAGTTTCCCAGCGTTGTCTCTGTGTTTGGGGAAAATCCGAGTGTAAAGCTGCTCACCAAGGGTCTCCATATCATCATTCTTGTCCATGTTCCTCATATGCAGTATGTCTTTTGTTTAATGTTTCTCAAAGCTTAAAAATGAAGGCGTTATAGCCTTGCAGTGCCTTGAAGCCACATGATGTACTTCTATATTTATTATGACTGCATTCTATAATTATGTAAAGCACTTTGTGAATCCTCTCTTTCGTCGCATGTAAAGAACATGCTAATACTTACATGCATTGGTCAAGAACACTTAGGTTATATATTTTTCTCACAACGTTTCCCATTTCGGCAATTTCCCGATTTGATAATATGATCAAGGTCCGTAGAAATACTTTAATATTCGTGCATTCAGCCAACTCGACGTGTAATTATTTAGATATTTTCCTTTGTACCCTTGCTTAAGGTGCTGAAACCAATACAGTATCGTAGAGAGCGAGCGTTCATAAACAAGAGTCGCATAATGATGACGTACAAACCCAATGACGCTGGAATTGTGAAAGTGTTCATCCGCTGCTTTGGTGCTCAAATAGAACTGAAAATTCTTTATGAATATGTTTTATGATGTTAAGTAATTAATACATATTTATACATGCTGTATATAATACACAATCGAACCATCATCACATCATCACTCTTAAAAAAAAAAACAATAATACTAAACGCGGATTGATTACAGCTGGTTGAGTTGAGGTGAACCGGTTTCCGCCTTCTCTCCTCCTTTTCCTCCGCTTAAAGGTAACGTGGTCGCTTTGGCCGCTAAAGGACGATCATTAAAATACACGAAATGTCTGTTTGCTCAACGTATGTTTGGTACTTGTCTGTAAGATACAATTTATATAGTAATTATTTATCACCCAACACAACGATACCTTCGTTCATATCGTTAAAAAGCGGAAAAATGTGCCGCTTTGGTTAGGCCTCGGCGTGCTTTGCTAGCATTAGCCAACGGTCTTCTATTAGCCACCACACCGATTACAAATATATGTTGACGGGGTTTTAAGAATATAAATACTGCACTAGTTTGGGAGTCCCCACCACACACTGTTTTTTGTTGTTGCTTACTTAGACATATTAATATCATGGTTCTTCTTGCCTGCTTGCAGATTGTTATTACGCCGTCTAATGTGCGTATTTGATTTAAACTAAGTCCACGTTGAATTGTAATGCAGCTGAATTGATAGAAATGTGAATATGTAATGTGAAATAATCAGGTGGGAAATATGGAAAGGGTCGATGTCAAACTTAATTGTGAAAATTAGGGAGGAAGCTTAGTTCAAAAGATGTATTGAATTTGCAGGATAGTCAAGAGGTCCGCACGATTACACTTTGATAATAAACAAGGTTTAAATGGTAATTATATCATTGGGTCTGTTATTATATTCTGAATTAGATTAAATTTCTTTAACGGAAAAGGGCAATATATATTAATCTAGGTCAATAGCAGACGATGGAATGGGAATTATGACAATTTTTTATTATCATGTGTGTGTGTGTGTGAGTAGATTATAATCTTATTTAATGTTGTGCAGGTTCATAATGTCGTCCCACTTGCAGTGGATGGTGATCAGGAATTGCTCCAGTTTCCTCATCAAGAGGAACGGACAGACCTACAGCACTGTGAGTCATCCAAAATTGTGTTAGGAAATATCCTCTTATGCATGATACCATAACACTTGAATACAATTTCAGAGACATCTTACAGCATTGCCTTATACGATGAATAGCCCACCGTTTATTGATTTGCTAAATACATAACTATAATGTGCCTATAAGTGAATAATTGTAATTAGAATACAGATAAGGTAAAAAGCGGTGTTGAAAGTTTCGAAAACAGTGAAGTTGCTATTTTTTCACACATTTTCTACCAAAAAAAGTTTTGAAGCATGACATACAGAATACAAGTGAATATTACACTGATATGTGTTTTTATCAAAATGAGTTCAACAATTTGTCGAAAAAAGCAAGATTTTGCCAATGGATTTTTGTACAATGAGAAAAAAAAACTAATCTAAAAATTCACCGTGGTTCCATTCTTTAGGCTTATACTCATATGATCATCCAGTGTTAGCTTCTTATGTAGGCATTAACTTCCAGCGTTTCTTCCATATTTTTTTTCCCTCAATGCTTCATTTAACATTACTTTGAATGTTTTCCTCCAGTGTTAGCTTTTCACATTTGCTGCATATTTGCAGCTCATGAAGATAAATAAACCTTCAATATTAGCATTCAACATTACCTGTCTTTCTCCAGAGTGTTTAAAAAATAGTTTAAAATACTCAGATAGGGTTAGGACAGAAAAATTGTCCCTGTGTCGACGGAGTCGGGAGTAACGTGCGCTTCACCGCTAATGGTGTGGTGGCTAATGGCAGGAACCCAACAACCTGAAGTCCAGGAACTCTTTCCGCTTCAACGGGCTAGTGCATAAGAAGACTGTAGGTGTGGAGCCGGCTCCTGACGGCAAAGGAGTGGTCGTTGTGATCAAGAAGCGCAAAGGTATTGGCCTCATGATTTTTTCTTCCTTTTTTTTTAACTATTGTTCTGCTTTTATTATTGTGTAAAATGCACAACGTAAGGATCATTATTACTAATTATGTACTTTAGCCTATGGCTCTGCAATTATTTTTGTTTACAAGTATTGTTACTACTTAATTTAACCCCTGATGCCAGCGGTCACATTTTGCCATCAAATTAATTCCATTTGCAGGCATGAACTTATGGTGCCGTTTTGAACCTCTCTTTTTTTTGTTTCTTGATCAATGGCACAAATCAGGTCAAAATTAACACCAAGGCAAGTTATAAGTTTCAAACAGATTTAAAATCTGTACACATTGTTGTCTGATGATTATTTTTGTGATCACATTAAAAATGTTTTTTGGGCTGCATACAATTAAAATGGATTAAAGACCGTAGTCTGAAGAATGACTGAAGAAAAAAAATTTTTGGCCATAGCCTGCATGCTGAGCAGACATTGTGTCGTTTCTCAGGTCAGCACAAGCCCGCCACTTCTTACAACAAGATCACTATCAACAAGAATGCCCGCGCCACCCTCAACAGCCTGAGGCACATCATCCGCAAGAACAACTACAGGAAGGACCTGCGCATGGTTAGCCTCGCTCTTGAAATTAATACTCTTTTGAAAGATAAAATGAAAATGTTTGCGACGTGAGCCCGATTGTTTCGGTCGTCCTCAGGCCGCCCTGCGTCGCGCCAGCGCCATTCTGAAAAGCCAGAAGCCCGTGGTGGTCAAGAAGAAACGCACCAGGGCTACCAAGACCGCATAAATGGACACAGCTAAAAATGCAAAATAAAGATTTTTCTTTGCAAAAACCCTGCTTTCGTGTCCTTTTTTCACTAAAGAATGGAGGATTGTTATTTGTAGTTTTCCATTTGGAGCTACAGGATGGATTTTTTTTGCAACAAGCCCGCAGGCGGCTTTCCATCCACGGGCATTGAAAAGCCGAGCCGAGCCCCCCCCTCCTCCCTCGGCTCTTTCTGACTCAAAGCACAAATCGATCGCGGCCGGCAAATCTCTTCTGGGTTGCGTCCCTGCCCGTTGACCAGCATGAGGCCTGCGTGGGTGTCGCTTCCCCTCGTCGCCGCGCGCATCATGCTGCTGCTGCCGTCGCCGCCGGGAGACACCTTCGAGCTGCAGGACACCGTCCACGAGCTCATAGAGGAGAACATCCACCTCCACGACCAGCTGGAGAATCTCACGCAAGCCCTCGAGAAGCTTCGACACATGCTCTGGCGCCACGCCAATGGTAAGGCCCCCTTTCATACAATCTTTAATGTGTAACGATTCAAATTTGCACTTTCAAAGAAAAATTCACTTTTTTTACGTGGAAAAACTGCACATTACATAATATGGTGTCTCATTTCCTAGTCGTGTCATCTGTCTTTAATCCTTCCCAGCAGCCAGCATTTATTGATATGATCCTATAATCCAAAGAATTAACTGATAAAACTCAGACTGTGTTTAATGCTGTATTTAAAATGATTTATTTTTATTTTGGAGAAATTGTTAAGCGTTTTTTTGTCCTCGGTTAAGCTATTAATGTCCTAAAATTTTCCATAGCTTGCCCAGGATCATGCCACATTTATTTTGTACTGTTCAAATTTTTTGTCTATTGTAATTGTATATTTTAATCAAACTACTCATAAAGAATTTTTCCTACGTAAAAATTGATTGTGGCTCTCGAGGATCGGACTTGGCCACCCCTATTTTTTCCATATAAAAATATTAATTCATGCAGTGAGCTCATTTATTTTACTCCTAGCTTAATTGCTAGTCATCTTCTGGTCCAAATCAGGAAAGGGAAAAAGGGTTACGAAATCCCCCTTTCTAAAAAGAAAAATGACCAAGTTGCAATGGATTCCAAGTGGGCAACATTTAACACGTGCGATAACAGTTTGCAGTGTTTATTAAAACAGCACAAGGGTCCAATTATTTATATGAAGCGCTGCACTGGAAAGTGGGGGGTGAAGAGGCAGTCAAACAGGCCAAAATACATTTGTCGGAAAATAAGGCAATTTTCAACTAAAAACTGCAGAAATAATACATTAAGATTTAAAAAAGACGTTTTATTGTCTGTGTTTATGACACCAGTATTTTTATTTAATCCGTTTTGTCTTTGCAGATCCGACTCATCACGAGCATCACGAGTATCACAACAAAGACGTCCAGCATTTCTGGGAAGAGTGGTCCCAACAGGGTATGTTATCAAAAAGCCATCGTCATTTTCATCATAAAAATGATTTTTCTGCTCTTTACCCAGAGGTGAGCGCCGAGACTTATCTCCTTCTGGAACACACGTTCTGCGGACGCGACCCTCACGCTTCGGCCGGACATCTCAACGGCGAGCCAAGCCTGGTTTTGATTTTCATCGTGGCTACCACGGTCTGCTTGAGCTTATTCATGCAATAAACACCATAAAAAATGTACTGAAACTCCAGAGTTTGTTCACCTGCTGTGGAGAATTATTCATACTGGGGGGAAAAAATACTGTAATGCCAAAATGATTGTGGCTAGCTAGCTTATTTTATTTTAGCATGCTAGCTCGTTTTATTTTAGCATGCTAGCTCGTTTTATTTTAGCACGAGTCCGTTGATGAATGCACTTTCCACATATTTACTCAATAAATATCTTTATTGTGACAAATAACCAAATTCATAAACACATTAAGAAAGTATAAACGTACAAAGTATAAAAAGACAAGTGGCGACTCATTTGCTGTTCCGGCCTTTTCCAGATACGTATTCGATCAGTTTCTGTAAAGTCAGAGAAATTGTTAACCACATTGTTCCAAAAAATAAATAAATAATCCAAAGCGGAGGCAACACTTAACCAAAAGCTCCTGCACTCGACACAAGGCCACATCGTCCAGCAGATCAAAGTTGATTTTGTCTTTGTTTGCTTCAGAAAAGCACATCGTCTGGCATAAAAAATTTTTTTTAAAAAAATACATGCAATCAGTAACATTTTTGGCCTGAGATTTCTCAGTTATCGACCAATCACGGCTCGCCTGTTTTCCGATTTTACCCGCAAGACAGCGACTGATATCATTTTCAGTCGACAGCAAGTGACAAAATGGCCGCCAAGAGATGGCTTAAACCGGTCATTTATGCTTCAATTCATATTGTACAGAAAATTTTGGGGTTACCTTATTTTATCAGTAACTAATTGCATGTTAAAGACATGTATTTTAAGATGATATTTTCTGACTGTCTTTGGTTAAGTTTTTAGGACAGATCTTCAAATATAAATATGACATTTTCTCCCCCCCTGGAGCATGGTGGAACCCCTAATTCCTGTCAGTACCTGTCCACGCCCCGTGGTTACGGTGAAGTGCGCCGCAGATCCAGCTCCTGAGCATTCCAAAGACCCAGTGGAGACCACAGATCTATAAAGGTAGAACAAACCAGGGCTTAAAATTTTCTACTAATAACTACTATTTTTTTATTTATTTTTAAGAAAAATACTGAATATTAGGAACATTAATGTGTACCAATTTTAGTACAAATAATACATTAAAATTCTTAAGAGAAAGACTTGTCCTCCATGCATGCCTCCAAGGTATAAAAAAGCAAAATATTGAGACAATTCTGCAAGCACTAGTGATACCGTATCACTGAACAGGACCACACTTCCTCTAATGTCCACTATGAGGCAGACTAGAGAAGAAAATCCTCTAAAATAATGTGATATACTGTATTTTCAAAATAACCTTGAATGTTATCACCTGTAACCCTTAAAATTATACCAAAACGAGTTAGTTTGACTAGCATTAGCATAAACGAGCACAGAGGGCATGCTTTTCATCATAACTTGATCATTACTGGATTTCAATTGATAAAGCTTCATCCAATCATCTCCCAGAACTGGGTGACATCATCAAAATCCTGCAATCTGGGTCTCAGGAGTACATAGATAAATCCCTTCACATTTGTTAAATCAACTCTTAAATAACCTGAGTTTCTGTTTGGCGGTGACGTCATTGGGCTTTGTCAAACGGCGTCCTGTTAGGGCAGTCATGGAAGCCCTACAGAATCATGAAGACAGACTCATAAATAGGAGTGACACGCAGGCAGGGTATGGACATTCCGCGAGACATACCTCAAATTTCCGGTGCTATTACTGCTGATTGTAGGCTTACTTTTATTCGCTCCTTTTGGGCCCTTCTTCTGAGGGCACTTCTGCTGCAATCACGACACATAAACCACTTGTTGTTACCTCTAGTAGCCGCTAGAGGGCGCGGCAGCAGCTCACCTTCACAGCTAACGACACCTCGCTGGCTGAACTTTCGTCTGATAAAAGCGAGGAAAATACATGAATTTGTAACGGACATTAGACATTTTATTTCATTCCGTAGTTTAACCTTATATATATATATATATATATATATATATATATATATATATATATATATATATATATATATATATATATATCGTTTTAAATTAGTTCATATTCACAGGTGCCACATCCAATATGGCGGACACGCTGACGACTCGCAGCTCGGTGAGTAGAGTAATGAATATGCTATTTGTACTCAATGTAAAAGGGGAAAAAAAAAAAATCTTGTCACCAGTCAAATCCCCAATGTTCATCTTTCGAATCGAAGGCGGCAACTTCATCAGCTCCACTTTGAAAACTCGGTCGACGTTAGCCAGGATGTTGTCCAGTTTGATCTCCATTTCTTTCATTCGCTCTTGCGCTGCTTGGCAAAATTGGACGACAAAATGGAGACATCAACAGCGATTAAAAATGAACGGACTTCACGTCGTCTAACCTTCTTTCTCTACTTGCTGAATGAAAAGAGCAATTTTGCGATTTCGCGATTTCCCGCTTGACTCTTCCTGCTGCTGGATTTTTACAGCGTTTCTTGTCTTCTTTGGAGGCATCTTCACACGCTTTTAGGAATTGATGATTACATTTGCTCGGACGCCTTTCTTAACTGTCAGGTGTAGCATGAAGTATCGAGAGATACTATTGGCTGTTTTCCAAGGTGTCACATGACCACCCAATTAGGACAACTGCAATGAAGCTGCCCGAAAAGTGTCCATTTTAGGTGCCTTCTCGGAACGCCCTCTGAAAAATGTTTGTAAATAATTGAGATTTTTTTTTAATTCGCAGGGGTGTGGTCCATACAATATTTTGAATAAGTAAGAATTATTTTATTCTGTTATTTCAAGAATCAAAAGTTTCATTGTCATGTGCATAGTAAACATATTTTTTTCTTTTGTATTGTTAGGCTTCATCTTAAAATGCCTGAGTAAAAATGAAAACAATATACTGTATTGTCGTAAGAATTTTAATGGGGGCGTAAAACCGAGGCGACTGAAAAGTTTGCGATTGATTGATTTTAGAATAGAAGTATTTTCATGTTTTGTTTATATTTTTTTTACATAAGCTAGAGTTCTGTTGACATCTTAACCACTCCCGTTGCATTCCAAAAGAACGATCCTATTCGTGGATCTGAGTTGTGGTTCATATTAATAACGTGTATTTTGGCGGCGATTCTGTTGTAAACCACTAGAGGGAACCCGCGTACAATTAGCCACCTATCTCGCTGAAAATATCTCCTGAAGTTCCGGGTTTGAAGCTCTGATTCGCGTGCGGAGTTCGGCTCAAACTTGTTAATTTTGAAATGAATGAAAAAAAAGTATTTTATTTTTACTTTTTACAAGCCAAATGATTTATGTTGCGCCTCCCTTAAAACATTTAATGCATCATTTTAAAACGTTAAATCTACGAATGTTTAGACCAAACAAACAATGTTGCTCTTTAGTGTACCCAACGTGAATTTACAGTAACATAAAACCAAAGTATTTAGGAAGTCCAAACAAGGATTTTTGGAATCCAGTTACTATAAGGTATGCTTTTCTTCTTATCGTAGTTCAGGCTAACTATACTACTCAATGACAACAAAAGAAAGTTTGAACCTCCCTCACATGCTTATTTGTTTCATTCTTGTGCATAGGCCTGTACACCGAAACCAGCCCCACCCTCCCACTTAGTCGCTCAAATTTAGAGCCTAGGGGCCCATTGGGACAGTTTCAAACTTTTTTTTTTTTTTTTTTTTGCATGCTGTTTACCAAAAAGCTTTTGTATTTTACTATTTGGCAGTCAAAATTCCAAGGAGGGCCCCTGACTATCAGTTGGATCACTCGTGCTTTGTTATAATGATGCAGACTCTGAGCAATGGCTGAGTGAGTTTTCAGCTTTGACAGGTGTATGATGGTGCAGATAGCGCTTGACACTTTAGTGTTGAAAAGGCCGATGGTACTGGGTATGGGTGTACAAATGTGGGTTTTCAAAGTCTTCACAGGATGCACAGATCTCATCATATCAGTGCATCACAAAAGAAGTGGAAGAATCCACTATGGATCACGTGAGTTTTGGCTAGTGCTTATTTATACAATACACTTGCGGTGAAATATCAGGAGGAAAAAAAAACAAACACTCTACTGTTGAATTTAGTGTAATCCGGCGACGCCACCTGTCCAAAGTTTTTTTGTTTTTGTTTGAGAGCCTCGTAAAAAAAAAAAAAAAAATCAATTTTATGGATGTATATTTTAACAAAAGAAGAAAAAAAAGGTAACAAATGCAAAGAAAAAAAAACCCCTCAAACTTATTTGTGGATTTTTATCTAAGACTATAACTTTTTCTAATGAAGTTTTACCTCATTATTTTTCTTATTTTCCTTTTAAGTCAAACCAGTCAAAAACGTATATAGATTTTATGTATTTTCAATACAAAGGAAAACAAAGTAAAAAGAAGGAACAAAAGCAACAAAAAAAAGAAATCAACTTCTTTTTAATGGATTATAAATTATGGCCTAAGGTTTATTGCAGATTTAACTATTTTCTTGATGTTTTTCCCCTTTCTTAGTCTGACTAAACAAATAAATATCGATTTTATGTACTTTTTTAACAAACGAAACCAACTAAAAAGGGGAAAAAAAATCTGATTCCTCTTTATAGATTTTCATGAATGACCATAACTTTATTGCAAGTTTGCAGTGCTATTTTTCTAGCAATTTTTCTTCCTTCTAAGTAAAAAAAAGAAAGTAGCAATTTTTGTCAATAACTAAACAAAAAAAGTAACCTCTCCTACATGGATTTTCCTTTATTCATTCGTTTTCCTAGCTATTTTTCTTAAGATTTTTTCGCCTTCTAAACTGGAGCAGATGAAAAAAACACCCCCAAAAAATATGTATTTATTCATTTGTTTATTCACTAAAAAAATAAACTGAAAAAAAGGTTCAATCTACTTTGCGGATTTTGATGGCTAATGCAGGAATTTTTGGGATAGTAACCATAACCGACGCCACTTGAAAGGCAAAATTAAGGCTCCGCGTTTTTTTTATGGACCCCCGGTGGTTCGCGGGCCCCGATTTGAGAACCCCTCCCACTGAGTAAACAGTAACACCGAAATTAAACAACACATTGACCGGAATCAAATGCAATTATACTCAAACGGCTCTATATGACATTCAAGCACTACTTTGGACCAAATGTGATTCTAAACTCCTGAAATGAGAAATAATCAAATTTGACGAAAGAGCGAGTTATTCGAGAAGGCGTCGTCATGTTTTTTTTTTTCCCCCAGGCGGAAGATTAATTGATTGGGAGGCGAGTAGTCGGAGACGTGCACGAGGAGGAGTCGGAGGCTTGCCGGTGGGAGTGCAGCAGACGTCACATCTGTTCCTTCTACTCCCCAGGGTCCCGGGAGCATGGGAACCTCGCACGCAAACGTCGGTCGCACTTGCAGCAGGCTTCCCAAAGTGAGCTTCATTTATCAATGGAGGTAAATGGAGCTAAAGTTTAGTCACGTGATAACATCTAGGGAGCAACTTTAGGACGCCTTCGTCGGAGGAGTTGAATCCCACCGCCGTTTATTTGAAGGCAGATAGCGCCGGGGAAATGGACTTATAATGTAAACAAAGCCATTTTCAAGTTCTTCTTGTGGAAATGTTAAAAAATAAAGGTGCGCTATTTTAGAACGTAAACGTCACAACAAAACGAAATTTGATGATTTTTTTTTTTTACACTCTTAAAGTACAAGCTTTAACATTTGCTATGGTGAATCTGATGACTCAATTATTTTTCATGTTCAGTCAAAATCTTTAAAAATATTTTGCCTCGTTTTGTCACCTGAAATGTGAAAGACTTGGTGATGACCAATCACAGCTCACATGTTTGTCACGTGACATTCACAGGTTGACCTTTGATTGACCGATTATGAGATGTCTATCAGGTGACAGCAAGTGGAAAATGTATTTTTTAAAATTTTATATGAAAAGTAGATATCTAATTATTAATGAGAAAAATATTGAAGTGACACTAAACTTATGTCGTCATTTTTAGACGAAATTAAAGTGGATGTTTATTATAATAACTAAATTATTTTTCATGTGCAAATTATACCTTAAAAACAAACTAATCACCTGGTGGTCATGTGACATTCACAAGCTAAGCTGTGATTGGTGGTTACCCGAGCTTTCAGCATCACATTATTTATAGACAAAATTGGAGTTTTATACTGCTGAAAATGACTAAGTTCTAAGTTAAAAGAAGTATGTGCACCTCCGCTATTATAGAGGGCGCTATTTCAGTTTCGTGTTAATGTGGTTTGTTTAAATTTTTTCAATAAGTTGGCTTGTGTGGTGAACTATTGTAAGTGAAATATTTTGCATGTGCGATTTATGCACATGCAGATTTTTAACATCCTTATATAATTTTGAAATGTAAACATGACAAATGAGGAATCAAATCACAAAGTGTGCACTTACTAATGTACTTTAGAATAATGATAAACGATGACAATATTTAAGCGTCCAACTTTGGCAATATTTTTGTGCGGCTAGCTTTAGCCATTTAGCCTATTTCCAATGGTTTGCTAACTTTTTGCTAACTTTTTGCTAATACTAAACAGGTTTAACATTCTATTGTTGACATTGACCTATTTTGTGACCAGACCAGAAAGAAAATAAAAAATACCCGTATAATACCCCTTTACCAAAACACGTCTCTTATAACGACCCCTAAGTCACTGAGGCATGGCGTCGGTACGCAATGGTGAACAGATGATTTATTTTGGAGCCCCCTGTGACAGAGTTGTCAGTGAAACACGCAATAGCGTGAATTCCTGGCCAGGAGCCTAAAATCCTTCTAATGACAGCCGTGACATTATCCGTTGCTGTCGCATGACTCGAATACGCGCTTGAACGTGGGAGTTCCTTGTCGACAGCCAGGCCGCGTCCCAAAACGCAGGCTGTTGCTGAGCTCCGGCCGTTTGCCGTCAATTAAAGTCGGCTTTCCATCTCAATCTCATGGGCAGTTGTGGGAAGTGGACAAGTAGAAATACTTCATGGTTGTGCTCTGTACTGCAGCTAATTACTATTTTATCAACCGATCGATCAACTTTGACATGTTGTCACCCTCTGGGTGAAATTTCAGCTCCCTTTTGTCTTCTTTCAATGTTTTTCCTTTCATGTTATATGTCTTTATTGTAAAAATCAAAAGATTGGACAAAATACCACACAAGGGTGAGCATCTATCACACTTGTTAGTTCCAGATCGTAAAATGGCCAAAAGAGGGTTGATACCAGTATCATCACTAATCGCGATACCTTGAAATAGGGCCGTGTATCGCTTACCTGGTATCGGTATTCGTGTATCCATATTAAAACCTATTTTGCCACTTGCTGTGACCGAAAATGCTCAGTGCTCATTTGTTTTCTGGTTTGATACCTTGAAATAGGGCCGTGTATCGCTTACCTGGTATCGGTATCCGCGTATCCATATTAAAACCAATTTTTCCACTCGCTGTTGACCGAAAATGCTCAGGGCTCACTTGTTTTCTGGTTTGGTCACGTGACGTTCAAAAGCTGAGCTGTTATTGGCCGAATCCATGTGATGTCATTTACAATCGACGGCAAGTGGCAAAATGTGTTTTCAGAAACAAAATTTTGGCTTTTCAGTAGCGGTTATGAGTACTCATGGAAGTGATACCCGAGCAGGGCTACTGCTGGATTTCTGAGCCAGGATCCTCACGGGGGTACCTCGGGGGTGTGCGAAGCGTTAGCCTGGCGTGCTGTCGGCCCGCCGCGCCAGAGCGAGGCACATGGTGCCAACAGCTGCCTCGCTGAAACACTAACCCCTCTAAATGCTCTGCCCGGTAAACAAAATGGGGCCCCGACACATGCCGGCGGGGGAGCCGGGGTGACCACGGGGTTAGGAGTGCGATCGGGGCGACCCAGCTGACGCCGTGGAGAAAGCTAGCGTTGACCCCTGCCGAAGGGCGGCGGTCGCCATTCTGGGGGGGCCGACGGCCGGGGAAACCCAAAACCCCTTTGGGCAAACGGCACCGTGCGGGACACAAGCCACGCACGCCATGTTTACTTTTGGAAAACGTCGGATTACTATACGGCATATCAAAGATAGCGACTTATACCGGATGCAGCTTATTAAAGTTGAACGTTTATTCAGAAACCAGCCCATGCGGTCCCGATGGTCTAAACATGTTTTTCTGATTAATATCGAATTTGTGGCGTGTGAATTAAGCAGGAAAATCCAGCGCTTTTCATCCAGCTCAAGAGGCGGCCATTTTGCCTCTTTTTCTTGTCTCATAATGACATCACCAGTTCACAACCAATCACGGCTTCCCTGTTTTCTGAGTTTGGTCATGTGACGTAGTGGTGTCCAAGGTGTGGCCAGGGGGCCTTTTGCGGCCCTCGGACGATTTTTAAGCGGTCCACGGCATATTGTATATATGTATATATACATATATATATATGTATATATGTATATATAAAAATATCTGCTGTTTGTATAGTATAACGTTGAATTTTTCTAAGTTTGCAAAAATGCAAATGACCTATTTACAACGTAACTAGTAACAGCATTAGTCTTCATAACGCATAACGCAGAGAATTTGGAAAATTTTAAGTTAATTTTTTTAAGTGAAATAAGGGCTCTGAACGATTACTTGATTATAAAAATGTTTGTCGATTAATCTAACAGTCGATTAATCGGTACATTTCGACAGCTCTACATTCTGTCTTACTCAAAGGTGCTGAGTTTTTTTTTTAAGTTAAATTTACCATTCATCGACCTGATTACTCTCGCATGCTCTTCCGTTTTCATGTCTTCCTTCTGCCTACAAGAGGAGCCTATCAGATTATGCCAAACAAAATAACAGCCAATCAGTGCCCACTTGGGGTGAAATTCTTAAGTCAAGGTACCACTTTGATAGCATTCTTTCCTACGCCTCAATTTGTGACTATTTCGGTCCAGCGCGAGCATGTGAACGGCGGTAATGTCCTCCCAACCTGCTTGGGGAGTCCAGGGAGAGACGAGAGGGCCCTTGAGTGAGAAGCAAGGTCAGGGTGACAGTTGCGGGGCCCTCGCGCGTACCATTTGGACGGAAAGTGATACGGCGGACAGCTGAGGCCGCTTCATTCGGAGCGTCTTAACGTTCACTTTGCTCGGGCACGGCTTGTAATGAACGTGGAACTGGAGGGCGAGTGGAAATCTCAGCACCCCCCCACCCACAACCCCCCCCCCCCCCCCCTTGTCTCATATGCGAGCTGATTTACACTCGTCACATCGAGAGGCCGCAAAAGAGATTCCTGAGGTGCTTGCAGCCACCCAAACCTCGTCTAATCATCCGCGCCATCCCGCACTCGTCGCGCACACTCCGGAGTGGGCATCACCTTCCTTCACCCCCGGTCAGGTGGTCCCTAAAATAAACAATAGCAAAGCAATGAGAACACAAGATAGATCACGATCGGAATTCATCTGGTAAAATGTGATACGAGTGACCCGTGTAGTGACCCAAAAGATTTTCCTTGAACATGATATTCATTGTACTTGCGCTCGCTGACAGAGGTGACATTTCTGGTTATTGTTAGCATTATATGAGCAAATGGTTGACCTCCACTTAGCAGCATGAGTCATTTTGCTATTTACCTGCTAGGGTTGTTAGGGTTGATTTGATTAGAGGAACGTTTTGGGGTCTACCATTCGATTCAGAAACGATTTTTGATTTCAATTCATTGCAACAGAATAACACAATGTGGTTTTTTTTAAGTTTTTCAGGTTTTAATTTGTAAGTAACAAATCTTTTTAAACAAAAAAAACATGTAGACCACATGTCTTTGAAGCTAGCTATGGAATTCATAGCCTTTATAGTATAAAATAAGATCCAGCTTTACAGTTATATACGAAATACAAACCATTTATTGGTCTTATATAAAATAACGTGGTGTTTTGTGGAAAAAAAGGGTCGAATTGACCCAACGCAATATTTGGGTCAAATTGATCCAAAATTATGTTTTTTTTATACAGAACCAGCCATTTTAAAGTTTGTTTTTTTTTTCGTACAAAACAACACTTTTCTGTGCAAAACAGCCCAGAAATTGTTGGGTGAATTTGACACTATTTTGTGCTTTTATATAAAGCAAGACATTTTTAAGGTTTTCTTGCATAAAACAACACTTTTTTCAGTCATTTAGATCCAAATTTATGAGCTGTTTTACACAAAACAAGCCAATTTTAAGGCTGCCATGTATAAAACAACAATTTTTTGTGGGGTTTTGTTCAAAACCACCGAGAAAGCATGGTCAAATTGACCCAACCCAATATTTGGGTCAATTGTTCCAACTTAATGAGTTGTTTTACACAAAAAGCCAATTTTTAAGGTTGTCTAATGTCTTGTAAAAAAAACAACTCTTTTTTTTTTTTTTTTTTTGGTGGTGTTTTGTGCAAATCCACTGAGAAACCTTGTTCAAATTGACCCAACCCAATTTGTGGTTCAACTTGACTGAACTCTGGGTTGTTTTAAAATAAAATAAGACAATATTTTTCCTGTGCAAAATGACCCTTTTTGGGTTGTTTTGTGCACAACAATTCAGAATTTTGGGCAAAACTGGCCACATCTAATATATGAGTCATTTTTACATGGACGGCAAATTGGCCACATGCAATATTCGGGTCAATTTCACCCACAAGGCCAAATTGACCGCACTCAAAATTTGGTCAATGTCACACAATTTTCTGGGTCATTTTATTCACAACAAGCCAGTCTTTAAGGTTTTCTTGTACAAATTGTAGAAAAAAAAAACTTTTGGGGATTGTTTTGTACAAAAAACAGAAAGTTGGGTAAAACTTGACCTCACCCAATATTTGGGTCAATTTCACCCAACTTTCTGGGTCATTTTAATAAGCCAATTTTTAAGGATCTGTTTTGTGTAAAATAATTCAGAAATTTGACTCAAATTGACCCAAGTACTGGGTGCAGCTCGTATTTTACTGGCCCATAATATTACTTTCAACCCAACTAAGCCTTTTTAGAGTGTTGGTAAAATGGGGGATGTTTTTGAACTAAGTGAGGCTACATTTAAATTTATGCTAGCAGCTTGACCTGCAAAAGGAAGTATTTTATCATCAAAATGAGTTTAAAGTGTGGAAGACGGATTTTCAAGCTTATGTTATGTAAAAGAAAAAAAGTTGATATAGTGTAGGGCCTACACTATATCAACTTTTTTTCTTTTCTTTTTTTTCTTTTTTCTTTTCTCTGTCACCGTATCGTGGATGGTATCTTCTTTAAAAGTCCTTTTAAATGGACCTCTCTGCAGACTTGCATTTTTAACTGCAGTTGTCCTTTCTGTGCCACTTGTCACGGGCTTGTAAATTAGAGCCCATTTCCTGCACTTTCTCACTCCCCGGACTTTAAAAGTGTGTGCATGTGTGCGTGCATTTGCGGGGAAAGCGCGGAGCCAGGCCTTCCTGTCCTTCATTGTCCGCCAGCGCTCATTTATGGACACAAACAAACGCAAACACGCCGCAGACATTTTGTTGTTTGCAAGTAGTTCTTCGCCGCAGTGCCCGGGCATGTTTTACAATTTAAGAAAAAAAAACAAAAAACAATTGCCTTCCAGCGCAAACAGCTTAAATGCAAATGTGCAAGGTGATAATTGGGACACCTGAGGACCACGCTTTTCTGCTTCAGAGGCATCCGTGCTCCTGAGACAAAACAAACAAGGGGGCTGGGCGAGGCGTCAGCGTTCGGCTTGAGAAAAGCCAAGAGCGCTTTCCCACTCACTTATCTTGCAACAGGCTGTTTTCCTACAAACATTGGCGGATTCCCACCCAGCCTCGCTAAACGCCGAGCTAGCAAAACTTCTAGCCCGTAGCAAAACTGTTCTGAGAACATTTCAAATGTACTCGCCTTGAATCGCTAATGTGTACTCTGTTCATCCAAAAATCTTTCGTATATAATTGGGCTGGGCAATAAATCGAATAAAGGGATTGAATTAGATAAGAAACGTATTTTTTTCACGTACAATAATAAGTTCAAAAATACTTTTTTCACTAGCCGTGGACTGAAAATGACATCAAATGCTCAAGGCAAAATATTAACTTTTTACCTCTAAAAATGGTGGAATACTGTATATGAAAATGGGCTTTTTAGACATTTTTAGGCATTTTTTTACCTCTATTTTTTATTTTACGCATATTGGCTCCAACTATTATCAGGCCTCCTTGACGACAATAAATCATTAAAAAACAACAACATATCAGTCCATCCACAGTTAACACATTCAATCTCAAAGATGATATTTTAGGTTTTTCGCAGTATTTTGACCATTTTGGGTTATTTTCTTCCACATCATTCTCAGAAATTCTTAAAAAAATGTTGCATAATAGAAAGCGTGGAGAGAGGTGGGAATATGAAATGTGTCCGGGCATGTACGCGGTCATGCACACGCTCAGCCACCAGCTGAGGTCTTGTATTGTTGACATGGCATGTAAATGAGGCAGTAGTGATTAACTAACGAGTGACTTAACTGGTAGAGACTTTTGACTCAGACTCTTTTCCTCATTATGAATTTTGAGAAAGCTGCAATTCAAGACTCAGAGAAAGTGCTCTGTAATAAATTCCCAAAAGTCATTAAGCAGCATCCACATCATAAACCTCAGGAAGCGAATCTACTTGAGCAAAACATGAGTACTTTGATCTAAAAAAAAAGTTTTAAACCGTATCGTATCTCAAATATCGAGATTTTTAACAAATACCGCGGTATTATATTGTTATTTTTTTTTGCATTTTTCTAGCGGTGTAAAGTTTGAGATTAGACAGTGAGATGCATTACAGTGAAGCGTGCTTCACCGAACATACTCACACACGACCAGCTGCAGAAAAAAAAGGGGGGGGGGGGTAAAGTGGGAGGACCTGATCGCAGTGAGCGGCTTCAACACTTCATTAAGGACTCCGCAAGCACGAAGTTAACATCTATGACCTGACTCTGCTTTCTCAGCGAGGATTTACTGGGTGGAAAAAAAAATTGCACGTCTGTGTGCTTTTCGATTTATAAATATTTTTAATTTTTTTCCCCACGCCGAACACCTGGAGTACACCCCCCCAACACTGTGGATCTATGCTAACCCAACGCGGGACACCAGCATAGTTTGAGGAGGAATGTATCGTTTCTTTGCGAGACTAACATTTCTCCTTTCGGCCGTTATTTTCGTCTCACAAGGTAAATGCTGTGTTTTTATTCATTTATTTTTCTATTTGTATGACTAGTGCGCCACCGGAAGGACCTCAGACGTGCACGTTAGATAAATTGAGTAAACTGCGTAAAAACTTTGACATTTCCTTTATGTCCCTGAACGCATCTATAAAACGTCGCTTCGTTTGAAAAGTTAAAGAAGCCATGTGGAAAAAGTCTTTCAAAATCGAGTCGCTTTTGAATAACGTGTACGATAATTGAAGTTGGTGCGTGTGTGAGGCCTGGGGGACGCTCACGGGGACTTTAGGGGGGGTGAAGGGGGGGCCTTTTGTTTGCATGTGTGGGAGAGTGTGTATTGCAAGGGGGGTGGAGGAGGTAAACAATGCACGAGGAGAAGGTTTTATGGCTCGTGCTGGACTGATTTCTTTTGTTCCCTGTTTGAGTCCAGCAGCTGCCGCGCGCTTTTTTTTGCCCCCCCTCCCTTGCGCCAAAGTGTGCAGCCCAGCTAAAGCCACGCACCATCAGGATGCACGCCCATCGTCTCCCACCTGTGTCCTTAACCCCCCCACCACCACATTTTCAATTATACACATAAACAGAGCATATTTGCATTAGCATGAAACGAGTGAGGGCTTTATAACGAGTGTAATACAAATAAAGTTTTTGGTGTGCATTCAACAGGTCTAAAATGCTCACTCCCCACTGAGTCCTGCCTCAATGGAGGAAGGTGTGAAGCCGCCCCCAATGGGAATGGAGACTGCAAGTAAGTCAATCAAAACTCATACTTTGTTGGACTGTCTTGGAATCGGGTGCTTTTTGAGTAGAGAGGGGAAAAAAAGGAGGGGGAACCACGTAGTCCCCAATATCCATTCCATGCTTTGAGCAGCCCCTGCTCCCGGCAACCAGAGGCCCGGGGACCCTCCTCTAGCTCCGGTGTGTGTGTATTTTTATTTTTTTTGTTAGTACCCCGCCGCAGGAGCCAACCGTTCCCTCAAAAAGGGGAAAGAAAAGGGCCGGACTGGCCCGGAGATGTGCGCAAGGGCCAGCGGGACAAAAAAAAAAGCCCCCTCCATCTCCAGCGCCCGTTAATGAATGCAAGACCCCCTCAACTGCAAAGTGCGAGTACGCGTCCAGCCCTAAATCTTGTTTTTCTGCTCTTTCACTGGGGCGACAGCTGGGGCTCGCCCGCCGCCCGTCGCCCATTGTTGTGCGCTGGGGAATAATGCTGTGTGACTAATCGGAGTGGGCCTTCCCATCATGCCACAGACACCCCAAGCACTCACAGAACCTCTGGCGTAAACCCCTCCCAAACAGCACCCCTTCACATCCAAAAGGCTTGTCTCCAGCTTACTGAATGGCTATGCCCCCCCCCACCGACCTCAACCCTTTGCATCACTTGTGTGTGATCTCCGTTAGAAGGCCAGATGGCTGTGAAATCTAATTGGTTTGGATGTCAACAGACAGATTGATTGGACTAAAGTGGTGAAATTTGAAGGTAAACAAGTGGGTGTAAGGGAAGGGGTAAAATTGTGGGCTATTTATTTCATTTCTGTGGTTAAGATATTGAATATACTTGGGGATGTTTGATATTATTTTCTTGAGGTCCTTACCTCAACGTGTTCTCAACACGACTGCTGCCCATTCTAAAAAAATAAAAAAATAAGGAACGGAATTTGAAGGTAAACAAGTAGGAATTGGAGATTTTGTTTGATTTTTGTGGTTTAGATATTGAATTCATTTGGGGATGTTCGATACAATTTTCCAAAGCTCGATACCTGTAGAGTTCTTAACAACTATTGCCTGCTTTAGAGGACTAAAGTGCGGAATTGTTAAGATAAACAAATATGTATCGAGTACATATGGGATGTCCGATACTACTTTCTTGATATCGATACCTGTACCAGTTCTCAACGCTAAGAAATATTGACATTTGAGCGTTAACAAGTAGGAGAATTATTGTTATGGTTTAGATAGCAAACACAACTGGGGATGTTTGACACTACTTTCTTCAGATCCATACGAGTATGAATTCTCAACACAACTGTTGACTGTTCTAACGGACTGAAGTGCTGAAATTTTAAAATAAATAATAATTGGGTATATATATTTATTTTTATTTGATTTCTGTGGCTTATCTAGGGTTAAACACACGTCGAAGTGTGCCCTTGGTTTTTGCTACAAGCTGGGGACCAAGACCTGGGTTTTACTTCCTTTGTGGCAACCTCCTCCCCTTGTGGGGACCATTTCGGCAGATTGATATTTTAGTCAGAATCTTAAAAGTCATTTGAGTTGTACACCTGTGCCTTAAACTATCTTTAAATTTACGTCAATTTTCCACTCTTGAAATGCGTAATGTCCACTTAAAAAAACTCCTCCAAGAGAGCAGCCGATACCAGTATCAACTACCGATACTTTTAAATACCGAAACAAATGAACCGCGCGTGTATTTCCCTATAACGCTTTAATCTGAAAACAAAACGGAAAGATGAGTTAAAATAATCTCTGCGTTGTTGTTGTGGACTCCCTTCCTCCGCTGCGGCTCCGGGGTGGCCCCTCATCTTCCCCCCTCGGGGGCATGTGGTCGCGGCGGGCGCCTCTTTTGGTCTGTGGGGACAAAGGGGGCGCATTGAGGATGCGACGCCACTAGCCCGAGGCCGTCAATTCACAGTATCTAATCTGTGCCCCCCGCCCCCAAAGACACACTCTGTCCGCACGTGCGCATATGCTCGCATCCGTCCGGGCGTCCTCCGCATCTACAAAGAGGTGACTGTGGGGTTCGGTCCCCAATTAAAAACAGACAGGATAGACCGCCATCTTCCTCTTCCTCCCGTTAATCATCCCGAGCCAAGCAGCCATCGGTCAGGGAACCATCGGGGATCTTTGCCGCCGTCGCATCTGCGTGTATTCGTGCTTTAACGTGGAAGCATATGGTGACACAGTTGCGAGGAGTAAAGATCGAAATCCTCTTTTGGGTTCCCACAAGGCGTGAGAACCGACTGCATATTCACTCGCCGGCTTAGCGTGGCCGTAAACTGGTAATCAGATGTCTTTTTTTTGTTGTTGTTTTTCCCCAATGGGTTTACCGGGATTATAGCCCTGTATTGAGACACGCGCGCCAACGCTTTTTACGGTCTCGTAAAAGTCACGTCAATTTTCATTTTCTTCATTGGCCTTTAAAACATCAAGATTTAACGACGATTAATAGAAGGGACTTTTGAACAGGTATGATTGACTGCTTACAGATTTGAGTAATTGAGCCACTTCTTTGAAGTTATATGGAGAAAAATCCTTATTTTTCTCCGGATCAGAAATCAGTTATACACGGTGAGATAGACCCGTGGTTCTTAAACGTTTTTCAGTGATGAACCCCTTGTGAAATCTGTTTTCAGCTAAGTACCCCTTAACCAGTGCAAAACATTTTTGGGGTACTAAAAAAATGTCTATCAGTGTCTGATTTGTTGTATGAGGAAGTCTGCAGGAACAGAGAAGTATATTACGTATGATGACATCATAGTATATCACGTATGAAGACAGTAAGACATTGGTGAGATGTGCAGTAGGTGTGACAGAAGAGTTCAAGGTAGAGGTGGGACGGCATCAGGGATCAACCCTGAGCCCCTTTTTGTTTGCTATGGTGATGGACAGACTGACAGACAAAGTGAGGCCAGAATTTCCATGGACTGTGATGTTTGCAGATGACATGGTGATCTGTAGTAGGCAACATGTTGAGGAGATCTAGAGTGGTGGAGCACACCCCTGGAAAAATGAGGGATGAAGGTTGGCTGTAGCAAGATGGAGTATATGTGTGTGAAGGAGAAGGACCCAAGATACAAGGAGAGGAGATGAAGAAGTGAGGATGACAGACTCTCACTGTTAAGAGTTTGAAATTTGAAGGATTTGGAGAATTTTTAAGAAAATTTGCCCTGAAGGATTGACCGATTTTCGGGAGTTGTCAATTAATTGTTTCAGCTCTAGATGAATGGGCAAAAACGTTCATTGGAGAGGACATTTTAGACCTGCAATTTGAATATTCTGATATTGTTGTACCTCGTTTGTCATGGGGGTTACGTTTACAATCATTCTCATCACTTGTTACACTTAATAAATCGAACTTCAAACAACAGTTTTACATTGGAGGTTAGGGTTAAGGGTTATAATCCTGGTGGATTACGATAATTCTTTCAAACCGAAAGTAGTTGACAACGGTTCTTCTCTTTGGTTACACAAGACGGCGAAGAAGCGCTTCCTCCAGAAATAGTCGTCGCGAATAAACTCAGGAAACACCTGTAACTGCTTGAAATCCAGCATCTGACCAAAATAGACCCCCGGCCAGCTCCATCGGACCTCCATGACCTTGCACTGAGCTGTCTGCTATTGCATAGCGACGGGAAAATGTCTGGCTGGCAAAGGGCCCGTCTGTGACGGACTCCCAAACACACGGCCACAAAGGAGAGGTTCCTCTCTCCCTCAAGGAATGCCGCTCTTCATTTGTCCTCCTATAGGATTACCAGCGTGGTCCGGGCTCAACTCCATGCGGGCCTAAGCCCATCACAAGTGTACAAGTGTGCATCAATGAGTCGACTTTTTTTTTTTTTTTGAAGCCAACACCCCCCCTGGGACACGGTTGGTTCCCTTGATGTTTCGATCCTTTTCTGGATCACCGGGTACGGAGGTTGCACTACTGGTCAATAGCCAGTTTCTGGATGAAACCCAAGGATGTCGAAATTGACGTTCCGCTGTTTACTCAAAAGTATTTCAATTATTTTTCGAACATTGTCAGTTTCTGTTTACTTAAGTATTTGGTTGAAAAAGTGTCTAAAACATTTTCAGAACTTCACTTTTGCAAAAGTAGGAAGTTATAAGAAAGTAACAGGTGTTCACCAATACTGGCTTATTATGTAACTTTATCTATGAAGAAAACCTTATAGACGGTAAATATTACTCGAATACAGTGGACCCCCGGTTTACGACGTCCCTGCCTTGCTTTTTTTTTTTTTTTTTTTTGCGACATTTTTCCGTCCCCTCTTTACGACATTTTTTTCGCCTTACGACATCAAAAACAATAACCTCTCAAACATGGCGGCCAGTGTGCGAGCGTGACCGCGCTCATACGTCACTACAATGCTGTTCTACTATTGGTCGGCCTCACGACTCGCTAAGATCCTGGAATACTATTGGTTGGCATCACTGTGTCACTAAGACGCTGATATGCTAAAGACTTGATCCTAGCGCGAATGCTTCCGATGCATTTTAGTGCCTAATTCAAACGTTAATTGTTAGCCATGGGTCCCAAAATTGCTAGTGATGTTAAAGGTAGAAGTAAGAAGATGATTAGTATGGAAAGCAAGCTGGAGATAATCAAGAAATACGAAGGCTAGGCTAGGCTAGGCTACCCTTGCTAGGAATTATGGCCGTAAGTAACTCAAGTCATGTCACTCCATAGGTAAATATATCCTTTATATATGTTCTTATTTATGATGTTATTTAATTATATACTGTATATGAATAGAACTTACAGTGCTATAATATTTTGTTACGAATTTTTAATATGTGTATACAATTTTGATGTTTTTACCCGCGGTTTTACACGCATTAGCTAATCACCATAGGTTTCTATTGCCCGCCGTACGCCGATTTCGCCTTTGGATCCCAACTGTGGAACGGATTAATTTTGTATAGCGGGGGTTCACTGTATACCCGAGTCACCTAATTTTTTTCATATTTCTATGGCCAGTCGGTTAGGGACTTTTGCGCTAGCTAACCTAGCGCAAACCCCTAGCGTGCGATCACTCTCACTGGAGATAAGCAGCTCGTCGGCCGGAGTGGCTGCCGAAACCTCGCAAGACGCACTCGAAGCTGTTAAATGTGGAAAGTCTCCTGCGAGGGCCAAAGGGCAAATGGTTCAGCGAGTGCGTGCGATGCCCCATCTGTGCTTTAATTATGGAGGAAGCATACAACGGACCGGTGTTGGATTTCCGCTAAAAAAGACGCAAATAGACGAGGGGAAAAAGATGACAGCTGGTATGGGTGGCATAGCGTGGAGTTGAGCTGCGAACAGAGGTTGGGAGATCACCTGAATAAACAGAGAATTACAGGTTGAGGGGCAGATGCCAATCAACAGATTTAGCTTCAAACAGATGCCCCCCCCCCCCGCCCAATGGCGGACCCTTGTAAAGCTTTCCACTTGGCCTCCATTAAAAGGCGAGACAGGAAGTTGCCGACAATTCAGCTCTGTTATTTTTTTCTAGTAATCGTCTTAATTCGTATCCCACGAGCGCATTATTAATCAGATTAGAGTGTTTGGAAGGGAGACACAATTTCCATGAGAGGAGATGTCTCATGGGTTTGAGATACGAGTTTTTTTTTTTTTTTGTCATATAAAATAATTTTTAAAAAATCCAGATACACCATTGCTTTGACCGTCACTGCACAACTGTGTATCACAATCATTATTAGGAACACAATTTTATATATATGGGAGGGAGGGAGGGAGTTATTTATATTTATATAATATATATATATATATATATATAGAGAGAGATAGATAGATACTGTATACCAGGGGTGTCAAACTCATATTTATCGGGGGCCGCATTGTAGTTATAATTTTTGTCAGAGGGCCGGTATAATTGTTAAATCAAATCAATTTTAGGTGTGTTTGTCACACTTCTAACTAGTTTTTGAAATAAGAGCCCGGTAATAACTGTTCAAAAAAGATATTGGGAACAAAAAATGCTTGTTATTTTTACCCCGAAATTTTTAAATCTTGAGGACAACCTGCAAATGTAGTAATTTAACCAGAAATTTGAAGTTTGCCCAAGATTTCGCGGGCCACATAAATTGATGTGGCGGGCCGGATCTGGCCCCCGGGCCTTGAGTTTGACACCTATGCTGTATACAGTATATATCTTGCTGTATGTATACATGCATATATACATACATACAGTATATGTATATATGTGCAAAGTACACTGTATATTTTATATATATAACAGCTTTGTGCATCGTGGTTTTTCAGTAGTCTGCTTTATGATGTGGATATATATATATATATTATTTCCCTCCCGATGAGGCCATTTTGAGACTGTTGAACGGCGTTTCCAAACTTTCGGCTGGCAATCGCTTGGTCTCGATGGGTGCGGAACCAAGCCAAATGGGACGTAAAAGAAGGAATTCACCCAAGCTAATAAACACGTTGAGAGGCTCAGGAAGAAAAAAAAAATCGATGAGAATTTCCTCAACACCAGGAAAGGAAGGAGTCAAACTTGACCGTACGCGACCGGCGAGATTTTCCACGGCGGCAGCATTTCCCAGTCCGGTTCGGTGTCGTCAGCGGGGGATAAGAGCGGCAGATGGCAGGCCTGGGCCCAGTCACTCGGGAGGGAGTGCGGGGATGCATTGAGAGTGGAAAAGGCAAAAAGAGGCTGCCCCCCCCCTCAACACAAAAGTGCTTGGGGTCAAAGGTCGGGGAAGCATCTGCTCCGGGCCTGAGGGGAACATTGCATCGCCGGCAGAGACCTGTTGCCGGGGATCCTCTTCGGGACAAAGACCATGTGGGGAAAACAAACACCATATCATTTGTCTTGGCGATATGGAAAGCTGTTGCGGCATTCATTTCACAGTAATAGCCACGCTAGCTAGCTAGCTAGCACGCTCTTTGTCCTTCCTTCTGTTTCATGTTCCAATTAATTTGTTCTTATTTTGAAAACAAATAGTATTGTCCCTGCCTCAAAAAAAGAGCATTTAAATAGATTAAAACCAGCATGAATCCTGTTCAAATCTTACATGCTAGCCAGCTAGCACACTCTCCGTCCTTCCTTCTGTTTCATGTTCCAATTAATTTGTTCTTATTTTGAAAATAAATAGTATTGTTCCTGCCTCAAAAAAATAAAACCATTAAAATAGATTAAAACTAGCATGAATCCTGTTCAAATCTTACATGCTATCCTTTATTTGCATTATTATACACTCATTTGAGAACCACTGCTCTAGGAAGTGGTTCCTTAAACATTTTTTCCAGCGAGGTAGATCATCTGAATTTTTTTCAGTCTAGTACCCTCTAAACAGCGCCAAGTATTTTGGTAAAATTGCGTCACAAATGACAGTTTGCTTTTGTATAAAACAATAAAATAAAGGCATACAGCATTTGGCAAATGGATCACTGTATCATAATTAAGAAATGAGTTGTTTCATTTTCCTATTATTTTGCTCTTATTTTGAAGAGATAATAGTGTTCCTGTCAAAAAAGCTCACGTACCTAACGCTGAAGTGTATTTTCATTCACCCACAACCTTTTTTAAGAGAGGTAACCCCTATAATGAGCACAAAGCATTTTGGGAAAAATTGCGTTACTAATAACAAAGCACATAAAAAAATTAACAAAATAAAGGCATACAAAGTTTTGCAAAGGAGGAACTGTAAAAATTTAACAATAAATGAAATTGTGTTCCAATTGCTAAGTTCCAGTTGATTTGCTCTTAATTTGAAAAGAAATGTGTACTTCTCCCGTCATTGCATTAAAAAACATTAAATTCGCATATAGTTGTCAACCTCTGCACAGTTTTCGGCTTGTTAGTTAGTAGTAGCTCAAACGTCTTTTCATATTACATTGAAGCGGAATTTGAATGAGGGACACTTCAAAGTCCACCCGAATGCTTTGGCAGTCTTGTGCCGATTGTAACTGTCTGGACTCCCCGCGGCGCACACGGGCCCGTCAAGAGGTCTCACCTCCCTAAAGTCAACAAGAGAGGTTTCGACAGCCCCGTGTGACAAACGGGGTGGGGGGGGGGCTGTAAAAGGGGAAACTTGTCTGCAAAGGAAAAGTAAAGGGATTATCAAAAAAGGAGAGGAGTTAAGACCAAAAGTGTGTTTGGGCTGGGAAAAAGGCACAAGTTGCAACAGCTGACTTCACATGAGTTCCTAATGTCCCCCGGAGGAGGGGTCGGCTTGTCGGCAACGCCACCCCCCCGGGGGGGAAAGGGAAAGGGGGTGTTTAGGAAGGAGAGAGGAGGAGGAGTCTTGCCCAACAGCTGCCCTCATTAACATGCGCACCTGCTCCCTGTGGAGACACAAACAGATGCCCCCCCCCCCCCCCCCCCCCCCCACACACACACACACACACACACACACCCCGACACGCACACAAGCCCAAATTCAAACCATAGCACTTTTTTTCTGCTGAGCTAACAGCAGCCTTGCTATTTACTCTAGAAAATCAAAATAAAGATTATTATCACCATTGCGCAACATTTTTCTGAGTGGTTTTCCCACACACTTAGTGTTAGAAATTTTAGTTAGGAATTCTCTGTGAAGTTTGCTTGCTCTCGAAACTTAATTAAATTAAAAAAACATACTTTTTTGTGGGGCTTTCAAGGTTAGTAAGGTAAATTTTTGTTGAATTTTTTTTCCTCCTCGACAACTGTTGATTTGTTTCTTTTTTTTTTGCAACCAGTGATTATATGAATAATCTCTAACTATAATTAACAATTATATTCAATTAATCTGATTTTTTAAAGCATAGTTTAATATCTGTCCCTGTATTAACCCACTTTTTACAAGGTATTTTTAAACATTCCTTTAGCCTATTATTTGGGAAAAAAAACAAAAGGCAAATAAGTACCTAGAATTCAATGTCTACACTCTATGTTTGGGATTGAATAAGTTTATAAAAAATATTTTTGTTCTCAATTTAACACTGCAGAAAACATCTTTTTAAACTTAGTTTCTGTTATCAAAAAGATAAATATATTTTAAAATTATGATGCGGAATAGTTACAAGCTTTTGCAACTAAAAAAAAGATTCAAATTTCTCATTGCTAATTGCTATTATTGATATTTGCCACTTTGCTAAATTTCTGTTTCGATGGTGCTGACCTATTGGGAGCTGCACACACCTCTCAGCGGTATTTGGACCGTTTCACTTTAAAAATGTGTTTGAGGGCGTTTAAATGGGTGCAAAGAATTTTGGATGCAGGCAGGCTTACATCCTGAACGCATCACTTCGTGGTGGCCATTCCTCTTGATCTCCACGCTCATTCACGATGAATGTAGACAACGCGGGGGCTGAAAAGTAGCCAGAATGGGTCCGACTTTCCTATGGGGTCCCTCCACCCTGCGCAAAGTGTTTTTAAGGTTCAGAGAGAATCTAATCCGGAAGAACAACACCCTGCCGGAGCGGGTGGGAAAATGTGAGCGCATTCTTTCCGACTCACCCTCATTCACAAGTTTACCTTGTGGAGTGTGTCGTAAGATGCTGCTTGCGTGTTGGTTAGCATACAGTACTGAGAAAGAATGTTCAAAGAGTAACGTTAACGTTTATCTTAGTCATCAGATTTTAGCATAGAATTAGCAAATATACCCACATGGCCGTTAAGCTAATAGCATGTTTAGCATGCTATAAACATCAACGGTTAAACATATATATTAAAAAAAAGACTTAAAAACGGATAGTAAAAAACAAGAACAGAAATGTGGCAAGATTTTAGCAACTTTTAGAGTGATGAAAAAAAATGTCTTCTAAGTGACAAATCTTTGTATATTTGACTATTTTAGGCAACTATCAGTTTGGTTTTTACAATATTGTTTTATCTTTACATAAAAATCTTAATTTTGAGTAAAAAGATGAGTTTTTAGGCATAAAGTTAGCAAGTGTAGCGAAATGGGATTATGCTAATAGCATGCTACATTTGCTACTAGCACACAAGCACATGAGTGAACAAAATATACTTCAGAACGGATAATAAACAAAAAACAGGCATATCATGCTCCATATGCTTTTGTGATGGAAAAAAATGAAATGATGAAAATTTTGTTCGACTGTGTCACACAATTCATTTTCCTCTATGTCAGAGGGCGGCCATTTTTTGGCTTGCTGTCCATTGAAAATGACATCACAATTACTCACGGCTCAGTTGTTTGGTCGTTACCTGAGCAAGTGTGATGTCATTTTCGACGGACATCAAGTTGCAAAATGGTCACCCTGTGATGGATAAAAAGTAGTCATGTGACTCGATTCAGCCTATCACTGTATGCTTAACATGATAGAGCCATTTTTGAATGAAATGTCCATTTTGCACTCACCAGGTGTCCCAGTGACTACGTAGGCAACCGCTGTCAGTTCCCCAACCCGTGCAGCCCATCGCCGTGCCGCAACGGCGGCGAGTGCCGCGCCGTCTCCCACGGCAACACCTTCGACTTCCGCTGCGTGTGCCGGCTGGGTTTCACCGACCGCCTTTGCCTCACGCCCGCCAACCACGCCTGCATGAGCTCGCCCTGTCGCAATGGGGGAACGTGCGACCTCATCACGCTCACGGCCTTCAGCTGTCGCTGTCCACCCGGGTGGTCAGGTGTGCAAACCTTTACAGCCCTACTGATATTTCATGTTTATGATTAATATCGCCATTAATTCGTGAACCAGATTTTTAAAGCAAAAAAATTGACAAAAATGTCGATCGTTGTTTTCCAAAGTAAAAAATGATGTTTACAAGTGATTTTGATTCAACACAATGATAATCAGTCTATTTTTATGCAGGGCTAAAGAAATCTTTATGTAATTAAGTAATGAATAATTTTGATAACTATCAAGGTAATTAAGTATGAAAGCGATGGATTTCTTTAGGTCATTAAGTACTGAAGTATTCAATTACTTGCGGTAACGAAGTAACAAATTAATCGATCACCTGAGATATTAAGTACCAAAGTAATTGACTAAGTAATTGGTTACTTTAGAAAATTAAGTGTTCAGTACTTTGATGACTACTAAGGTAACAATTTACTTTAGGTAATAAAGTACAAAGCAATTGCTTGCTTTCGACCATTAAGTAATTAGTTCTAAAATAGATGATTAGGTAATTTACTACATTAGGTAATTAAGTGCCATGTAATTTTGATACTAAGGGAAAAAATTATTTAAATACTAAAGCAATTAATTACTTTAGAAGTCCTAAAATAATAAATAACTTTAACTAAGTACTAAAGTAATTGATGAACAGATATTTAAGTATTAAAGTAATCAATTACTTTGGATCAAGTATTGCCATAAAGTAATAGAATTACTTTAAATAAAGTAATTACTTAAATATTTCATTACCTAATTGTTTACCAGCCATTTTTAGAACCCGTGTTAAGCCAAAAACTTTGGGAGATCGGTGTATAAAATGAGTACCTGGAATTGAATTTTTTGACTCTTAAAAAACATGTTCTTGGGATTGAATGAGTTAGTCAACCATCAAAAATTCGGTATTCGGTCAATCGTCGATTACTCATTTCATCTTTAATATTTGATATATGATTGAATATTTCGTGCACTTTGCAGTCGTCTTCTGCCTATATTTGACATTTGTGCGGCTTTGCAGGCAAAACCTGCCACCAGCCCAACCCGTGCGCCTCCAACCCGTGCGCAAACGGCGGCCAGTGCTCGGCCTTCGATTCCAACTTCATCTGCACCTGCCCGCCGACCTTCCACGGCCAAACCTGCAAGCAGGACGTCAACGAGTGCGCCCAGAGCCCCACGCCCTGCCTCAACGGGGGCGTCTGCGTCAACGAGGTGGGCTCCTACCACTGCCGCTGCCCCCAGGACTACGCCGGGCCCCACTGCGAGAACCGCTACGTGCCGTGCAGCCCCTCGCCCTGCCACAACGGGGGCACCTGCCTGCAGAAGGGGGACGCCGTCTACGAGTGTAACTGTCTGCCGGGTAAGGGACCTACACTCATATTTTGCTTCGCGAGTACCAATAGAATAGAATAGCCTTTATTGTCATTGTATAGCTGGTATGCGACAAAATTGGAAATGCTGATCTGATTGGTTTATTTTAAATAAATATGAACAATAATTAGAATAAATACATGTATTAGAAAAAATACACAGTTTCACAGTGTAATTGTAATTACTGTGTGTTCTCGTTTTGTTGTTATTCAGAGCGTTAATAGCCATGGGGAAAAAGCTGCCTCTGAGTCTGTTTATCCGGCTTTTTTGAGCCCTCTAGGTTCAACTTAAAGCTTGGAAGCGGTCCATTCCCTAACCCTATAACGCGCTGACTATAAATAAGATTATCGAAAAAAATGTGGGAGTATACCTAAGCCTGTATCCTTTTAGCAAAAAAAAGCAATATAAATCAACTTTCAATAACTATTAATTATTTTTTTCAGAGTTTATATGGGTTACAGGTTAATCTAAAACAGAAAAAAAATTACCAAGTGTATCAGAGTGCCTTAAACAAAAACAAAAAACATAAATTCTTACTTTGCTGCAATTACATTTCACATGATAAAACTTTCATAATCGTCTCTTCGTTGTTTTATCAGGATTCACGGGTCACAACTGTGAGCACAACATCGATGATTGTCCAGGCCACAGCTGTCAAAATGGCGGCGTGTGTGTGGACGGAGTCAACACCTACAATTGCCAGTGTCCACCTCATTACACAGGTAACTGACCAGTAACGGATTTAACAGTCGAGCCCGCCTGATTAACTAGGGTTAGGCCAAAAATAATTCTAACATTTATATTTATAACGTTTGGAAAAATTAATTCATTCAAGAATTTGGTCGCAAATAGAACCTGGATTTTTCTTTTTTTTTTAGGTTGATGCAGATAATAAAAAAAAAAAAACGATTAATCGTAATTGTTTTTTTTTGGATGGGTGTGTTGAAAAAATTCATATTGGTAAGGCCTTCCTAAAAAGTAGCATGATATCCGCGTGTCCTTTTGGCCTTCGATGGGGAATCGCCATGTGACCGATTAATCGGTCTTAGCCCTAGTTGCAAATGTAGGCCAGTAACAGGCTGGCTGCGGATATTCGTCTTTTCACTCCTCACCTCCCGCCCGGCAGGCCAATACTGCACGGAGAACGTGGACGAGTGCGAGTTGATGCCCAACGCGTGTCAGAACGGGGGCACCTGCCACGACACTCACGGCAGCTACCACTGCGTTTGCGTCAACGGCTGGACGGGCGACGACTGCAGCGAGAATATCGACGACTGCGCCAGCGCCGCCTGTTACCACGGCGCCACCTGTCATGACCGCGTGGCGTCCTTCTTCTGCGAGTGTCCGCACGGGCGCACAGGTACATCCTTTGCGGTCGTATGCAAACTACGATTTGGCTAAACGCATGTCTGTAAATACCTGGTGCTAAATGAAGTACTAGGGTAATCAATTACTTTACTACTTTTATTATCTAATCAGTTACATTATCACGTAATTTGATGATTACTTATGACCTAGAGTAACGGATTAGAATTTATTAACTAAAGTTATTGATTCCTTCCTTTCGTACTTCATTACCCTGATTGATGCAGTACCCAAAGTAATCGGTTACTTTAGTTTTAATGACCTTGTTTACTTTAGTACTTAGTGATCAATTACTTCAGAACTTTTGTACTTCATCAATTACATTATTCTTAAATACCTAAAGTAAATGATTAGTAGTTATTATCTAAGGTAATTGACTATTAATAAATATTCTTGCTCTTGTGGATTTGTACAGTAAATGATGCCAAATCACTGGAAATGAAAAATAAAAATGTACAAATAAAACGACCTAAATGAAGTTCACCAATAGACCAGCGCCATCTCAAGGCAAACAAATGAACCGCATTCATAGAATTAATATGAATTTGAAGGGTTTATAAGCATTTTTGGGGGACTTGGAATGGATTAGGATATTTACACGTAAAAAGCGCATCTACTGCACTGTGTATTAAATGTCTTGATTCTGAGAAAAAACGTATATATACGTAATTTGTGACCAATGCGATGTCAGGTTTGCTGTGCCACCTGGATGACGCATGCATCAGCAATCCGTGTCAGAAAGGCTCCAACTGCGACACCAACCCAGTCAACGGCAAAGCCATCTGCACGTGTCCGCCGGGTTACACGGGCTCCGCCTGCAACCTGGACATCGACGAGTGCTCCCTGGGTACGTCCGCCGTCTTCTTCTCCCTCCCGGTTCTTACGCCGAGGCGTGACATATTTCGCACCTCGCAGGCGCCAACCCCTGCGAGCACGGCGGTCGCTGTCTCAACACCAAAGGCTCCTTCCAGTGCAAGTGTCTCCAGGGCTACGAGGGCCCCCGATGCGAGATGGACGTCAACGAGTGCATGTCCAACCCTTGCCACAACGACGCCACCTGCCTGGATCAGATCGGAGGATTCCACTGCATCTGCATGCCGGGTATGACGAGCGTCGGCGGGATTCCGAAGAATTTACCGAACAGTCGGGCTAACGGGTCTGAGCCTTTGCAGGTTACGAGGGCGTATTCTGCCATATTAACGCCAACGAGTGCGCCAGCCAGCCATGTCTCAACAATGGCAAATGCGTGGACAAGGTCAACTCCTTCCACTGCGAATGTCTTCAAGGTGAGGAAAAAAAAACTTAAGAACAGGGAATTAATTGGGAAAAAAAACAACATTTTTAGCCAGAAATTGAGCAAATTGGCGGGCCGCGTAAAATGATGTGGCGGGCCGCAACTGGCCCCCGGGCCTTGAGTTTGACACCCGTGCTTTAGAATCCCCTCTTTCTGTTCAGACAATTTATCCAAGAGTGGATCATTAACCTTTTTGTTAATGATTACACTGGGGAACGCAATTTTTCTTGAGTTAGGTCTGAGTTAGGCTTTTGTTCGTTAGGTTTTTGAGTGAGGATCTCATTTTATCTCACCAAGATTTTGAGTTCCAGTGGTAACTTGCTGTTTTTCTGTCACGTTTACTGCGCTCTTTTTCTTCCTTTTAAGTCAAACGTAAAAAAAAAAGAATCAACCTCTACAACAGGGATTTTCATGCATGAACATATTAATTGCAATTTTTTAGCTCCATAGTTTTATTGATATTTTTCATATTCTTAAGTCAAACTAGAGAAAAAAATGATCAATTTATATATTTTTTTTTGTGGGGGGAGGGCAAAACAAAAGTTACATATCTACTTTGCGAATTTTGGATACTGTGGGTATTTTTGGAATTCTAGTAATAAACAAGTGAACACTTTATAGGATACTTTTTTTATGAAAAACAAAGAGGAAAACATTGATTACATTGATTGAAAACTTGATTATAAATCAAGCAAAGTCTTCAAACGTTTAATCAATGATTAAAAAAGATTCTCGATTAATTTGGCAATCGATTGTCATGGTGAACAAATGGAGAACATTAGCATATTTGGCGCGCATGGGAGTTTGTACTAGCGCTTAGCGCCAAAAGCGGGGGCAGGGATTGGTTTATGGTTCGCCAGGCTGAGCCTTTTGTGTTATCTGAAAGAAGCCTTTGGTGCAAGGGAGGGCTTGGAGTAGTGGTGAAGGGAGGGGGCTTTTTTTTTTTTTTTTTTTTAATCAATCTTAGCCATGTATAAAATTCCTTTTGTTGAATGGCACCTGCAGGATTTTCTGGGAGTCTGTGCCAGGTGGATATCGACGAGTGTGCCAGCACCCCTTGCAAAAATGGAGGAAAGTGTACGGATGGTCCCAATAAGTACACTTGTGAATGCGCTGAAGGTACGCCAACTTTTTTTTTACTTTTTTTTGGATGTATATTATTTAGATTTTGTCCCATCCTCTGTTTGTCCAGGTTACACGGGGCAACACTGCGAGACCGACATCAACGAGTGTTACTCGGACCCCTGTCACTACGGCACCTGCAAGGACGGCCTGGCTTCCTTTACGTGCTACTGCCGGCCCGGCTACACGGGCCGACTGTGCGAGACCAACATCAACGAGTGTCTGAGCCAGCCATGCAAGAACGGCGCCACTTGCCAGGATCGAGAAAACACCTATATCTGTTCCTGCCCCAAAGGCACCGCAGGTGAGAGCCCGTCAAGTGGCGTTTTGAAAACCCCCCCGGGAAATCAGTTTTCAGCCCAGTAATTTTAACTCATTCCATCCCAAAGACGTATTTTTACGTTTTTTTACTTTGATTTTTCAAAATTTCTGTTATTGTTGTCTTGGCTATTGTTCTCTTATTATTGTGTTTGGCTAAAGAAGGGTCTCAAAAAGCTGGCGCTAAATGAATGAAGTACAAAAGTAACTGATTACGCTTGGTAATTTACCACTTAAATAATCAATTACTTTCTGAATTACTTAAAGTACAGTAATTGTTTTAGTTTTTACTCAGCACTTAATAACCTAAAATAATTGATTAGTTTAGGTTATATTTAATAACCTAAAATAATTTATTAGGTTATTTTACAAAACTAATCAATTATTACTAAAATAATTGATTAGTTTAGGTTATATTTAATAACCTAAAATAATTTATTAGTTTAGGTTATTAAGTACTACTAACTTTAGATAATTAACTGCTAAAGTAATAAATTACTTATGTAATTACTACTGTACTGAATTATTTAAGTGATTCAGAAGTATTTAAGTATACAATTATTTCAGGTAATTTCTTAGTAAAGTAATTGTTTTTGTGTTTACTTTAGCACTTAATTAGCTAAAGTAATTGATTAGGTTAATTAACATATTTATTTACTAAAGAACTAAAGTACTTTAAGTCATTTAGAAGTACTTAAGTAGTGAGTAATCAATGATTTTAGTTAATTTCGTCGTAAAGTCATTGTTTTCTTTTTTATTTTAGCACTTAATTACTTTTAAGTAATGGATTACTTTATGTAAATAAATAGTCATGTCTATAGGTAATTAAGTGCGAAAATAATTGATTTGCTTTAGGGAATTAAATTCTACAGTAAAAAAAGAAATCAAATGCTTTAGGGAATTAAGTACCGTAGGAAAAAAGATATTGATTACATTAGTGGTTAAGTGAAATTTTAACATTTTCTTATTGAAATTTGTAGAAAAGGGAGCGATTTATTGTATTGTATGTTTAAAATGCATTAAAAAAAATTGAAATCTCTATGAAATCCCCCGTCCAGGTTTCAACTGCGAGATCAACCTGGACGACTGCAAGAGCCACCCCTGCGACTACGGGAGGTGCATCGACAAAATCAACGGCTACGAGTGTGCGTGTGAGCCGGGCTACACAGGTGAGTGCTGGGTGGAGTTTACAGGTGGGGGGACTACGAGCATAAGGGGGGGCGGATAGGACAGGTGGCTGGTGGACTCGCTCTGGCGGAACAATGGTGTCGGGTTGCCTGTGTGTGATGGGGTTTGAAACACTCTCCCCAACCCGGGCAAAAAAAAAAAAAAAAACTTTTGAAAAGACTCTGTAAGATGAGCTTTTAAAGAGAAAAGGACGTTTAATAATATTTATTGTGTGACTACATGACGTTCCTGTTGGTCTTCTTGGCCCGACGGAACCGGTTCTGACCGGTATTGTCTGTGCGATTATGCTAAAAGAGGGCAAGCCAGGACCAAGAGTGTGCGTGCCCCCCTTTGGTCCCCTCCGTCTTTCTGTGCGGAGGCCGCGGCGAGACGGAGACGTGAGGGGACAGAGGACCATTGTGACTGATGATGAGGCGGTTGGGCCCCTCCCCTCCTGATGGATGAAGAGTAAGGGAGGGGGGGGGGTTAATTGTTACTCGGCCGTGTGTGAAATGGGTCTGGCCTTCTGTCCCTGTAAACAAGCCTTGTGAGGTTAGGTGTCCCTAGATTGGGGGGTGGTGTGTGTGTGAATAGGGAGAGTAGTCCCCCCCCCTCCCCACTCCTTCCTGGCGACACCTCCCCCTCCCATGGCCCAAACGCTCCTTCTGCCTATTCAACAGGCTGCTATTCAATCAATACCGGCAATGCGCACACACACACTCACACACACACAAGGGGCCACCGGGCTGGGTGCACACACTGAGCAGCTTCTGCTTTTTTTTTTTTTTTTTTTTTACGCTCAGGGAGTTTTTAGTGTTAGCTCTCTATTGTCCCCAAAAGCCGCACTGTTCACCTCAACGGCGGGGGGGTGCAAAGAATACCACAGCACAAAGCGGTGAGCAATGTCCAGCTGTGCTTTGGCGATGTGCAAAAATTTGTGCACAGGCATTCGCACCACTAAAATCGCTTCAAGGTCAGTGGCGCCTTCTGAAATTTCACTTCAAATCTTGTGGTGGCAGAGCAAAACTATTATTTTGATTTGATTTCATCCAAACATCCCCAGATGCTTCGGCACTAGCTAGTTTCCATAACATAATAACAATAATAAACACAATGCTATTTCAAACACATTTCAAACCACCATAAACTAAAATCAATCAAATTAAAGGCCTAACAGGTCAAATACAAAACTATCAGGAATAATCAAGGAAATGCCTTCTGATATTCTTTACTTTTAATTTGTAAATATCTAATGTTACTAATGAGCTATGTGCTCAGACGAATAGCATTACATAACTCCAAGAGTAATACCTCTTGATGATTATTGCGCTTTTTTCGAAGGTGTAAAATATTTACAAAAAAACACTTAAAAACACTTGAAATGTTATTTTCAAATAAAATACAACAAAATGCTGTGCCCCACTTGAAAACATTTGCAAGCTAATGCGCTAATCCCTAGCATAAATACTGATTGCTAACTCGAAGCTAATCGCTACTTATCTTGAATATTAATCATAAGTAAACATTTCGGGCATCTCTAATACAAAATTAGAATTCACAAACCCTTTATTACTGTATATACTGACGACATATCACACAGAACATTTACAATATGCAGACGCGCGTTTTGCGCTAGCTAACGAGCTAACACGACAGCATCCGAAGCTTTGTAACTATAATAAGACAAAAATAAACTATGAACAGAATGTGAACAAAACATCTAAACAAAATACTAACATTTATACCAGCAAAGTTCTAGAGGTGGCGCCACTTCTGACAAAATCATCCGATCTTTTCAGGAACAATGTGCAACATCAACATCGACGATTGCGCCATCAATCCGTGTCACAACGGCGGCACCTGCGTGGACGGCATCAACAGCTTCACCTGCCTTTGTCCCGAGGGCTACAACGACGCCACCTGCTTGTCGCAGGTGGATGAATGCAGCAGCAACCCGTGCATCCACGGCCGGTGCCTGGATCTCATCAACGGGTGAGAAACGCCCTCGGATTCTCGCAAAATAGCAACCGGATGGTGAAAATTCCAACTTTTTGTTGTTTCTTTTTTCATCAAAGCTATAAATGCACCTGCGATTCTGGCTGGAGCGGCCAGAACTGTGACATCAACAACAACGAGTGCGATTCCAACCCGTGCATGAATGGAGGATCCTGCAAGGACATGACCAGCGGCTACCACTGTACATGCAGAGTGGGCTTCACAGGTCGGCCACCGATATTATGGAAATGATTTTCGTCACGATAACGGTTATTGAGATTGAAATCACGATTAACTCATTCAATCCCAAAGACGTCTTTTTACGTTTTTAAAAGTCCATCCACACATTCAATCCCAGCTATGTGTGTGTGTGTATATATATATATATGTGTGTGTGTATATGCGTGTGTGTGTGTGTATATATATATATATATATATATATATATATATATATATATATATATATATATATATATATATATATATATATATATATATATATATATATATATATATATATATACACACACACATACCTGGGACTGAATGTGTGGATTACTTTGAGTAATTAAGTGTTGATTACTTTGAGTAATTAAGTACAAAAGTAATACATTTCACTCTAAAGTAATCAATTACTTAAATCATTCAATGCCAAGGACGTATTTTTATGCTTTTTCTTAAGAGTCCAGGCATTCAATTTTTAAGTATCAATGACACTTAAGTATCTGGAAATTAATGTCCTGAATGTACTTAAGTATCGATTTAATACTTAATTATTTCAGTCCACTCTTCAAAAAACGTGAAAATACGTCCCTGGGATTGAATGAGTTAAGTGTCTATTACCTATTAAAGTAATGTATTACTTTATCTATTTAAGTACCTAAAGCAATTAAATAATGTAAGAATGCTAGCAGCATGCTGCATTCATGCTCGTTTCAGAAAGTCGGGAACTTCCACAAACATTATCAAACTCACAGTTTTAAAAATCTATTAATTGTCCAGCCCTTTTTGCATTTCCATTTTTTTTTTTCATTTTCTGGTTTCTAAGCAAGTGTATTTGCACCACGTAGGACCCAACTGCCAAACGAACATCAACGAATGCGCATCCAACCCCTGCCTCAACCAGGGCACCTGCATGGACGACGTGGCGGGATACAAATGCAACTGTCAGCTCCCCTACACCGGTACGACGCGTAGCCGCTCGCTTCATTTGCCGATAAGCGAGGCCGTCTTCCTTTCTTTCCGCGCTCAAGCTTTATCAAGCTCATCCAGCGGTCGCTCTGTCGGGGATGCTTGTTTTTGTCGTGGCCGCGTGGAAAGATCCGCCTGTCTGTGATGGAGGGATAACATAGAATGTGTGTTTTTCTTTGTTGTGGGGGTCCACATATAAGCGGGAGAAGTGGAACTCGCTCCGCACCCCCATTCCCATTTCCGCCACGTCCTGTTTCCTGTCTGTGATCGCACAAAAACAGGAAACAGGAAAGCCCTTCCTATTTGGTTAAGTCGTCATGGAAATGGATAAGGAAGACGGATGGAAACGCGGGCCCGCGTTCTCCGGGCCGCTCTTACTTATCCCTCCTGTTATGTTGGGAGTCAAACGGATCCATTTGAATGTTACGGGAAATTTGAGACATAGTTTGTGGAAAATTATATATCGCCAACATACAGGTATCCAATAACACTAACATATCGAATAACAATGGCATTGCTGCACATTTTTGTGAGTGCATTTCAAAATATCTGATGTTTTTTTGACGTTTATATTTTTTATCCTCCTGTGGGTCAAACTGACCCATTTGAAAGTTATAGTAAATTTTGATTCTAGTTTTCAGTACAGATGCAGACTTTGCTTGTCTTTTGCATCATCAACATGTCCATCTGTATACAATACTTTTTTTTAATTTTAACTTTTTTACAATATCACAACTTTTTTTTTTTTTGTTTGTTTGTTTTTTTTTGGGGGGGGGGGTGGTAAATAAGCAAAACAAGGGTCAAAGTGACCCAAGAGAATTCCTGCAGTTTGGGAGTGGGATTGTCAAGATTAGTTAGTTTGCAGAATTACATAGTAAATAAAATTCTGAAATATTATATATAATATTTGGCACCTTCAGTAATACATTGTGTATAATTACACATGACACCGGGTCAAATTGACCCAGGATGTTATTACCATTCCAGAAGAACTAACGCAATACACAAGTATAAATTAAGAATTGCCTTTATTACTTTGTGAGTGGATTTACAATCAAAAAAGAAGTTTTGACAGTTTGGATAAATACACACACCCCTGGGTCAAATTGACCCAGAGATATTTTTGCTGTTCTTGAGAAATGACCATAAATCACTGGTTCAAACAAAACAATGTATTTGGATGATTCACATTTCACACGCATTTTTTTGTAAGTGACCCAGTTCCACACAAACATAACAGGAAGCTAAAGCAGCTTCAATTTTTTTTGTTTTTCTCAGGTGAAAACTGTGAGACTTTGCTGGCCCCTTGCAACTCGAGACCCTGCAAAAACGGCGGCCTGTGCAAAGAGTCCGAGGACTACCAGAGCTTCTCGTGCAGCTGTCCGGGAGGGTGGCAAGGTCTTTATTTCTATTTTATTTTTGTTGCATCATTTCTTGCATCTTCCGGGCCTTGCAAATAACGAGGCTCTTGTTTTTGAAATCAAGGTCAAACCTGCGAGATCGATATCAACGAATGCGTGAAAAGCCCGTGCCGCAATGGTGCAGTTTGTCACAACACCATGGGAAGCTACCAGTGCACGTGCCTGCCTGGCTACACGGGTCGGAAGTGTGAGACTGACGTGGACGATTGCAAGCCAAGTAAGGAGCATTTTAAACATCAATTACAAATGTGGAGTTACAGCTAGATCCATTCATCTTGCCCACTTCATAGTCTTTGGGTATTATAAAATTTTCCAACCTAGACAGATTTATGACAAAAATGCCATAAAGAGGGACAAAATTACAGTTGTCTTGCAGTATATGCTAATTATAACAATTTGGGTGCAATCTTTTTTTTCTTTGTAACAATGCTGTAATGCTGGGCAATAAAATTCGTTTTAAATTGTTACTTTAGAAACGGGATCTAAAAGAGTGAAACAGATTTAAAATCAGTGTGTTTTGGTATACGGTGTTTCCCCGCTATGGCAGATTTTTATTCATAATCATGACTTTTACTATTGCACGTTTATATCGCTAATTTTTCTTCCTTTTAAATCAGGGCAACAAAAAGCAATTTTATTGATTAACAAACAACAAATTTAACCTAATACATGGAAATTTATTCATCACCATGTCTATTACTTGTTCATTTTGCTATTTGCTTTGCAATTTTTTGGGTTCTTTTAAGTCTGGCCAGACAAAAAGATTATATACATTTTATAAACTGTAAATTTCTGACTATAAGTCATAACTTTTTCTCATGATTTGAGCCCTGCAATTTATAATGCAGTGCAGCTGATCTGTAGTTTTTTTTTTTTTTTATCGGCCACTAGGGGGCAATCCTCTCCTAAACCGGAAGTGTCAATTTATGGAACAACTATAAAATAGAACTGAAAGGATGTGAATCATAGACGTGTAGTTTTAAAAAATAAAGTATTAAAAATATAAAGAACATATGTATAAATTGAATAAGCTCTTGTAGGTGAACATTTGATCGATGCATGTATATGCGACCCTCCTGAGCATAAGCGGCTTTAGAAAATGGATGGATGGGTGCTTGTATATATGAATTATATGTAATGTTTTTACGTATTTAATAAAATAATCAAACAACCAATGAAACAAAGGGAGACAGAAGAAGACCAAAAGACAGAGGAAGAACATAAGTCTTCTTATATTCATCGGTTTTCTGTACGCTAACGATATAGCCTCCAATTTCTTTATCACCACGCCCAAATATGTTGAAGCATCCCCTTTGCGTGCATTTCAGATCCGTGCAGCAACGGCGGCCTGTGCCACGACGGCGTCAACGCCTTCTCGTGCACCTGCCCGCCGGGCTTTCGGGGCGGCAGATGCGAGCAGGACATTAACGAATGCGAGAGTAACCCCTGCCGCAACGGCGCCAACTGCACCGACTGCGTCAACAGCTACACGTGCACGTGCCCGCCGGGCTTCAGCGGCATCAACTGTGAGATCAACACCAACGACTGCACCGACAGGTGAGCTTCGTGAAAACGCGAGCGAATTCGCGGAAAACCTTGGGGATTTTAACCCTCCTTTCGGCAGCTCTTGCTTCAACGGCGGCACGTGCGCGGACGGCATCAACGCCTTCACCTGCTTGTGCCTGCCCGGATTTACCGGCAGCTATTGTCAATATGACATCAACGAGTGCGACTCCAGACCGTGTCTCAATGGCGGCACATGTCTGGACAGCTTCGGAACATACAAGTGCACCTGCCCACCGGGTTATACGGGCGTCAACTGCCAGGTGAGCGGAGATCTCCTCTGTGCAGGGTTCCGCGTGAAATTTTCGACAAAGTTAACATATCTTTGCTCGTCAGAACCTCATCCGCTGGTGCGATTCGTCGCCTTGCAAAAATGGGGGGACGTGCTGGCAAAAGGGGGCCTCCTACACCTGCCAGTGTCAAACTGGATGGACTGGTCTCTACTGTGACATCCCAAGCGTGTCATGTGAAGTGGCGGCCAAACAGCAAGGTAGATATTACTCTTGCCTTGAGGTACGAGTGTACAGTGTGTGTGTGTATATATATATATATATATATATATATATATATATATATATATATATATATATATATATATATATATATATATATATATATATATGAGTTGATGATCAAATATGAGCTTCCCTTTTCCATTTAATGAAAAAACAAAAAATTGACGTCATTTGACGTCATTGGCACTTCTCATTTGAGCTCCACTCAAGGCACTTTACGTCAATGGCACTGAGAGTGTTAAAAACATGACTTTTTTTTAGGGGGTACGATTTGAATGTTTTGCATCATGCAACTCGGTAATGGAAGGGGTTTTGCCATTTTTTTCTCACAGGTGTGGAAGTGGCTCACCTGTGCCGGAATTCTGGCCAGTGCCTGGACGCTGGAAGCACACATTACTGTCGCTGCCAGGCGGGCTACACCGGCAGCTACTGCCAGGAGCAAGTGGACGAGTGCTCACCGAATCCGTGCCACAACGGAGCCTCGTGCACCGATTATCTTGGAGGCTACAGCTGCGAAGTATGACATGACTTTAACTCATTCAATGCCGGGGACGTAATTTCACGTTTTTTTTCAAGTCCGGACATTAAGTCCCAGATACTTAAGTATTGATTTAATATATAAGTACTTTAATATCAATACTTAAGTATTGATTTGATATATAAGTACTTTAATACTTAAGTATCTGTGACTTAATGTCCGGACTCTAAAAAAAAACGTTTTTTAAGAGTCCGGACATTAAGTCCCAGATACTTAAGTATTGATTTAATATATAAGTACTTTAATATCAATACTTAAGTATTGATTTGATATATAAGTACTTTAATACTTAAGTATCTGTGACTTAATGTCCGGACTCTAAAAAAAAACGTTTTTTAAGAGTCCGGACATTAAGTCCCAGATACTTAAGTATTGATTTAATATATAAGTACTTTAATATCAATACTTAAGTATTGATTTACTTTATAAGTACTTTAATACTTAAGTATCTGGGACTTAATGTCCGGACTCTAAAACAAAATGTTTTTTAAGAGTCTGGACAATAAGTCCCAGATACTTAAGTATTGATTTAATATGTAAGTACTTTTACTTTGATACTTAAATATCTGGGACTTAATGTCCGGACTCTAAAAAAATGTTTTTTAAGAGTCTGGATATTAAGTCCCAGATACTTAAGTATTGATTTAATATATAAGTACTTTAATATCAATACTTAAGTATTGATTTGATATATAAGTACTTTAATACTTAAGTATCTGGGACTTAATGTGCGGACTCTTAAAAAACGTGAAATTACGTCCCTGGCATTGAATGAGTTCAAGTCTATGCATGAACTACAACCTGATTTCATGCTACAAATGCTCACGTTTGTTTCCATCACCAGTGTCTCCCTGGTTACCACGGTGTAAACTGCTCAAAGGAAATCAACGAATGCCAATCTCAGCCTTGTCAAAACGGAGGCACTTGCATCGATCTCATCAACACGTACAAGTGCTCCTGTCCCAGAGGAACCCAAGGTACATAATTGCTCTCCGCATTCCCCCAATCTAAGACCAGGCCTAAAAACTTCCATCTCCCTCAGGTGTCCACTGCGAGATTAATCTGGACGACTGCAACCCGTTCAGCGACCCGCTGACGCACGAGCCCAAATGCTTCAACAACGGAAAATGCGTGGATCGCATCGGGGGCTACCAGTGCGTGTGCCCGCCGGGCTACGTGGGCGAGCGTTGCGAAGGCGACGTCAACGAGTGCTTGTCGGATCCCTGCGACCCCAGGGGCTCGTATAACTGCATCCAGCTCACCAACAGTTATCGCTGCGAATGCCGCACCGGATACACAGGTACCGATTGCGCATTGGGTGAAATCTACACACGTACATAACAGTAGACAGCAAAAATGACAAAAAAACACGCTGCCAAACGTTGTGAGTAGGCCGGCCAACGCTTCAAAATAAACCTTACAATGCCAAATAATTTATGGACATGAATGCTTTGGGACACTTTATTTTATTTTATTTTATTTTATTTTATTTTATTTTATTTTATAAATTCTTCCCTGAAAAGCATGTTGCACAAACTTCCTCGCTCCTGCAGTGAGCAGTCTCGACTCCCGATTAAAACCACGTAAAGTTATCCTGAACCATCTTCAAATGTCAAATCAAGGGCCTCAAAACGACTAAATTACGCTGATGTTGCTAACATTTAGCGCGCCAAGCAAACTATTAGCTGCTAGCTAGCAGGGCTAGCGTGCCCCAAGAGCAGTCAGATCACTTTGCAGATGTAGTTTAATAGACTTATATCAACACACTTTTGAACATACCAGGCTGAGTCAAATATGTTTCTAACATAATTGAATGTTTTTCACTTACCAGGCCAGCGTTGTGATAAAGTTTTTGATGGTTGCAAGGGAAGACCTTGCAGAAACGGAGGAACGTGTGCGGTCGCCAGTAATACCCCTCACGGTTTCATTTGCAAGTGCCCGCCGGTGAGTGCAATTTTCTACACTTCGACCTTCACGCTTATTCATAAGAAATCAAAAAATGTTTCTTTTGTTAGAACCACTTTCAGGTTATTTGATTGCTATGAATTTTGCTGACCCATGACAGTAACAATTTCCACATAATTGGAATCTATTGCAATGCATTGGGAGGAGACAAATACTGTTTTATTCATTGTAATATTTCAAATGAATCGTCTGGTAAATTGGTGATTTGTATTTTTTCCGTCAAATATCGGCATCGACCTAAAAAAAAAATCGATTTTGGTCAGGCCCTCATTTTTAAAACTGAGTTAGTTTTGAAATGATTTGAATGAAATACGCTATTATCTTTATGTTGAATCGAAATGAAACAAATACAAACATCTGCTTATATTTTGGGAAACAATAATCAACATTTTTGCTGATTTTATGACACGTTATGGACCAAACCAGTAACTGAATGATCAAAAGAAAAATTTGCAGATTTTTCCACATAATCGACTTAATTAATAAAAATCGGTTTAGAAAATAAAGAACTTTTTGCACCCCCGTCCCTATCAGGGCTTTACGGGCTCCTCCTGCGAGTACGATTCCCGCTCCTGCGGGAATCTGAACTGCCGGAACGGAGGAACGTGCGTCTCGGGCCACCTGGGCCCGCGCTGCCTGTGTCCCCCGACCTTCACCGGCCCCGAGTGCCTGACCCCGACGGACAGCCTGTGCGTGTCCAACCCGTGCTACAACGGCGGCACTTGCCAAATCACCCCGGACGCGCCCTACTTCCAGTGCGGCTGTCCCAGCAACTTCAACGGCCTCCTGTGCCACATCCTGGACTACTCCTTCGTGGGCGGCTTCGGCCGTGACATCACGCCTCCCCCGGAAGTGGAGGTGAGCTGCGAGAACCCCCAGTGCGACGAGTGGGCCGGCAACCACATCTGCGACTCGCTGTGCAACAACCACGCCTGCGGCTGGGACGGAGGAGACTGCTCCCTGAATTTCGACGACCCCTGGCAAAACTGCTCGGCCGCTCTGCAGTGCTGGCGCTACTTCAACGACGGGAAGTGCGACGGCCAGTGCAACAGCCCCGGATGTCTCTACGATGGCTTTGACTGCCAGGGGCAGGAAGGCCAATGCAAGTAAGTCTGGAACTTTAGCGATGGAATTTTTTTTTTTTTGTCACTCGGTTGAAAACTTTAGCTATGCTACGCTAGCTTGTTTTGATAACGTGAAAGTCAAGCTCGTGCCATGCAACACATTTTTTCCCTTTGTCAGAGTACTTTTAATGCTAGCTCAATCACATCTATGCGATGGAATTATAACTATTTTAAGCGGACATATACTGCCCCCTTGTGGTCAGGAAACGCACATTATAGGAAGACTGGAATTGAAGGATAAGGGCAGGACTGTCCAAACTCGGTTCTTGAGGGTTTTTGCCTTATTCACCAGCCCAGAACTGACCTTTTAAAATTTTAAATTTAAAGCCACATACATTCAAAGTCATATCTCCTAATGTTGCACGTTAGGATGTAATGCAGGGGTGTCTAACTCATATTTATCGAGGGTTATAATTTTTGTCAGAGGGCCGGTATAATTGTGAAATCAAATCAATTTTGGGTGTGTTTGGCACACTTCTAACTAGTTTTGAAATAAGAACTCGGTAAAAACTGTTCAAAAGAGATATTGGGAACAAAAAATGCTTGTTTTTTTTCCCCCCAAATTTTTAAATGTTGAGGACAACTTGCAAATTTAGTATTTTAACCAGAAACTTGAAGTTTGCTCAGGATTTCGCGGGCCACATAAATTGATGTGGCGGGCCGCATCTGGCCCCCGGGCCTTGCGTTTGACACCTATGATGTAATGCATATATTCAAATGAACAATTATGATCATCAGAAAGGAGCATTGGATTTCAGCCCGCTGTGAGGCTAAAGGTTCGATATTAACCCAGACTACGTTCTATCCCACAGCCCACTTTACGACCAGTACTGCAAAGACCACTACGCCGATGGCCACTGCGATCAGGGCTGCAACAACGCAGAGTGTGAATGGGACGGCCTGGACTGCGCTAACAACATGCCGGAGAAGCTAGCGGACGGCCACCTGGTTCTGGTGGTCCACATTCCGCCGGAGCAACTTAAAAATCGCTCTTCGGCCTTCCTCCGAGACCTCAGCAGCGTTCTTCACACCAACGTGGTGTTCCGCCGCGACGCCAAAGGGGAGCCCATGATCTTCCCTTATTATGGTAACGAGCAGGACCTGGTGAAGCACAACGTGCTGAAGCGCTCGGCGGACGGTTGGCCCGAGTGGGCGGCGATGCCCGCCAGTGTTTTGGAGCAAATGAAGGATAGCGTGTCAGCCATGGTCAGCCCGCGGAAACGCCGAGAACTGGATTCGCTGCAGGTCAAAGGGTATGTCGTGCTAAACCGTCAGAATCGGGTCATTCGTTGTATAAAAACACTACATTTCAAATTTCGGCTCGATAGAATTTATTGGAGGCTATTGCATCATGAGTTCATTAAATTACAATAACCAATAGCGCTTAGGCCCCACTATTGGAAAGCAACAATTGTTAATGCTATAAAAATGATCACAACTCATTGATATTTTAATTAATTATTGGCACATTTAAAAAATATTTAATTCCAATTTAATTAATAAACATTCTATTAATTAATGCTATATTTTTAACTATTTAAAGATGCATTTATTTATTTGATTTATTTATTATACAATTAATGAAAGTTTTAATTAATGAACAACATTTTTCATGATTGTTTTATTCATTTAAAGGTTTATTTATTTGCTTAATTTTGGCACTATGGTGGACTGAAAGTCAAAAAATAAGGAAAATACACACACAATTAAGTATTTAATAAATAACAGTTAACTTATTAAATTTTTCATTATTTACTTCAAATTTAATTAAATAAATCAAATAAATGCACCATTAAATAATGAAAGACAGTTGTCAATATTTCTCAATGTTTTTGTTAAGATGTTAATTAATTCGCTTTGAACTTTTTATTCAAAGCATATTAACTGGATAATTAATAGGAGCCTCATTTAAATAATAATAAATACACAAAATACATAAATAATAAAAACATTTGTCATCTGTTGTCTCATTTTGATTTAGCGAATGGGTTTTTTGACCAAAAAACGGATTTCGAATCTTGATGATTTCCCCTTTCCAACATTACCATTTTTTTTTAAATATGACCAGAGGTTGCTCTATTAAATCCATTTTAAATTTAACGGCAATGCCCATTTTTTGAATTGTGGGGGGAAAAAAAAAACAAATAAAAAACTACGGTATCTCAGAAATAGCTCATTTGGTTTTCCGTGCTATGGTAAAGCTCCACACAATATGCTTTTACATGAAGAAAATGCATGTTGAGCAATTTTCTCCTTTCAACATTTAGGTCTATAGTCTACCTGGAAATTGACAACCGCCAGTGTTACCAACAATCCAGCGAATGCTTCCAAAGCGCCACGGATGTGGCGGCATTCCTCGGAGCGCTTGCCTCCAGTGGAAATCTCAACGTTCCCTACATCGAAGCTGTCACCAGTATGTAGATCACGCTTGCATTTGCTTTTAATCGTAGTCCTTAATTAACATGTTGCTTTTTTTTTTTTTACCAGGCGTAAGACCCACTCCTTCAAGTTCCGAGCTGTATCCCATGTACGTGGTCTTCCTGGGATTAGCGGCTTTGGGTTTTGTCAGCCTCGGGGTTTTGGTGTCGCGCAAGCGACGGCGGGAGCACGGCCAGCTTTGGTTCCCCGAAGGATTCAAGACGTCGGAGCCCAGCAAGAAGAAACGCAGAGAACCGGTCGGGGAAGATTCTGTCGGACTCAGGTAAGGATTTCTACATTCTGGGATTTGAAAATGGCGGCGGACTGAATTTGTCGAATGTAATTTGATCTCACTTTCTTTTTTTTAAATAGGCCTATGAAAATATGTGATATAAATCTGATGGATGACAATCAAAATGAATGGGGCGAGGAAGATCCGGACTGCAGGCGCTTCAAGGTAATTCTAATCATATTATCCTGAACTCATCACTTTTTTTAAGCACATTTTATAATTGTCGATGTTCTGCAGTTTGAGGAGCAGTCCGTGCTGGATCTAAGAGACCGAACTGACCAGAGGAAATGGACCCAGCAGCACTTGGATGCGGCCGACCTGCGTATCACGTCCGTTGCCCCGACGCCTCCTCAAGGGGAGATAGAAAATGACTGCATGGATGTCAACGTCAGAGGACCAGGTTCGGTTTGCTCTTCTATAGAAGTGTGGAAAAAAAAAAAATCATGGCACGCCACCAAACCATCAATAAAAGCATCAATATTCTACTAAAGCTAAGGCGGGTAGGGGGGGAAAAAGTTGACCAAGTTGGGTGGTCATCAATAATCTTCTAAAAATAAGGCGGGTAGGAAAAAGAAGTTGACCAAGTTGGGTCTGTCATCAATAACCTAAAAATAAGGTGAGTAGGAAAAAGAAGTCGACCAAGTTGGGTTAGTCGAAAAAAATAGGTAAAGTATAAAACGAATCTGGCTCGTGGGCTGTACGATGGATCTCGTGGAAGAGGATCTGGAGAAAAAAATTTGAGGCGACCTATAAAATTGGTCAAAAAACAGGATCCGTCTCCTGGGCCATATGTTTGGTCTCATGGAAGAGATCTTATTTTTTCAGGCACTTTGATGCTCTTAGTATTTTTTGTTGTTCTTTTTTTTTTTTTCAGTTTTAGGCTAACCTGTAACCCAGGGGTGTCAAACACGTTCTTATAGTTTCTGTTGGAGGGCCGTTATGACTCTAATTTCAAATTAATTTTAATTATGATGGTCGCACATTTACACATTTTGAAATCAGAGGCCCATGTTAAACGGATACAGTTTTAGGTATACGTTTTTTTTATAGATAATAATATTATTCATGGTTTCATTTCAGATGGTTTCACCCCACTGATGATCGCCTCCTGCAGCGGCGGGGGGCTAGAGACGGCCAACAGCGAAGAAGAAGAGGACCCTTCCGCAGAGATCATCACAGACTTCATTTACCAAGGCGCCAACCTCCACAACCAGACGGATCGCACGGGCGAGACGGCGCTCCACTTGGCCGCCCGCTACGCCCGATCCGACGCCGCCAAGCGCCTGCTGGAGTCCAGCGCCGACGCCAACGTCCAGGACAACATGGGGCGCACTCCTCTTCACGCTGCTGTCGCTGCTGACGCCCAGGGGGTGTTCCAGGTAGCCGTTCATTCACTGCCATTGACGTCTATATCCGTCCAAAAAATCATTTTAATTGAGCCGGGTGTGAATAAGTTGTGGCCGCAAATGAGTAATTTTCCCATCATGTCAAGTCAAGAGAGCTAACTAAAGAAATGTTGTTGGGTTTTTTTCAGATTTTAATCCGAAACCGCGCCACCGATCTTGACGCCCACATGCATGACGGAACTACGCCGCTCATCCTGGCTGCCAGGTTGGCAGTTGAAGGCATGGTGGAAGAGCTCATCAACTGCCACGCCGACGCTAACGGCATCGACGATTCGGGTAGCTAGTCCGCTTCCAATTTAGCACCTGTGCATCGTGCTCCGTATTGCAATGACTCACACTTTTCTTTTTCTCCTTTTTGCAGGTAAATCTGCGCTTCACTGGGCCGCGGCTGTAAACAACGTGAAGGCTGCCGTGACGCTGCTGAAAAACGGTGCCAATAAAGACATGCAAGACAACAAGGTATGGGGATTAATATGAATTCAATAAATAGGGCCCAGTTGAAAAAAAATCAGCTTGTCTCGGTGTACTCTATCCATTCGTATCCGCTTAATCAATCTTTGCGGGCAATAACGTGATTGCGGTTAAAATTGGATTAATTGTGCTGCGCTAGTTAATCTATATCATCTTTCTTTTTGATGAGTCAATTCTGTGGACCTGTTATTTAAAATAAAACAAATCAGGATTTTCACAAGCAATAATTAGGTGAGCAACGCAAGGAAGTTGCGACCTGGATGTCACTACTTTTCTCACAACCAAAATAAAGTCTGTTAGTTTAAATATAATAGAATGCATCGTGCGACATAAATGAAGGATACATTTGATACGTCAGACCAGCATTGTGGTATTTTCGCCGTAAAAGACAATAAATAACATGAAAACGCAGCGGAGATATACATTTATTCAAGTTAGGCCATGTTAGTGCGTAGCAACGTAAAATGGCCGCCTATGACTTCACTTCAGATCATGACGACAGGAGCGACAACCGGTAGTTAGCGCGATACGATAATTTAATATTTGATAATAATTCACAACATCTACGGTGTGAACAAAGTAAAATCTGATGAGATATGATTAAAAAAAAGAAAGAAAGAAATTTCATTAAGAGATAACAGCTTCACTTTATTAATTACTTCCGGGTTACAGTGACAATCTGGAAAATTTGTAGCGTAAATAACGAAGGGAATCAGAAGGTGTTTCCAAACTTTTGACTGGTTACTTTACAGCTCCCAAGTTTTATCCTCACAATGTTTTCTCCCGTTTTCATCAGGACGAGACACCGCTGTTCCTCGCCGCCCGCGAGGGAAGCTACGAGACCGCCAAGGTTCTCCTGGAGCATTTCGCTAACCGCGAGATCACCGACCATCTGGACCAGCTGCCGAGGGACATCGCCCAGGAGCGCATGCACCACGACATCGTGCGCCTGCTGGACGAGTACAACGTGGTGCGCAGCCCGGGTCTCCACAGCGCCCCCCTCAACACCTCGTCCAGCCTTTCGCCGCCCCTCTGCTCCCCCAACGACTACCTCAGCAACCTGAAACCCGGCCTGTCGGTCAAGAAGGTGCGCAAAAGCGGCAAAGACGGCGGCAAAGACAACAACAGGGCGAAGAAGAAGAAGTCGGCGGACGGGAAGGGCAATTTGCTGGACACCTCGGCCGCGCTGTCCCCGGTGGACTCCCTGGAGTCCCCCCACGGCTACCTCTCCGACGCCGCCTCTCCTCCCATGCAGTCGCCGTTCCAGCAATCGCCCCTCAATCACCTCCAAGCCAAGGGCGACGCCCACTTGGGTCCTATGAGTATGTCCTTCGATCCCAACCCGCCCCGCCTCTCCCACATGCCGGTGTCCAGCCCTAACGGTCAGGGCTCCGCGTCCATAGGCGGCGCCAGGGTGGCCCAGTGCGACTGGATGTCCAGGATTCACCCGAGCCAGCAGGGGAGCTTCCACCAGGCCTCGCAGATGTCCCGCAACATGATGGGGGGCCTGAACGGCGTCAGCACGGCCACCCTGTCGCAGATCATGGGCTACCAGAACCTGCAGACCGGCCACCTGGGCTCGGCCGCTCACATGATGCAGCAGGCCCACTCGCGCCAGCTCCAGCACCAGAACTCCAGCTCGGCCGCGCCGCAGAGCTTCCCGGCCCTGGAGCTGAACGGCGGCGAGATGCAGCCGAACGCCGGGCGCCCCGTGGCCATCCACAGCGTCATGCCGCAGGAGACGCAAATCCTGGGCGCGCAGTTCCTCACCCCGCCGTCCCAGCACAGCTACACGGGACCCATGGACAACACGCCCAACCACCAGCTGCAGGTGCCCGACCACCCCTTTTTGACGCCGTCCCCCGGCTCGCCCGACCAGTGGTCCAGCTCGTCCCCGCATTCCATGTCCGACTGGTCGGAGGGCATCTCCAGTCCCCCGACCAGCATCCACTCGCAGATGAATCTGATCCCGGAGCAGTTCAAGTAGGCTCTTGAGAAAATGAAGCCTCATGAAACACTTGGTTTTTTTTTTTTGTTTTTTACTCCACTAGATGGTGCTCTTGATTTAAAAATAAATGCGTCTGCAGTGGGAATTAATTAAATGTCCACCGCCTCTTTAAACCAAGAATGACATCTAGACAAAAAAAAAAAAAATTCTCAAGTATCTCATGAAGCTTCATTTGGGCATCGCTACTTTTATGCAACGAACAAGAATATCATAGCAGCAGACTGAAGATCCCCAAGAGGTCCTTAGTTTTATACTACTAACAGTAAGAACTCTCTAGAACATTTCTTTAATTTATTTATGTGATTTTTTTTTTTTACTTAAGAATATAAAAAAAGATTCTTTTATATTTATGCTTTTTCTTTTTATTGTATTTTTTTATGTATGGGAAGAATAGGCAACTTTAAAAGGAGTGAAGAGACTCCTTGTTGTGTACACTGGCTATTTATTTGTCTTTGGTTGCTACATTCACTGGATTTGCTTTTGCTTCTTCCCTTTTACAAGATTTAATTGTGATTTTGTTGCATTGTGTACATAGACATTTTTTTCTTGAAATATTTTCAGTATTAACTTTTTTTTATCGAGTGACATGCCTCGTAATTGAATTCGATTTCGCCAAGTCTTATCACTGAGTTTGTGTTAGATGATATTTTTTTTTTTTGCAAAATGTGGTTTTGCAGCCTGCTTCCTGAGATCCTGTTATTTACCCGAAAATGGTGCTTAGAGGTTCGTGGCATTTACACAAATTGAAATGAGTCCTTATGTCATATTTGATGGCAAATCAATGTTTATGGTTACCATGTTTAACCTGTCAAGTTTTAGCTTGCGGCCCAAGTTTGGTAAAAATGTTACGTTCGCCACAGTTCAAGTCCATTGCATTTAGTTTTCTCGACAAAAACAAATGTGTGTTTGTGAGATTTCTTTCATAATGTCTTCAAGGTGGAAAACATGTTTGTGAAAGAAATAGGGACCTTAACGACAGCTTGTCTGTGCTTTGTTCCAGAGTTTAGCGCAGGGTGTCGAAAAGTTATGTTTTATAAACTAACTCAGAGGTTAAAAATGTTTTAAATGAAGGTGTAATTTTAAAAAAAAGTATCAACTTTGATGCAAAGTTGTAGTTTGAAAATTACTTCCTGATTAAAAATGTTTTTGTAAAAGTGAACTTGATTGAATAAAAGCTGTTACTTAAAAAATATGGTGGATTTTTGCTTCCTTGTGTAATGGTTCCTTGCGATACTATTTTTTTTTTTTTTTTGGTCAAAAATTGGGGGTTGACAAATACAGTGATAATTGACAGAAAATGTGAACATTAAATTTTTGTTTCATTTTGAAATCGGATTTATTTCACAAAGATGATTAAAACCATATACACAAAAGGATACATTTATTCCTGAATGTTGCCGTTTTGCTTCATTTTCTTTATGAAATATACCGTAAAATTATTGTTATAATTACCTTTTTTTAAAATCAGTTATCCAGATTGTGGAGAGTCTTAGCACATTATAGGTAAAATTGAAAATCATTTTCTTAGCGATTAACTGTGTTAATTGTACTTTTCTCATTGTACAAACGCCAGACCAACATTGTGGGTTTTCGCCGTAAATTACAATAAATAACATGAAAAAGCAGCGGAACTATAAATGTATTCAAGTTAGGCTAGGTTAGTGAGTAGCAACGTAAAATGGCCGCCTATGACTTCACTTCTTGGCGGTAGAGATCATGACGACAGGAGCGACGACCGGAAGTTAGCGCGATACGGTAATTTAATATTTTATAATAGTTCACAACATTTACGGCGTATACAAAGTAAAATCTGATGAGATATGTTAAATAAATAAAAAAAGAAAAAAGATTCATTAAGCGATAACAGCTTCACTTTGTTAATTACTTCCGGGTTACGGTGACATTTCTTCCCTTTGCCTGCAACATCCGCCAGCCTTCTCTCTCGGCTCTGGGAGCAGAACGGTCATCGCTAGACTCCAACATGCTGTCAGTACGCGTCGCCGCGGCTCTTGCCCGTGCCCTACCTCGCCGGGCCGGCTATGTAAGCACATCTCACGTCAATAGACTTGTTTTTTGTTTTGTTTTGTTGCGAAAATAAGTAATTTAGCGCGAATAATCATGGCGGCGTTGCGTTCGCGGACGTGCTAGCTTGCGGAGGACACTTCGCCCCGTCATTTTTCCTATATGATCCAATGCTAATCTGACAAGTGCACATAAGGCGCTAATCTGTTTAGGATCCTTCTAAAATTTCTGTTTTTCAGTGTGAATGAAATGTCAACCGATATTCATAAATTGTGTGTCGATGAGCAGTAAATAAAATGACTGAAGGTCACGTTTGCCCTGCTTTCTGCAAGCGTTCAATTAAAACAGAACATCGCAATTAAACTCAATTCTGGTTTCTTCAGATAATATCCAAGCCCTTTTATGTGATAACCTTTTTTTTTTTTTATTATTTTTGCGTTCGTTTAGTTCTGATGGATGATGATGTGCGCGTACATCCAGTAGGGTTTTTTTTTAAATGGGTTTTTATGAATGTATCTTCTTGCGCATGTTAATTGTTGTTGCTTTTTTTTCTCAAGGTGTCAAAAAATGTTGCTGCAGCATGTGTGGGAGTCAAGAATCTCCACACAACTTCCCCATGGATGCAGAAAACAGGTAATTGTGGTAAAATGGCTTGATGAGTGGGCATAGGTGTTCCCTTGCTACATTGCGGTTCGTTTATTGCAGCTTCATTTATCACGGATTTTCATGTGTTTATTTTTTTAAAGAAAAAAACTAACTAATAATGGGGAACAAAAGCAAAAAACTTTTTTTTTTTTTTAAGAGTGAAATTGGCTGCTAGCAAGTTCAAGGGTCCTACTGCCCGTGCACAGCTGGGATAGGCTCCAGCGAGCCAGCGGCCAGTGAGAAGTGGCTATACAAAATGAGTAACGTTATTGCAGGATTACTTCACTTCTTAATATTTTTCCCCTTATAAGGCATATCATACCAAAAAAAACATTAATTTGTCTAATAAACATTGTTAAAATGGTCATAAAAGCAATAACAACTTTGCTGATTTTGGTTACTGAGTTTTTTGGGGAAGTTAACCCTCAATGGAGAGGAACACAGTAGTCCATTTTAAAGACTCATAACGATGAAAATAAAAATGGTCATCTAGCATGCTGGTTATTGGATTTTACTGTTGTTGCTTTTTTTTTCTTAATAAACCAATCAATATTAATAGATATTTCATTTTAAGGTCTCCCACTCATATAATTGTTTATTCCTAATTTAACTCAAAGGCACTGCTGAGGTTTCCTCCATCCTGGAGCAGAAGATCACGGGAGCAGACACTAGCGCTGATTTGGAAGAGACCGGCCGCGTCTTGTCCATCGGTGACGGTATCGCCCGAGTATACGGTCTCAGGAACGTGCAGGCCGAGGAAATGGTGGAATTCTCATCTGGGCTTAAGGTGTGCTCTTGCGTTGGCTTCCTTAATAACAACAACAAAAAGTTTCACTTCCTCATCTTGGTTTTGCTCGTTTCCAGGGAATGTCTCTGAACTTGGAGCCCGACAACGTGGGCGTGGTGGTGTTCGGTAACGACAAACTCATCAAGGAAGGCGACATCGTCAAAAGGACGGGCGCCATTGTGGACGTCCCCGTCGGAGAAGAGCTGCTGGGTCGCGTTGTGGACGCCCTCGGGAACGCCATTGACGGAAAGGTGATTGGAAATCCCAAAAATGTAGATTTTCACAAGTTTTCTTCTTCACTTTTATTACTTTTATTGTCACAGGGCCCCCTCGGCTCCAAAACCCGCAGGCGCGTGGGCTTGAAGGCCCCCGGCATCATCCCGCGAATCTCCGTCAGGGAGCCCATGCAGACCGGTATCAAAGCCGTGGACAGTCTGGTGCCCATCGGCCGTGGCCAGCGTGAGCTCATCATTGGCGACAGGCAGACCGGGTAGGAAGATTTCTCCAAAACGCTTCAATGTTTTTTCACTGATTTTGAACACAAATTGTGCCCTAAAACTATCCCCAGCTTCCAAGAACAACAACAACAGTCGAATTATGTATAATTGCACTATACTGCCCCCCTGTGGCCGCCAGTAGACTGGATTGAATACAGTTAAATCGTTTCAATGTGGAAATTTGAGTACTATTTAAATCAAGACAAACATGTTTTTTTATATATATAAATTTCATATGAGGTATAACACTAAGCATTGTGATTTCTTTGCAAAAATAAATAACACTCATCAACGTTGGCATTTTTTTAACTAATGGCAGCAGTAAACATTCATTCTGGAGCAAAATAATAGAAAAGTAGAAATAGTAAAAATAGTAATAGAAAAATAATGAATTGACTTGAACTCCCAGCAGCTGTTAATGGCAGTGAATGAGTAAACGTATTCACCGGCAGACCAGCAAATATGGATCTTTGACGTGTATATCCATCAATGGCAGTGAATGAGTTTTTCACCCCACCCCCCCAGCAAAACGGCCATCGCCATCGACACCATCATCAACCAGAAGCGCTTCAACGAGGGCACGGACGAGAAGAAGAAGCTGTACTGCATCTACGTGGCCATCGGACAGAAGCGCTCCACCGTGGCCCAGCTGGTCAAGAGGCTGACGGACGCCGACGCCATGAAGTACACCATCGTGGTGTCGGCCACCGCTTCGGACGCCGCCCCCCTGCAATACCTGGCGCCCTACTCGGGCTGCTCCATGGGCGAGTACTTCCGCGACAACGGCAAGCACGCCCTCATTATCTACGACGATCTCTCCAAGCAGGTGTGCATCTTTTTTACCTTTTATTTTACTGTGTTTTTATTTTTTTTAAAGTACAAATTCCTTACCTAAGCCCCTTCTTAACTTTGATTTCATCTTTTGAATTCTCAGATCATTCTTCCAAGTCATTTTATTGAATCTGAAACGTCGCAATGAATTTCCATGAGTGAAATACCGTGTTTGTCCACCAGGCGGTGGCCTACCGCCAGATGTCCCTTCTGCTGCGCCGGCCGCCTGGCCGCGAGGCGTACCCGGGCGACGTCTTCTACCTGCATTCCCGGCTGCTGGAGAGGGCGGCCAAGATGAACGACAACTTTGGCGGCGGCTCGCTCACCGCCCTGCCCGTCATCGAGACGCAGGCCGGCGATGTGTCCGCCTACATCCCCACCAACGTCATCTCCATCACAGATGGGCAGGTAGCCTCGACGTCTTGAATTTGGATTTTCCACAATGGTGTAAATTATATGTTCAGAAAATGAAGCATAATTTTTAGATCCCACTGTCTGGAGCTGAAACATAAAAGTCAAAAAAGAATATTCGGTTTGCTGACATAGCTTGACCGCCACTCGGTGAAATGCTGCAAAAATTGCAGGAAAATCAATGTCATAAATCATATTGGAATGCACCTCAAAAATTGTCATTATAATGGTTTTGTATGGTCCAAAATTTGGACAATAATTATCTTTGTACACAAAATCTCGCACGTCCAGCTGCAATCACATCGAAGTGTCAGAACTGTTCATTTTTACATGTTTTAATCATCTGCTGCATATTTCAGCTCCCTAATGTTTTTTTCATGAATTCTTTTATGATGAAAAAAAAAATCAAAGGAATTTCCATAATTTGTGACATAATTCCACAACGTTTTTAAAAAAAAAAGATCCAATTGCCAAATTATGTATGAAAATATGATCCAATGCTAATATACAATTATAATTAAGTCAGAACTAATGCAAGGCTTCTTAAAACAGTTGTGGTAATGTTAGACTGAATTTAACAATCCTGTGGACCATCCAGGTATGTGAAGTCTTATATTTTGTTTCTATTATGTACACATTTACAAATTTTGTGTGTCTTTTTTATATATATATATATATATATATATATATATATATATATATATATATATATATATATATATATATAAAAAAAATAAACATACAAGTGCACACACACATACAGTTTTTTCCATCATAGTGGAGACATCCCATTGACATAATGCATTTCTTAGCCGCTAATCTTATATATATACACACACTTAAGATCTAATTTATGGGCTTCTCCTTCAGATCTTCTTGGAGACAGAGCTGTTCTATAAGGGCATCCGTCCCGCCATCAACGTGGGTCTGTCGGTGTCACGCGTGGGCTCAGCCGCCCAAACCAGAGCCATGAAGCAGGTGGGTTCCATTCGCCGGCCCCGTCGGACGCCATCCCGCAAAAGGCGCCAACCGGACGGCCGGCGTGATTCCCCCGCCAGGTGGCCGGCACCATGAAGCTGGAGCTGGCCCAGTACCGCGAGGTGGCCGCCTTCGCCCAGTTCGGCTCGGACCTGGACGCCGCCACGCAGCAGCTGCTGAACCGCGGCGTACGGCTGACGGAGCTCCTCAAGCAGGGCCAGTATTGTAAGCGGCGGGCGCTCGCGGCCGGAATACGCGCCGGGCTTTGGGTTTCGGAGACGCTTTTAGCCCCGTCCCCCCCCCGCAGCGCCCATGGCCATCGAAGAGCAGGTGACGGTCATCTACGCCGGCGTGAGGGGCCACCTTGACAAGATGGAGCCCAGCAAGATCACAAAGTTCGAGAAGGCCTTCCTGCAGCACATCCTCAGTCAGCACCAGGACCTGCTGGCTGCCATCAAGTACGTTTCATGACGCCCCTTTTCAATAATCCGATGACACTTTGCGATTATTTATTTTTGTCTTTTTAATTTGCTGTTTTTTTTCCCTCTGCTTTCAATTAATCAAATGTTTAAAACAATACATGGTTTTAAACCCCATTTGGATTCATTTAACTTCATGCAGGCATATATATTTGTACTTGTTAGCAATGGAATGTAAGTTGGAGATCACATTTTTAATAATGATTTATAATTAGTCAGCCTTTTTAACAAATAGACTAAGAATTACATTTTTTAAACCCCATTTTCATTATTTTCACGTCAACATACATTTTATTACCCCATATGCAATATTGGTAAACTTAAATAGAGGCATACTTTTAGGTTTTACTGCCACAACATTTCAGAAAACAAATGTTTTGAATGCTGCAGAAGTGGCGCCATCTGGTGGACACATTTTGTGTGTGTAGTTTTGCTACAAAAAAAAAAACGAGGGTTGTTATGGGTTAAACCCTATCATTTCGCGATAGACCCACAAAAAAAAACAATTTTGTCCCTTTAAAGAGAATAATGCTCATTTTGTCACCTTTTTTTCGCAGGGCCGATGGGAAAATTTCGGAAGCCTCAGACGCCAAGCTCAAACAGATTGTGCTCAACTTCCTCTCCAGCTTTGAGTAACGTGCGCCACGGCATTGCCCAATTTTTACGTTGCGCTTGTTGGTTGTGCTCCATGTTTGAGTCTAGCTCGGTCAGTCGTACTTTCTACAAACCCCTTGATCTTTAATGTACAGTCAAGAGAATAAAAAGTATTCCAACGAATACACGATTTCTCTTCATTTGGACCGTTTTAACCGCGATCTAGTTTTATGTAAACAGAATCGTATTTAACATGGAAAATGTAAGATTCTAAATGTTGTAAATGCATTCTAATTCCCAAATTGTTAAAAAGGTATTACTGGAACAAGGGCTCCCTCTAGTGGTATGACTAAGTAGATGTCAGATAACCCCCTATTCTTTTTCAGAAATATTTTCATAATTAGACGCGATATTTGTTCAGTGAATGTTCAATAGATCTCGATTTAAGTAGCTTTACTTTACGATAATGTAACATTGTTACCATGGCAAGGAAAATGAAGCTTCATGAAGCTTTTGTGACAGTTCTACTCAATGAAAATATTTTAAATTTCTACGTCTTTAAACCAAGAGTGCCATCTCGCCGAGTCAAAATAAATAAATCAATAAAATCAGAGGTTTCTGAAGCTTCATTTGTTCAGCACTCGTTAATATGGAAGTGAATAGGATTGGCTATCATTTAATTATGGCTATTTTAGTTTCCTCCTTTGAATTCCGGTTCCAAATGATTCTCGATTCAGTTTAGTTGCGAACCGATTCTTACTTTCACCTTTGGTGAAGTTTAAAAAAATAGAACAATTCACATGCCGCACAAAGCAATAATTCCATTTTTAAAAATGATCCTTTATTGCTGACTTAATTAATATTGTGCAGTTGTGACAGAATTTAAATCTGAAACGTGTAGAGTGAACAATCAAAAATCTAAACAGCAAATTTGTGCATCCAGAAAAATGTGCAAAAATTTGTGTTGAGACAAACAATGGTATTTTTACATTTTTAAATCCAAAATAAATAAGCAATAAATAAGCAGTAAAAGTCGACAGTCTTTTTACACCCAGTATTGTTTGGCGTGCATGGCGGGTCGATGATGTTTGTGTTTGGGCACGTGGTTCTGATTTACGTAGCACGGGTCGTAATAGTCCCACTCCAACGCTGACGCCAGCACCCCGTTGGACAAGCCGTCGCTGTCTTCGGACAAAATCCGCAGGGACACTCCTTGAACACAGTTTGTCACAACCAATGCTTTTGGGATTGATTTATTTGTGAAAATTAGCATTTTTGAGGGTTCCGTTTTTTTCTGTTTAGCATAATGCTAACAAAGAATGCAGAAACTTATAGATGGGCTCAAAAAATAGCATCTTATCGTCACTATAAAGCAGTTGATTTTTGAACACAAAAGATGGAGCAACACATGTAGACCAAATATTTAGGGAAATACTCGTGTGTAAATATTATTTTAGGAATAATTGATGACTATTTCGAGCCAACCAACCTGCACTGGCACCAAAGTCACTGTCCAGCCCTGAGCTAACCAAGGACATGTTGGAGCAGGATCCCTCTGAGGGCGGGTGGATGTGGGACTGGCACTCCATTAGCATTTCGTCCAATGGGCTCGCCTCGGTTAGCATCCCGTACGCGCTACTCCGACGGATACCGGCCACGTGCTCGTTTTCTTTGAAAATGCACTAAGGGAAAATTGAAACGACAAGTGGTGAAAAAAAAGACATTTAGGAAATTGTAATAATAATAAACTTGATAAGAATGATAATAAACAAATAATAATAAACATTTTGGCACCACTGTCTTGGAACGAGATAAGCTATCTGTGTTGGTTATGTTTTTTAATATTAAAGCCAAGGTGCTCCTGTTAAGCTAATTGATCGGATACCCTTGATTTAACATAAGTATGAAAAGTGACACTCATAATTGGCAAGAAAATTTGATATCATTTAGTAGTGATCGTTTTGCATTCATACCAGAACTGCCACTGTTGTAACTCTAAAACCAGTTGGATAAAATCAATAAATCTATGGGTCAGTTTGTCCCATTTTTTTCTGTATTTTGTTTAAAAAAAATACAATGGTTTTAAGAGTGTAATTGATATAAATACTTATGCCTGTTTTGGTCTCCCGGCATCTAAATCATAGTTTAGTTACAGTTTCCTTAAGTGTTAAAATAAAAATTAAAAAAATGACTATATGAATATTGTTGGAATAGAATGATTTTTTTTTTTGCGGGTAAACAATGAAAGCGTTCAATTTTTTAACTGCTAAATTCATTGAAGTTAATACCGAGTAAGTAACGACCAATTATGACTCACCTGCTTCCGAGTTATGTCATGTGACATGGGCTAGCTGAGCCGTGATTGGTTGTTACCTGAGCAACATGTGATGTCAATTTCAATCGACAGCAAGTGGCCAGCAAAATGTGTTTTGAAAGGTATTGTACATTTTCTGAAGAAAATTGCTAAATAAGTTTATTAAATTTGAAAAGATACGTGTCGGCACTTACCGTGGGAGAGTTGGGCGGCACAAGGGTTCCTCTGGTGTCGACTTCCGACGCGCTGGACTGAAGTAGGACCGGCGCGCTGTGACGCCACTCGGCCAGGCTCGGCCTCGCCGTCCTCGGCGAGGACGACGTCACCGCCGCCGTCCGGATGCTGCTGGGCGTCCTCGAGGACTCCGAGCCCGGCCTCGGAAGTCGGACCCCGTGCTCCCCGCGGGACAAAGACGCCCTGGAGGAGGTTACCGGCGGCTGGGTCAGAACCGGCTCGGACAGCGACATGTAGGCCCTCCTGGCGGAGAATCCCTCCGCGTCGGGCGTCCACCTGGCCCGCTGCAAAACGGACTCCCTCAGCAGGAGTTCCTCGGTGTCCTCCCGGCGCCGTGGTCGCGATCTGGTCTTGGTCAGGAGGATCAACTTGTAGCCGAGGAAGAGGCAGTTGAGCAGGAGCAACAGGACCACGGCGGGGATGAGCAGCAAGACCACCAGGGTGAGGTTAGTAACCGGGTAACCCTCGATCAGGTTGGGGGTGGCTGCGGTGCTATGACCTGGGTTCGACATTTCATCCCAGGGGACATTAAAAGGGGTTTCTCCTCCCCCCTCGCCGGTCTCGATTGATTCTAATCGCAGCGTGGTTTGTGTACGTAGTTTAACGCGTCAGTCAACAACTTTGTGTTTGTGGTGCATCATTATGGTTTATTTATTTGTTTTGCAAAACTAATTCTCGTTGTTATGTGAAAGTTTAAGTGTGTATGCGTGCTCAATCACCACAGAGAACGAAATTACAGAGCGACAGCTGAACGCAATTATCTGTGACGCATGTTGTTCTTGCGCCATATTGCCACGCGAGGGCGACAGCGGACGGGTTTCACAAAACTCAACGCTGCTCGGTAATTGCAGCTTTACTTTATAGCGGTTTTCATTTATGACTATAACTTTGTCTGTGGTGGGTGTACGTCTCTTTTTTTTTTTTTTGTTCAAATGTTGTTCCTTACAAGTCAGACCTGTCAAAAAATAGCAGTTTTATCTTAAAAAAAGATATATTTTTTTATCTTAAAAAAAAACATGTGCAATGCAAATGTTTTAATGAGTTAATCGTTTAATTAATAAAGTACAGTGTAACAGTTTTGTACACCTTAATAACACTTGTTGAAAATAGCCTGGCTTTTATCAAGTTAAGTATCTGGAATTTAATGTCTGGACTTTAAAAAAAACACTTAAACATCCCCGGCATTGAATTAGTTAATTACCTGTAATGATTTTCACTTCACAGCTGCGCATAATCAAAATTTAACACTTAAATTAAAGTACACTGTGAGAGCTTTGCACATCTTAATATTTATGCAGTCGACTGACGTCAATGGTGCTTAGTGACCTGCAATGACTTTCAGTTCACATCAATGCATTATCAAAAATGAATACCTTAGTTAATCAATCTAAAACAGGTTTGCACATTTTCTTTTTCAGCTTCGTGATATGGTTGTTGCTTAATGACCTGAAATGACTTTCAGTTTCCTGCTGTGCATAATCAAGACTCATAGCTTTATTAATTAAAGTAGAGTTTAAAGGCTTTGCATATCTTAATATTTGCTTCATGATGTGGATGAGGCTTAATGAACTGGAATGACTTTCCCAACTGTGCATTATTAACATTGATACCTTAATTAAAGTACAGTGTACCAGCTTTGCACATCTTAATATGTTTTCAGTTTGTGATGTGAATGATGCTTCATATCCTGGAGTGACTTTGCGTTGTGGACATGATCAAGTTTTAATAACTAAATCAACTATTGCAAAGCATAACAGCTTAATATTATCTCAGAAAGCTTTATGATATGGATGATGCTTAATGACCTGCAATATCTTCCAGTTCACTCATGCATTACCAATATTAGCTTAGTGAATGAATGTTTACCAGCTTTGCGCATCTTGGAATTTCTGCATTCATCTTGATGATGTGGGTGATGACCCGAAATGACACAGCTGCGCATTTTGGAGAGTTCATGGCTTGAATCTCTTTAATTTGAATATCTTGACTGGCGTATGTCAAGCATGGAATCAAAGATGACAAGACAAGAGCGTTTCAGTTCTTGCGTTCCGTTTAATTCATTTCATGCTTCGCGCTCCTCGTAACGCACCGTATATCGATCGACACCTTTCAATTCGATAGAACGTTTGACACGAGAGTCTCTGTTAGAGACAATTTTGTTGCGTTTGTTTGCGCACAAAGGAAATCTTTGCACACAATACACTGTAAGAAAATCAATGCAAAAGTCCCATATAAGCACCATATATAACTATAGTCCTGGACCCTACGAACTTGTTAAGTCTGTACAGACTCAAATAACATACTGCGCTCATAACAGTACACATAATAAGAATATGCTTTTCATTGGAGAGAAAGGCAAAACGGAGATGTCCTCAGATACCAAAGAGCACTTGAGTCAGGCGCCCTACTGGTAGTTTGCGATTGGTCGTATAGCACCTCGGATCGGAACGGGCTAGCCTCAAGGCCGGCGTTGAATTCTTCTTCCTCGGGCCACCAATCACAGCTATGGCTAGAGCGTGTCCTTGGGGCGACCAATCGCAGTCATCGTGTCCCTTAAGGGCGGCGCTGCACTCGGTCGATTGGTCGCCAGGGCTTTTCGCGCCGCTGAGCGGACTAGCATTGTCCCAGGCTGTGCTTGATGATTTCCCGCGACTGCGGCGGGATCCTGTCAGGGAAAAGCACCTGGAACTCCACCACCAGGTCGCCCCGCCGGGACGGGCTGCGGGCGACGGGCAGGCCCTCGCCACGTAGGCGCCGAACCTCGCCCGGCCTGATGACGTCGCTGCACGGCAGGGGCATCAGGCGGTTGTCCAGCGTGGGAACGTTGACGGTGCAGCCGCAAAGAGCCTGGAAGAAGCCACGAGGGGAAAAGAAACGTTAACTATGTTTGGAAAACCTTCGAAAATGCGCAAAAAAGTTGCGTCGCACAGAGCTACCGACGGTTGGAGATGCGGCCCGTCAACTCACTCGCTACCAATGACGTTTATCGTAAATCGGAGTATATGGTCTAGCTATTTTTTCACTTTTGTTTGATTTATCGAAATGAGATGAGCCCCTATCCAACCGTTAATAGTCATTAGAAAAGCTCCATTGATTCCAAGGGCGAAAACCCAAGAAGGGAAAATCGCTACAAGGACGGCTTTCGTAATTCTACCGAAGGTGTCAAGTTACATAAGCCGGAAATGTGTCAGTCGTACTAAAAAGCCAGTTACGCAAGGAAACTAGACCTGTCTCCGCGGCGCCTGCTGCCCCGCTAATGTGCCGAGCGTGGGCGCGCATCAAGTGAGAGCTAAAGAGACTCGAACGCCGCCTCCTCCTCCTCCTGCGCGGCATCGCAGAGCGCCGCGCTAAATTTAGCGGCGAGCTCGGCGGGGGCGGATGAGGTAACGGGCCGACGGACTGCCAGTCTTTGCTAGCGCCTGCCATGTCCTATTCAAGCCTTTTCACTCATTGAGCGATTGCGTAAATGAGAGGAAGCGTAGAGTGGGCGTAGTGGAGGTTTAACGTATTTGATTGTGGCTATTTAAGTTATGAATATAAATATATATATACACACATACACATTTTTTTTCTTGTAGTAGATATATATATTTTAATTTTTTTTCTTGTAGTAGAGTGTTTTTGAGGGACTGTTGTCAAGTAGCTAAATGAGCGATTTTCGTTTAAAGACACCGAAGTTTGTGGGTTTTTGAGGGCAGAACTTTTACGAAGGACCATTTCCATCGGGTCGGAGGCGGACTCACCTCTTTGAGGGTGACGCTGGCCGTGTAGACGATGTTGGAGCCGTCCCTCTTGTACTGCGGGTGCTCGGCGTCCCTGAGGACGAAGGTGACGTCGGCGGGCGCGCCGTCGGGCGTCTGGTCGCCCTCCCGGGGGAAGGTGATCTTGGTGCCCGCCTTCCAGCCTTTCTTCACCACCACGTTCAGCACCTTGTCCTCGGTCCGCAGGCCGCGGCCGTCCGGGCCCAGCCGGCTGCGGCTGATCTTGACGTGCTTGGTGCAGCCGTGCATCACGTCCTCCAGGCTGACGGGCAGCTCGCGCAGCAGCGGCTTGGGCCGGGGCCGCCGGCCGCACCGCCTCTCCCGGCCGGGGTAGCCGCCGCCCACGTGGCTGAAGGGGAAGCGGCGGAAGGGGTTGAAGAGGTCGTCGTCGTCGCCGCCGTCGTGGCCGAAAAAGATGTCGAAGTGGTCCGAGCCGTGGAAGAAGGACGAGAAGGTGGCGTGCGGGTCGGTGGCGAAGTGGTTGCGGAACCCGCCGCCCTGGCCCGCCGCCGACATGCCGCTTTTGAGACCTGGGTGGACAGACGGGCGTGTCCTTTGGTTTTGTTTCTTTTCTTTTTTCTTCACTTTACAACTCAAATCCCAAAGACATGTTTTTACTTTTTACTTGTCAGGTATCTAAGGGGCGGAACCAGATCCGCTGCAGTTCATTAATAGAGCGCCGCAGAATTTTTAAGTATCGTAACACGGTATCGTACAACCTTTCCTAAGCTAGTCGTCTGAATCCGATGCTCACCTTCTTCTCCAAACTGGTCGTAGACGCTCCTCTTCTCGGAGTCGGTCAGCACCTCGTAGGCCTCGGCGATCTCCTTGAAACGGTCCTCGGCGTCGGCGTCGCTGTTTTTGTCCGGGTGGAACTTGAGCGCCATTTTGCGGTAGGCCTTCTTGATCTCGTCCTCGTTGGAGTCGGGCGCCACGCCCAGGATCTTGTAGAAGTCTTTGCCGGCGCTGGCCTTGCTGGACAGGCAGGGGGTGTCGGACTCCGACTTGGTACCTTCCTGCAAGGAGGGGCGAGGGGGGGGCGGCATTTTACTCTTCATGCGTTGTCGTTGTGAACGCTAGCGTGTGCAGCTTCCGCTAGTTTCTCTCCGCTGTGAATTTTAAGTCTGGTGCAGGGATGTGGGAAGGGGGGTTGCGGGGGGGGGGGGGGGGGGGGGGCAGCCTTCCCTGACAACAGAGCTTCTCTGCATCTATTGGATGGATGCTGCTCTGGAGATCACTTCTCCTCAGCTTTCATATCTGCTATTCACCATCCATGAATATTCTATATTATTGTGTTAGATTGTATTTTATGTTCCTCAAATTCAAAATTCTTCGAGCATTTCCATGTATTTTGAACACATTTAGATTTTTTTTTAGTATATATCCCTGAGATCCTGCCTATGTATTTGTGTCAAATCGTGTGGATATTTTTTTGACTCCTACATGTCTAGTGTTCTCATCAGAGGACATCCAGGCTGTTCCAGTGATGCCTCCTGTGTTTCGGTGTGATGCAACCTTTGCTGTCTTTCTGAGACAAAATGGACACAACAGTGGACACAAATGAAATGGCTGGATATCAGGAGGATATATTTCAAAATTTAGTTAAATTAGTTGTTTTTCTTCCTTGAAAGTATCATTCATTCAAGCATGTGGAACCCTTTTTCACATTTATTGGATTATTAATCATATTTTTCCCTTTGTAGCCTGTAAAAGTATTTTTATGATTATTATTATTATTCACTATGCGTGTACTGGAATAAGAAAAACTTCATTGTCACATGCATTTGTTCATTTTTTCCAAACATTTTTTGCAGCCTTTTAGATGTCTTTTAATCATAAAAATGTAACTGATCATATTATTGTCATTAGAAAAGCATCATTCTAATTAAAAATGTATTTAATCTTGCAGTAACGAAATAGCCAAATTATTCAAGCATTTGCACGTGATATATTTCAAAAGCATATATGAAGTGTACAAAATTGCTAAGATTATCAGTTATAAGTTAAACAGTAAACCAAAGTAGGTCAATTCCACGTATTTCATCAAAAGACAGAAAAAACATGTCCCACTTAAAAGAGAAATAGCAACGCGTGTCCTACTTACGGCGGATGAAGTGGATCCGGAGCTGTCTCCTCTGTGCATCATCCGAACTTTGCACCTGACGTTGACATTTTTGTGCTTGACTCCAAACTGCGTCCAGATGAGAACCATGATCGCTGCGAGTGGCTGAACTAAGGCGTCGCTGTCCGCTCGGCGCCGGTGCTGAAAATGCTCCTGAGCTGCGGCTCGTTTTCACTACGCTGCCGTCGAGCTGCTAAGTAGTGGCCGGGCTCGGGCTCCCTTTTCTACTCGGCGCTCAGCCGGCCCACGCGGCGTGACGGAGCTTCCCCGGTGCCGGCCCCGCCCACAGAAAGGAGGGATGCCGCCGAGTAGCCGCCGATTGGTCGCCGGCCGCGGATGTTGCGGCCCCCTCGCGCCTTCTGGAGCATCGCTTCCGGAGCTCCGACAGGCACGCGGCCAGGAGCAGGCGAGTCACGACTCAGAACACACAGTCCACTTTTTTTTTTTGGTCTAGACAGACACCAGACAACGGCGCCATCAGTGCATGTCCTTAAATAACTTCACCCAGACACTTACAGATTGCATGGATAGATGGATGGATGGATAAATGGATAGATAGATAGATAGATAGATAGATGTGCAGTATAGATGGATAAATGGATAGATGTGATGGATGGATGATGGATAGATAGATAGATAGATAGATAGATAGATCTATCTAACAGCCTGTTAATGCTCGATCTTGATAGATAGATGAATAGATGGATCTAACAGTCTCTTAATGCTCGATCTTAATAGATAGATAGATGGATCGATACATAGATCTAACAGCCTGTAAATGCTTGATCTTGATAGATAAATAGATGAATGATAGATCCAACAGCCTGTTAATGCTCGATCTTGATGGATGGATGGGTAGATAGATAGATCTAACAGTCTGTTAATGCTCAATCTTGATAGATGGATGGATCTAACAGTCTGTTAATGCTCGCTCTTAATAGATAGATAGATAGATCGATACATAGATCTAACAGCCTGTTAATGCTTGATCTTGATAGATAGATAGATAGATGGATGATAGATCCAACAGCCTGTCAATGCTCGATCTTGATAGATAGATGGATGGATCTAACAGCCTGTTAATGCTTGATCTTGATAGATAGATGGATGGATGGATGGATCTAACAGCCTGTTAATGCTTGATCTGGATAGAAAATGGATAGCAGTTTTACCCAGCTAGCTAACTAGCAGGGGTGTCAAACTCACGTTAGTTTGCGGGCTGCATGGAGGAGAATCTATTCCCAAGTGGGCCAGACCAGTAAAATCATGGTATACATTTAAAACATCAACTTCAGGTTTATTCTACTTTTTTTTTAAACTGTCCTAAATAGTAAAAGCCAAACATCACTAATAATCATAGAACATTAGCATTACTATCCATCATGATAGTTTTCACGTTTACTGATAATCATAAAAATATTTAAAAAATCCAGCTCATTTTTATACTTTATAAAGTATAAAAGCTAGCGGATAGATAGATAGATAGATAGATAGATAGATAGATAGATAGATATCAGAAATGCCATTGCCTCAAGCAGAATCTTTATTGGTACAATGCCTGTTTGGAGTATGTAGGGCAGTGGGATCGTTATAAAAGCCGCTTTTCATTGTTTGCCTCACACACTTTGCTACTCCGTAGTGCTACCAGCTGAAGACTCCCACTTAGATAACAAGAGCGAAAGAGAGAGAGAGAAAAATAGAACAAGCGCATGTATTGAAACAAAAAAAACAAAACAAGCGACATAATCTGGTGACTTCAGCCCTAAGAGCTTGATGCGTTTCGTTGAAAGCGCAGCAACCTGCTCGTTTTGCCTTCAAGTCGAGTCGCGGCGTCTATTAGGAGAAGCGAAAGGAGAGCTGAGGACATACATGGCAACGCTTCCTCCAGCCCTTAGCCAATCAGGGCCGGAGTTTCCCGGGGTTCTCCTCGATGTCCGGCAGGAAGCGGAAAACTAATTTGGTTCGAGGAGAGCGTCGCGCCTCCTCTTCTTCTCGTGATTCAGTCGAGCCATTTTTTCCTCGGCTTTTTCACACGGCCGCAGCCCACGGGAACAGTCTGACTCGCTGCAGCAAATGCACACTCGCGCAGATGCCGCTATGTTCACAACAGCGGGGTAAAGCGCTTTACTTTATCTTCGTATCGTGTGGGTGGACGACAGTGTATACTAGTATGGCTTTTTTTTTTTTTTGGAAAACAGACATTTAGTAAGGCCTCGTCGTTCTCGAAAAAAAAGACCATGTAAACTAAGGCATTTTTCAAAATGAATGAATAAATAGATCAATCATTAAGCCGTTGGTTTCTTAAAAAAAAAATGCAACCATGTATAGTAAGGGTTTTTTTTCTGGAAAAAAGACCATGTATATCCCAAGGCATTTTTTTTTTCAACATATTGATATATGTAGCCTATTTTTTCAATAAAAATAAGCTTTACTTTATGAGCTGTTCATGTATAATTATCTTAACAACTATGCTTAGATGCTTTTTTTCTCAAAAAAAAACGACTATGTATAACAAGGCTTATATTTTCTTAAAAAAAGAAACAAAAATAATGTATTGTAATGTATTTTTCCCCCCTCAAAAAAACCCTTACATAATAAAGCATATTTTTCCCACATTCATGTATTTTTCAGCTAATTAGCTAGAGAACTAGCTAGCTTGCCATCTAATTAGCTATTGTACAGTGGCTAGCTAGATAAATCTAGTTGGCTAGCGAGCTGAATATATCTAGCTCTATCAGCTAGATGCATTTAGCTAGCTAACTGTACAATAGATAGATAGATAGATAGATAGGAGCTAGCTTCATAATTAGTTATCAAGCTAGTTAGATAGCTAGTTATCAAACTAGCTAGAGTTAGATAGATCGATAGATAGATAGATAGAATGCAAACTCATATTGAGCTATTTAGCTAAATAGCTAGCTGGAATGCTATCTGTCTAGCTATTGTGCAGTAGCTAGCTCAATAAATGTAGTTGGCTAGCGAGCTAAATACTTCTAGCAATATCCAGCTTAGATGTGTGTGTGTGTGTATATATATATATATATATATATATATATATATATATATATATATATATATATATATATCCATCTAACTAGCTCAATTGCTAAACATGTAGATAGGTTGGTGCGCAAATGGAAAAAGTAGAAATTATTCGGTGCCACCTCAAAAATGACAGATTGATTGACAAAGCAGTTACATAAGTAAAAGCACAACAAAACACTTTCCTTGACACCCGCTAGGTGGGAGTTACATATTTAAAAAAAATGTGTTTTCTTCCCTCAGGGTACTACAATATATATATATATATATATTTGATTGCGCAATACCCCTGGCCTCGCGCCACTCACACTAAGCGCCCTTACACAACGCGGCAATCGACCGTTGTACGAGTTGCCGTTTTTAGCCGGAGTGCTCGGCGAGACATTCAAATTGCAACCTTTTGTCTCCGCTCTCAGGCGGGAGCTTTTTAATCAACGCGCCGACTTTGGTGTCTGAAATAGGTGACTCACTGCCATCTGTGCCGCCGTTTGTCCAAAGTGGTCGCGAGTTGTCCTTATGCAAGACGGGCGTCGGTCAACCCAAAGCTTTTAAACTAGCGATAGGGTTTGAAATCTGGGATTATTTTACGACTATTCCTAAACGAAGCTAAAAAAAAACAACATTTGGGGACCGCCACAGTGATTCGTGTTAGAATTTTGACTCTGGTGTCAATTGACAAACAAGACAGTACGTTTTGATGGACGTGCGTAGAAGAAAGCACATCTCATGAGAAAACAAAATGTTCCTTCTCTGGCTTATTTTGACACTCCCCTGCCCCTTCAGTCTAGCACTTCCTCCCACACGCGTCTGAGAGAGCCACGGCGTCGGAACAATGGCGAGACGCTTGCTGCTTGGACAGATTGCTCCAGCGAGCGAGGAGACGCTAAAAGCCACTTCTGGCTGCATAATCGAAGCTCATTAACGCCACCCACCCGTCAACGGCGCATTTATGTAATTAGGCCTGTTGCGCAATCGTCTCATTCTGACTGGCAATCGTCTCATGCTGGAAAGATCAGACCGTTTTTTAAAATGTCTTCTTTCATGTCACGCACGTAGGAAAGTTTTGTCGAGTCGCTGGCGTGCGCTCCCTGAAACCTTTAGAGCAGCAACGTAGGTAATAAGGGCCACTCGAATGAAATAAAAACAGGGCTCGGCAGATTGTGTTCTCGACTCGCTATCTGGTATCCTCGCGAGTAAAAAGAGGCCAAGTCTGTTGTTTTCCTTTCGTTGTCTGTTGTTTATGAAATGTTTGAGGTTGATTGAACATGAGGTTGTGAAGAAACATAAATATTGATGTTTTTGTGAGAAAAAAAACTCATAAAGTAGTAGTAACGTTTTTTTGCAGGGGAAAATATACTTATATATATATATATTTTTTTTTTTTAACAAACTCGATATAATTATATACATGGGTGTTTTTTGTGAGAAAAAAAGTCTCAGTATACATGGTCTTTTTTGAAAAATAAAAACCAATAATAATTGGTCGTTTTTTGTGAAAATTATGCCTTACTTTACATGATCATTTTCTGCAAAATTAAAAAAAAAAAGCCTTACGATACATGGTTGTTTTTTGTGAAAATTAAGCCTTACTTTACATGAAAAAATTTTTGCAAAAAAAAAAAAAAAAAAGCCTTACTATATATGGTCATTTTATGTGAAAATTATGCCTTACTTTACATTATAATTTTTTACAAAAAAAAAAAAAGCCTTACTATACATAGTCGTTTTTTTGTGAAAATTATGCCTTACTTTACGTGGTGATTTTTTGCAAAAACAAAAAGCCTTACGTGGTCTATACATGGCCTATACATGGTCATTATTGTGAAAATTATGCCTTACTTTACATGAAAATTTTTTGCAAAAAAAAAGCCTTTCTCTTCATGGTCGTTTTTTGTGAAAATTATGGCTTACTTTACATGATCATTTTTGCAAAAAAAAAAAAAAAAATCCTTATGGTCTTTTTTTGTGAAAATTATGCCTTACTTTACATGATCATTGTTTGCAAAAAAAAAGAAAAAGAAAAAGAAAATTAAGTCTTACTTTATGTGATCATTTTTGCAAAAAAAAAAAAAAAAAAACAAAACCTTACAATACATGGTCGTTTTTTGGTGGAAAAAAACCAAAAAAAAACCGTTTTAAAAGACAATGAAGTGATTCAAACCCATGAAAAGATGAAGTCTTGAAGTTTGTGCTATGTTGCAAATGATTGTTGTTTGTGCCATTTCTTTAAATAAAAAATATATAATTGTGCAGCAAATACAAAAGGTGGTAATTTTCGGACCTGTACAAATCTCACTCCCTATTAAAAACGACCATGTATAATAAGGCATTTTTTTGAAAAAATGAAGCGACGTGTTTTGTTTGAAACGGGCGCCCTCTACTGTACCACAAAGTCAAAGGACGCTTAACACGCGAATTCCCACACCCAGTCGACTTTTTGAAATATTTAAATATGTAACAAAGGCAAAGAATGAAATAAGAAAAAAATCTATTAAAAATATCAAAAACCATTTGGGCCTAAATAACTACAACTACACACAGACTCATAAAAAACAACACACAAAGCTTAAAAAAGGAAACTTTATATTTTTGAGTATACTGTCATAATAGAACCAATAAACACAAATATGTCCCATTCATTGCAGGGTAGCAAAAATGTCATTTACTTTCAAAGGTATATTTAATAAAAGAAAAAAATCTTAAACAAAACCCCCACAATGCATGAAATGTCTCGTTACAGGAAATTGCTAGCCGGATTTTCTGTTGTGTTGCGACACGGCAAACGTTGTCCATTATTGACGTGATTCACATACAGTAGAAGGATGCTGCTTTGCTAATGCACTTAAAATGTACACAAAAATACATACATTCACACACATATACACACACACCATTTGTGCTTCCTTTAGAGGGAATCGACGCCATGCTGAGTGCTGAACTCTTGGAAGTCCTCGGGGATGGTGTCTGACGAAAGAAGAAAGACAACATTTGCTTTCCGGGCATAATACTGACAGTAGTGGACCGTAAGGCTCATTGGCATATAATCATTCTTTATCAAACAGACATTTTATCCAAGAGGAGATTAAGGGCAATTAGACAACCAGGGGCTTCAACAAGGTGGAGACTGTGGAGTACTGAAAATAGTTTAGTGACTAGTAACTCCTGTGTGTATTCTGGGAGACGTATTTATCCTTGAGGAGACTGTGGGCGGCTAGACCACCCAAAACTTAGGCAAATAATTCAAAACAGTTTAGTGCTAACGAGAAATTAAAATAGTTGGCCACGAGGCTCACCGGCATGTAATCATTCCCTGTTAAAGAAATATTTTATGCAAAAAGAGACTAAGGGCAACCAGACAACCAAGAGCTTCAGCAAAGTGAAGACTGTGGAGTAAACAGTTGAGTTCCTCCAAAATGTATTCCTTGGAGATGCATTTATTCTTGAGTAGACTTAGGTAATAAAATAAAAGCGTGCAAAGGTTTCAAAATGGTTTCACGAGTAACGAGAGTAGTGGACCATGAGGCTCGATGCCATATAATTATTCCTTTGAGGAGATATTTTATTCACGAGGAGACTGTGGGCAGCGTGACAACCTGTTGCTTCAGCAAAATGGGGACTGCGGAAGTTTTAAATGTTCAGTTTTCCACCCAAACCACATCAAAAACCTGCAGTGCCCACAGTCCCCTCATGGATAAAATGAAATAGTGGAGAGCTCTCTTATCTTCTATTTCTGTTGTTTGTTAGTGACAAAGCGATGCTCACCATTGCAGCGGTATCTCAGATTGGACCAGATGATATTTTCCTGCGAGAAGCAGAAGACGCCGAGCCGGCCCCCCCTCATGGTCGTGTCGATGGTCACGCCCGAGTCGGCCACCAGCTCGGTTCCCTCGTAGAATCGGGCCCTGTCGCGATGCCGGGATTTTCAGACAACAGATTTTCCTTAAGAACTCAAGGAAGGCCGAGCCGTGTCGCCAATCCGAGCGGCGGCGCCATCGGCGGGTGAATAAAAGCGGTCGACGGCATCAAAAATGGATGCGGCGGCCATTACCTGATGTATCCGACCTGCGGGCGGTGCTGCAGGTACCAGCGGTAGGACACTTTGTCCTTCCAGCCCACGTTGCGGGGGTCTTTCCACAGCAGGCGAACCTGGTCCTGGGTGTCCCCGGTGTGCCACAGGGAGTTCCTCAAATGCTCCCCGGGGCCAGATCGGGATTTCACCGCCTGGACAGCAAGCGAGGGAAAGGAAATGAAAGGAAGGTTTTAGCAGAGCCTATAAAAGACCTCTAGATGGCAGTATTACAGTATTCCAACTAGTCAGCTAGGTGACCAGCTAGCCAATCGATCAATCGTAAAACTCCTCGACAAATAATTATCGAGAGGGAAAATTATTTTTACTTTCGCAACCAACAACCACTTAAGTTACAAAATGAGAAACCGGGCAGCCAACTAACTAAACAACTAGAGAACCAACAAATGAACAAAACTATTCAACTGAAGAAAAATAGCCACCCAGAACAACGGATTGACTGACTAACTAGCAAACTAACGAATGACTAGCGACCAACCAGATATTCCACGAGCTAGCAATCCATTTACTGTAGTTGTCTAGCCAATTAACTGGTCTACTTAATGACAAAACAGCAAGCTACCAACCAACCAACCCGAGCGGAATAACTAACTAACTAACTAACCAAAAAGCTAATGAATGACTTCCCACCAACCAAATATTCCACCAGCTAGCTATCCATTTAGGTATCTAGCCAACTAACTTGTTGACGACAAAATCAACAGCAAGCAGCCAGCCAGCCAGCCAGCCAACCAACCAACCAACCAACCAACCAACTAACCAACCGTTTCACCGGCTAGCTATCCAGCTAGGTCACTTATTAAATAACTATTCAAACTAACAAGTGACAGAATGATGAGCATGCTATTGACTAAATAACTAGCTAACTAACTAACTAACTTCCACAAGTTATCTATCCATTTGGGCAACTACCCGACTCACCAGTCAACTAACTTTGTAGCAGAATGATCGGCAGGCAGTCGACCGACAACATCGTCAATTGATGAAAAACAAATGAAGTAAGTGACTAGTTATCATTCGGGCCAACTTAGCTAATGACAGAACGAACGACCGCCAAATGGACGGACGAGCGAACGAATGAAGAAGCGGCCAGACGGCAAACGGCACTGGCGGGGCGCCGACCTTAAGCTGTATGCCGGGCTCGGCCACGGCTCGGAAGGGCGTGGCCTGCCAGTACGTCTGCTCCGTCTGCTTCCACATGACCACGTAGAAGGACGAGGAGTCCTGGTAGCCGAAGATGAAGCCGGCGTAGTCATCGTCCGTCACCGTGTTGACGTGGAACGTTCCCTCGAAGTCCACGCCGCTGAACGCCGTGTAACCTAAAAAGACAGCGGCGCCGGCCGGCTCCTCATCGGCCTTCCCGTTCGGGCCGAGCTCGGGGGGGAGGGGGGGTCCGCCTTACCCACGGCCAGACCCGGATCGCTGTTCATGGTCTGGACGATCTCCATCCCCTGCGGGGCGAGCCCGGACGCGCTAAACATCCCGGCCCGGTGACCCCGCCGGCGTTTTGTCCTCCGCTCACCTGGTTGAGGACCACCCAGTTGGGGTCGATCTGAGCGTCGCCCTCGGGGTCCAGCACCACCGTCTGGAAGGCCCGGAAGTCCGTCAGCGTCACTTCGGCGTTTTCGGGACAGTTGTCGATCTGGTCCACGATTTTGTCCTGGTCGAAATCCGACTCGCATATGTCGCCCACGCCGTCGTCTTGAATGGTAGTATAATAATGATCATGAATATTAATAATCATGAATATTCCATATCAAAAATGACTGATGGATAAAGTGAAAATGCTCCCTGACATTTTGTGTGATTTTTTTGCACTTTTCTGCCATCCGACTTTGTCCTTTTTCCACTTTGAGCCCGGAGACTCAGCGTGAGTCATAAGCGGGCGCAAATAAAAGAGCTTTTGCCTTTGGCAAAAAAAATCGCTCTTAATGTCACCCGCTCCGATTGCCGGCGGCCCGATTTGCGCAGGTGGGCTAAAAAGGCCTTTTGAGAGACGGGGGGGGGGGGGACACGTAGGACGTACTGTTGTCGTCGGTCTGCTCGGGGTTGGGAACCAGGCGGCAGTTGTCGGGCCCGGGCGGGATGACGTCCGGGATGCCGTCGTTGTCGTCGTCGTCGTCGCACTCGTCGCCCAGGCCGTCCTTGTCCGTGTCCAGCTGCGAGCTGTTGATCACCAGGGGGCAGTTGTCCTTGGTGTCCTGGTGCCCGTCTCCGTCGCTGCGCGGGACCACACCAGCAGCGTGTTGGACAATAATACAAATACAAAGCAATCCAAAGGCTCCCGGGATTCTACCTGTCCTGGTTCGTGTCGCACGAGTCGCCCACGAGGTCGTTGTCGACGTCCGACTGAAAATGCGACGCCGGATGGCATTTCTTTCTTTTTCCTGTTTTATAAATCGTGTTGGGGGGGGGGGGGGGCTGACCTGGTTGGGGTTGGGGATGTCGGGGCAGCTGTCGCACGCGTCTCCCACGCCGTCGTTATCGCGGTCCAGCTGGTATGGGTTCTTCACGTACTGGCAGTTGTCCAGGAAATTCTTCAGGCCTGATGGTGACAACAAATCGCCAACCAATAAATCAATCGCTCAATAGACCGACGACTCACGCACTCAATTGATTAAACAACACTCACTCACACTCACTCATTCACTCACTCTCACTCGAATCGACGAACCAACTAATGAATCGATCACTCAATCCATCAACCAACAAATGAATCACTCACTCACTCCATCGATTAATCAACCAACCAACTGATCAATCGATCACACTCGCTCACTCGCTCGATTGATCAAACAACCAATCTATCAATCACTCACACATTCACCCTCAATCAAATCAATTCACCGACTAATCAATCAACAAATGAATCACTCATTCAGCATGATCTTACACATTTACTCATCCTTTGCCTTTAACAGAGTTAAAGATTCTTCCGACTAAAAATCATCACTTTAAATAAATCAATAATAAACGTCGAGACCAAATGGACACAAGCGAGAAGATAGAGTAAAAAGCAAGTACCGTACTGTGTAATTCGCGACCTTACCACTAGAGCGCACTGTTGCACCGCACTTGAAGCGCACTTTCCATTGTTGTCTTTTTAAAGTAAATTATTGTATCGGAGAAATCCGGGCGCAACAAAGGTCACAGCGAAGCAATGGAGTTGAAGTATTTTCAGTGCCGCTGGGCTTCCAAGACATAATCATGCTCTTCACTTTGGGGTCAGACGAAGCAGACGTGCCAATAGTTTTAATGTCACGAAAAAAAAAAAAAAACAACTAAAAATAGACCAATGCCGCTTATGCAACTAGAACGTCGTCATCATCGCCGGTGACGTCGTTCGTCTTTCTTTTGCGTACTCGAGGAGTTCTCAAACTGGGGGGCCTTGAGCCGGAGCTCGGGAGGCTGGAAAATCATTTGAAATTGTTTTTTTTCTTAATCTATTTTTAAGTGCATAACGGACTAAAATCAAAACAGGGAACACAAGCAAAAAAAAAAGGAATATTTTTCCTCCTGAGTTGGACCAGACGAAAAAAAATACAGATTTTATGTATGTATATTCTTAACAAATTATTTCGCAAGTAATGCATGCAATTAAAAATGGCAGACAAATCACAAATATGAACATTTCCTCTAAATTGGGAGGGGCCGAGAATGACATGGAAGTACAATGTAGCTCCGCCCCCGGCCAATTGAAAGCTGCAACATGATTGTAATGAATCATAAAAAAAAATCTCTCATTTCTCGCTCTGTCTTGGCTTTTGATTTCCCTCGTGGAGTTTTACAGATGAGGCAATTTTGAAAAGGGGCAACACTAACTAGTTGCTCTGGGTTCATGAAAGGCGTGCGGGCGCGCGGGCGTACCGTCTCCGTCGATGTCGTCGTCGCAGGCGTCGCCTTTGCCATCGCCGTCCGTGTCCCTCTGGTCCGGGTTCTCCACCAGCCGGCAGTTGTCGCAGGCGTCGCCGTGCGTGTCCTTGTCGCTGTTCCTCTGGTCCACGTTGGGCTTCAGCCAGCAGTTGTCCTGCGACCCAAAGCGCCGTCGCTGAAAGGGACCGCGGGCTCGATATGCGCAAGGCTCACCTGCTCGTTGGGAATGCCGTCGCCGTCCGCGTCGTCGTCGCAGGCGTCTCCCTGACCGTCTCGGTCGGCGTCCTCTTGGCCGGAGTTCGGAACGAACACGCAGTTGTCCTGTGGGGACGCCGTCAAACTTTTATTTTTGTCTGGTGGTCAGTAGTCAGTTGAGCATCTTAGTTGTCTACTTGGTACAGTTTTCATGCATTTTTATAATTTATTTATAAAGAAATCAGTTATGGCTAACATTGTACATACTCACATGAAAACACACGCACCACTTAGCATCTCACATTAGCACGTTAGCGTGTGGACTGTACAACATCACACAGGAAGCAAGGAACTAAACTTAAGTAAATTTACATGCTCAAAATTTTCCAAAAATAAGAATTCTTGCTCCTGTGGAATTGTAAATGATGCGTAGATAACTCAAAATGACAAATAAAAAGGTACAAATAAAACGACCGCAAAAGGTCTCTGCCCTCAACACCAACACATTTTTGTGTTAATTTGAAGGGTTTAGGGACGTGTTTTTATTATTCTTTACACAATGTACTTTGAAATCCATGATTATTATCCATGAAAGTAAATCTAATATGCGTTAGTTACAGTTTTCAATGCATTTTTATAATTAATATTATTCATTTAAATGGTTTTGAGCATTTTTTGGGGCTTGGAACAAATTGGGTTATATACATGGAAAAAAGTCGCTTGACTTACAAAAAATTCACATCACGAAATGACTGAATTAATTTCATAAGTAGCGGTACCACTGTATTTGAAAATGAAAACAAAAATAACAGTAATTAAATTAATTATAAACCTTTGTGCACATAAAAAATGATAATGAATTGATCACTTCAAAATCTAAAACCCAAGCTTATTTACAGTTTTATAAAAATTGCTGTGCTTGTTTATAGTGATGGCGCAAAACCGTATCTAAAATTTTACGTAAATGGGAGCAGGATTTGGGGGCCTACGGCTCGCCGAAGTTTGACATTTTCTGCAAAAATTGGGCGTGGCCACCTTCCCTTGAGGACCCAATACATCTCCGGAGCTACTGGATCGTTACAACTGCCTAATAAGTAAAAAAGAAATCATAATCGACTTCTTTGGTATCATAGCAAAGATCTGTTTGCGGTAAAGATCGATTGTCATATCGTGTGTTAGTAAGCTCGTTGGTCGGACTTGAAATCACCTTTTTACACGGGGGGTCCTTACACTTGAGTTTCTCGTCGGGATATCCGTCAATGTCGGTGTCTTTCCCGCACAGGAATCCGTTTCCCGCCCAGCCGATTCCGCACTGACAGGACCGCAAACGATAGTTTAGCGAGCAAAAAAAAAAATCCATCAATTGATAAGCGGATCTGAAATACGTTGAATTGGTACCTGGCAAGAAATGGATCCGTCCCTCTCGGCCACGCATTGCGCGTTGACGTCACAAGGGTTGGTCAGGCTGTTGCCGCAGCTGATCTCGGGCTTGCAGCCTTTCACCTGGTCGCCCGTGAAGCCCGTCTTGCAGCTGCCGCAGTGGTAGGAGCCCTGCGGGGACGATTGCTCACACGTCTGCCGCGCAGCGACATGCCGCGTGGCTCACCTCCGAGTTGTGACAGATGGAATTGGCCGCGCAGCCGCCATTGTTCGGTCCTTTGCATTCGTCGATGTCATCGCAGGCCTGAAAGGAATACAAAGGCCAGTAGAACCCCACAAAAACCCAATGTCATCGCCTACGGTACCTGTTTGTTGGTTTGGGCGAACAGAGCTCCGACGCCCTCTAGGGGCAGGCCGGTGTAGCCCAGCGGGCAGGCGTCGCAACGGAAGCCCGGCGCCGTATTCACGCACTTGACTCCGGGGAAGCAAGGGTTGAACTGGCACTGCGACAAATGATGGGCAGTATCGCTCCACTGTCAAAATCTTCATCTACACAGTTAAAATACCGTATTTTCCGCACTATAAGGCGCACCTAAAAGCCTTGATTTTTTTTAAAAGCTGATGGTGCGCCTTATAATCAGGTGCGCCTTATACTGTATATGGATCAATATTGCGATTGGGATTCGTAGATGGGGACTGAACTGATAAAGTAAGCTTTACCTGTTTCTTTTGTGTGTTTACAGTTGAACAAGGTTGCTCATATTGACGTTGAGTTATTATGATATTGAGAGTTTCGACTTTTGAGTTATGATTGTTTTTACTTTGAGTATTACTATATTGTGATTGAAAAAGTTTTAAAATACGTCATTAATTGAGGGTGCGCCTTATATATAGAAAACGTTTTAAAATATGTGATTGAGGGTGTGCCTTATAATCGAGTGCGCCTTATATATGAATTTTTTAAATAATTGTCATTAATTGAGGGTGCGCCTTATAATCAGTTGCGCCTTATATATGGAAAAAGTTTTAAAATATGTCATTAAATGAGGGTGCGTCTTATAATCCAGTGCGCCTTATATATGGAAAAAGTTTTAAAATATGTCATTAATTGAGGGTGCCCCTTATAATCCGGTGCGCCTTGTATATGGAAGAAGTTTTAAAATATGTCATTAATTGAGGGTGCGCCTTATAATCCGGTGCGCCTTGTATATGGAAAAAGTTTTAAAATATGTCATTAATTGAGGGTGCGCCTTGTATATGGAAAAAGTTTTAAAATATGTCATCACTTGGGGGTGCGGTTTATAATCCGGTGCGCCTTATCGCGCGGAAAATACGGTAATTGTCACTTTCTCTAAAGAAACTCACTATTAATTACATAATGTCATGTAAAATAACAAAAACCAATAGGACACCCAAATGTAATTGAAGCTAATGCATAACAAGCCAAGATAACGTGAAGCTACTTGGGCGATCGTTACCCAATATGGCCTTTAATAAAAAAAAAACTAAAATAAAAACAAACGGACCATGCATTTAAACTGTAACTTGTGTAAGGTTAATTAAGGTGACCGAGGCTTTATAGTGCTAATTTTTGTCATTTATCATCTGTATCAAGTCACCTTCAACCCACTCGATGTGTTTTGATTAAAAACCAATCCCACTCAACTGGAGGCGCCCTTGTAAACAACGGCGATTTTAATGAAGCGAAATGTTAATTTTGCGCCTCGTACGTCCTCGCCTTACATACGCCACGCCGCCTAATTGTTCCGGCTCGGCGCGCATGCAATATTCATAAGCGGGTGCGCAAAAAGCCGAGTGGGCTTTTATTTATTCGGGGTCAAGGTCAAGGGCGGCTCATTTGCATCCTTTCCGCGGAGCGCCGCGAAAGGTGAGGGCGCTAATTTACCTCGTCCACGTCGTCGCAGTTGAAGCCGTCGCCCGTGAAGCCTTCGGGACAAGGCCCGCACTCCACGCCGTCCGCCGTCTCCTGGCACGTGCCGTCGCGGAAACACACGCCCGGGCCGCACTTGGGTTTCACCACTTCGGTGCCGCCAAGACCTTTGGATGACAATTGCAAATTTGAGCGCAAATTTCCGGGTCGCGATCCACCGTGGGGGAAGGGGGGGGGGGGGGGGGGTCTTACCGCAAGCCTGACACTCGGAGATGGTGTTGGTGAGGAAGGATGTTTCTTTCACCTGCAAAGCCTCAGCTCAGGTCAAATTCCGATTGGTCCAAAATGAGGATTTAAGGAGTTCTTACCTGCTGGATGAGGATGTCTTTCAGTTCGTTGATCACCTTGGTCAATTCCATCATCTGATTGGATAGCTGCTTGGTGTTGACGCCTGATGACAAGGTCATTTTTGACAAGCCGTCAAGTGATGTTACGGGTTGAAAGTGAGTTAAGGGGTGTTAAGGGGTTCAAATGTAGCATTCTGTTGTGATTGTCTGCAAGGAACAGCAATATTGTTTCAGGGTCAAAATGACCCGGGCTGCATAAAGTCACCAAAACAGATCTTAAAAGTGTATAATCCAAATACAATATTTTCTTTTAACCAGTGGGATATTTTCATTCTTTCGAAAATAGCAATAATGTCTCAGGGTCAATATGACCAGGAGGTGTGTGCATTTCAATTTAGGATTTTGTTGTGATTGTCTGCAAGGAATACCAATAATGTTTCAGGGTCAAAATGACCCGGGCCGCATTAAGTCACCAAAACAGATCTAAAATGTGTATAATCCAAATACAATATTTTGCTTTAACCAGTGGGATATTTTCATTCCTTTGAAAATAGAAATAATATATCAGGGTCAATATGACCCGGAGGTGTGAGCATTTAGTGTCAACATGTCCAATTTAGTCCAGGTGAGGGTTGGCTTTCAAGGATTAACATTTAGGATTTATTTGGTACTTTTTTTTCGCTGTTGTATAAATATTTGGATCTGCCACAATTGCACAACGTATATGAATTTTTAAAAATGTTTTTTCCCTGAAAATTTTCAATGAGATTGACGATCATATAAATATAATTTTCTTAAATCTCTAACAGTAGTTGGCATTGACATTCGGCAAACCAAAAAATAAAAGTAGCATTGGTTCTACAAAAAACTTTGCACGGGCTGAATTTCTTTAGCCACTTCCCCCAATTTGGGTTTATTTTTAACGAGGATGAATGCTTGTTTTTAATTGAGAGTATTTCGTGGTTTTACCCAGGGTTTGCACGGAATCTCTTTGCTGGAAATGGCAGTCTTGCAAAGACGCGACGTTCTCAAAGGTGTCTCCGACCACAAGCTTGAGCTCGTGTAAGCCCTCCTGTTGGAAGTACATTAGTGAGGGACCTTTAAAACCATCCACGATTATTATTTAACCCCTGTGCAGTATTTCGATCATTTTTGGTTTTCGACCATGTTTGGTCATTGACCATTTTGCGGTCTTTCTTCCACATTAGTTCTCACACTAAAACTCCTGTTAGTGTGATAACTAAGTGGCGCTGCCATGTTGACATGGCTGGGTGAAATTTCAGCTCCCCGGCATCTCCTTTCAGTGTTTTCCTTTGATGCAAATTTTTTTTAATGTAAAGGATCGAAGGATTTGATGAAATACCGCACAAGGCTTAAGAGGGAAGTGGGGGTGACATACTTGATCTTTGTTGAGCATAGTTTTCAGCTCCACCATGCCGTAGCCGGCCGGCAAACCCTGGAAGGCGGCGGGGAGATCCCGCACCGTCTCCACCAGCTTGCAGTCCAGATGCAGCTCCACCCCACCCGGACCGCCCGGCTGCTGAAGACCCCTCAGGTGGAACAACAATTTGTGGACGTTGCCGTCGGCCAGCGCTAGATTGTTGAAGGTCACCGTGCTCGTCCTTTTGTCGGTGCGCAAATAGCGCAAGACGGCTGGACGAGATAGCGTCAACTCAACGTGTTGCCAGGAACATTTCAAAAGAATCATTTGGCGAGAAGCGTTAGCTTGGAGCGATTTGAAAAGCTACTTTGCTGCATTGAATACAAACAAACAAATAGCGTACAAATGAGATGTACGGAAATAAGTAGCGTTGCATTTGTGTCCGTGTGAGCCGTTTGCCCGGAGACAACATCGGCATTAAAGGTTTATATGATAATTAAAGTCACAAAGGGCATCCATGCGTGCTTGATCGCGCTTATGTAATGCTTATTCAGCGCACTGATTCATTTATGATGTGCGCCGCAGTAACGTTGGCACATTGGCATTCATAAACATGCCGTCCATGCTTATGTTTGAATGGTTACAAACTGCTAACATGCCAGATTTTTTTCGATCTGCAATATTAACAACTCCAGCAAAACTAACTTATAGAGTAAACATAGAGTATTAACTCATTCTATCCCAACATATTTTCATGTGTCCTGACATTCAATCCCAGCTACTTAATAATAATGCTAATATATATATATATATATATTTATTTATATTGTATTTTTTAAAATAATTAAATTATATATATATATATATATATATATATATATATATATATATATATATATATATATATATATATATATTAATAAATAAATATATTTATATTTTATTCATATATATATTTTTTTTTCTTTTAAATAAATAAATATATATTTTTTTTATACATATATATATATATATATATATATATATATATATATATATATATATATATATGTATAAATATATAGGGTCTAAAAGTCTAAAACTGGCTGGTATTAAAATTAATTACACTACGTATTATTCTAGGTAGTTAAAAAGTAATAACATATATAAGTTAGTATAATTATATAATATATAATGACTTTAATACCTTAGTGCCTTAAGTCGTTGATTACTAGTATTACCTAAAATAATTGAATACTTTGGCACTTAATTACCGAAAGTAATCAATTCCTGTAATACTTAAATTAGTACATAATAGGGTTTTTTTTTTTTTTAGTCGAGACATTTATATATATATATATATATATATATACACACATATCAACATCAAAAATAACTGTTGTTTTTAATACTTAATCACCTAAAGTAATAAAGTACAATAAAACAATTCATTTAGAATCCGTCATAGTTAGCAAAAAAACTGAAAGAAATCAAAAAATGTACCTGGGATTGAATGTCTAGATTCCTAAAAATAATTTTTGGGATGAACGTGTCATTTATCGATTACTTGAGCACTTATTTACCTAACGTTAGTGATTATTTTACTACTTAATTTAGTCGCAACACCATTGTTAGAGCCTCTTTTAGCCAAAAAATGGAAAGAGTAAATCAGTAGCAGACTAGCAAATTACCGTAACTCATTTATTATTATTAACGGCTATCAATGCCATAATTCCCTTTTAACTGCAGAGAATGAGTTCCACGATAATTATTTTAATAAGTGAATACAGATTTGATTTCTAGTTATAATTTCAGTCTCTCAAAAGTCGATCCAGATGAGGGTTTTCACGTGTACCTTTGTTGAGTTTGCCCATCACGGTGAACTCAAAGTACTTGCTGTTGTCCCGCGGGTTGTACAGTCCGAAAACCGTGGTGCCCGTTTTGGGCTGCAGTTTGAAGGAGGCCAGGATGAAGGCTTCGTTGGCCCCCTGCTCCACCAGACCTCCTTGCAGAAGGTCAGGGAGGCAGTCCGGCGAGGTCAGCAGATCATACACTGCCCAGGAGGAAATTGAAAAAGGAAAAAGGATGGCGTGAGGTAAATGAGGTCCATGCAGTGATCCCTATTCGTTTTTTGGAGTTGCGTTCAAGGACCAGCTGTGATAGTTGAAAATCTGACACGCATTGATGCAATCACAGTTTAAACGTATAGCAGACCAGAGCAGGCAGTTTGACGCAACCAGAAAATAAGAGTATTTACCTAAAAACGCCTGAAGAGGGAGGCAAAACAACATAAACACAGCCAACCCCACAGGTCATGACAGATGTTGATGCCATAAAACGGGGAAAATGCCGTAAAGAGGGGATGAAAAAACTTAGTATTCCACTTCGTAACGTGAAAAAAACATAAAAACTGCAAAATCAAGCCAAATTTGGTTTGGTGTCAAACTGCCTTTAATCTAATGACGTAATCCACTAAGATACCTGATATATCGGGGCTGAGAAATGCGAACAGTACAATAGACAATATGTAAACCGGAAGAGAAGGCTGTCACTCCAAGTTGAGGAAAAGACCTTTGATGGCGTGTGATTGGCTTCTAAGTATGCATGCGAGGAGACATTTTAGGGCCCGCCGTGGTGAAAATGGCAGACGGAGTACATTTGAGCTCGCGGTTTATCCTTTAATAATGTGTCTTAGGAGCGGGCCAAGCCACTCGAGGATGTGGGCTAGGTGTGTGTGTGTGTGTGTGTGTGTGTGTGCGGAGGCCGCCATCTGCACACATCATTAATGTATAAGCAGCCGAAAAGCAGACGGCGAAGGCGCTTTATCGCTAGCCTCCAAAATGGCCCCCAAATGCTCTGCCAAAATTGTCCCTCGACCCCGCTTTTTGCTCGGCTCATTGCACCCCAAACTAAGCATTTGGCCGTTTGCGTTATTCTCGCAAAAGAATTATTTATTTGGGCAGATGTTGACGAAAAAAAAAAAAAAACTTTGAAAATTGCATGTAAGATTTATTTTATTTTTTTTTATGCCGACTTCACATAATTGTGGAACTGTTTAGACAACTGAGAAATTTAAATGATGTGTTAAAAAGAAAAAAAAACGCGTAATTTGTATGAAAATGCAATTCCGTGGATGAACTGAAACTTAATTTTTTATCCGTGAACATTTACAAAATTATTTTTTAAAATTTTGTACCACTGGTCTTAAATTAATAATTAACCCCTGTGCACTATACAAATAGCATTTTTTTCCTAATTTTTTAAATGCTTTTAAAGGTACAATAATTCAAGTTATTTATGACTTTTTTTCCTTAAAAAAAACAACCTTTTATTGAAAGCTTGTAAAGAAAATAAAACTGCAATTTGTAAAAAAAAAACATATATATTTTGTAGCCAAAAATGTTCTGCTAATATTTAAAAAAAAAAATCAGTTTCAGTTGCAATCATGCATGTGAAATCTTACAAAATTTTGTAAGATTTTGTACCCAAAAAGTTATGCAATTACGAAAAATTATAAGCTAGCATGCTAATATACATTGACAAATGACATTTTAGTAAAAATTTGCAGGAAAAACACAATGCAATTTATCTTTTTTTTTTAATTCATAAAGAAAAAAATGTAAAAAAATAAATAAAAATAAATACAATTTGTACCCCAAAATATTCTGCACTTATTTAAATAAATAAACACACATTTTTTGACAAACAAACAAAATGTGAAATACGCAGATGTAGCGCTAGCTTATATGCATCTATTTAGGAAAATCTCCTTTAGGAAAAAGGATTAAAAAAAGATGTGAAAAGGCTCCCACTGATGAAAGATTTGCTTGTAATTGCGTCAAAAAAAAAAAAAAAAAAAAAAAAAAAGCGCTTTAGCACCAACTGATAGAATAACAAAAAATGTTTGGTCTTTGTTCAACAGCCAAAAAGTCCGTTTGAGCATTATTAACGTCAGCTCCTGGTGAGGCATCAATATTCATCCGTTAGCAGTGCGCACGGAATGGATGATTTCACATGAAACCTTCACGATTAGAAGTCGGCGGATTCCCACGGGGGGACGCCGAACCACGTCGGTCGGCTTGTTTATTGGACTTGATGGACTCTTCATCAAGCGGACGATTAACCGACGCCTGGAATGTGGTCCATCATTCACTCGAAGCAAGCAGGCTAATAAACTGTAAATACGCTTTTTTTTTTCCCTCTCCTGCAGCCTCAGCTTTTGGGTTTGAAATTCCTCAAAATTCAGGTTCAAAATTTTGAACATGGGGAAAATCAAAGTAAATCAAAGCTGTGCAATCCACAAGTCCAACAATAGGTCCAAAATAAACAATAAGTTGCTTCATGTTCCAATTAATTTGCTCTTAATTTTAAAATGATTCTCTTCCTGTTTTTATTTCTAGCGTGGGTGCCAGAAAATTATATCACAAATGAGTAGGTGCATCCGTATTTAACCAAAAAAAGGCATACAACGTCTTGCAAAGGAATCAATATAACCATATTTAGAAATGGGTTACTTCATGTTACAATTTATTTGTTATTTATTTGTTGTTGTGGAAAATTGCGCCAATGACAATGCGAGTCTGTCTAAAAGTTAATAAAATAATAGCATGCAACGTTTTACAAAGGCGTAACCATGACCCAACCTAGCAAGAAGTTGCTTAATGTTTCAATTGATTTGCTTTTAATTCGAAAAAAAAAAATCACGTTATTATTTCTGGCTCATCTGCCGGAATGGGGAGTCACTGATGATTATGCGTATAACTTGAGCAAATAACGTTTTGCAAAGGAATCACTATCACACAATGTTCCAAGTAATTTGATCTTACTTTGAAAAGAAAACTCCTGTTGCCGTTTTCGTGAGACGTGTGCGCAGCTCCCAATAGACCCAATACCAAAAATAGAAAGCTAGCATAGTAGCGATTAAGTGGTAATGTTAGCTCTTTTGTTTGTGAACTTTATGGGGTGTACCCACACTGTTGTACTGACTATCATTCTGTTTCGCACCTCACCAACCTCAACTTTGCCCAATTCTGTTTTGAACATAAGAAGGATTGGCCGTTGTAAACGCTGAACAGGGTTCACAACTGTTGATCATTCAACCGGATCAGGTGGGAAGAATCACAATTATCATGCCACAAGATAATTATTTAGGGCAATCTTTGAGACGTCTAGAAATCCCGAATTTGCTGACCGGGATCACAAGGGAAAGAAAACTCTCAAATTCAACCCGATTGTCGCTATGTGCCTAATTAAATGTAAACAGCAAAATTTCTACCCTGCAGGCTGACTTTTAAGTGTGTTTGTTCCTGTATGGCCATACTTGTGAGAACCAATTTGAGTTTTCTACCAACATAGTGAGGACATTTTTTGAAAAGTCCATTTAGGCCAGTCCAGGTAAGCGTAAGGCAATCATTTCTGATGGTTAATTGAGGTTAGGGCCTGAGAAATGCATTATGTATGCTGATGGATGTCCTCACAGGTATACTGGAGCCGTAAAAACTTGAGTGTGTGTGTGTGTGTGTGTGTTCCTGCGCAGCTATACTTGTGAGAATCCCATTTTCTTCTGAGATAGTCAGGACATTTTGGCCGGTCTTTACTTGTTCAGATCAACCAACATCATCAGAGATGATTGCCTAACACTTATCCTCACCTCAACCCTAACCCAATTCAACCGTATCCTCTAAAAGCAAGTCTTGACCCTCAAAAAGAGGTCTGAACAAGTGAGGACCGGCCTGAATGTCCTCACTGTGTTGGTACAAATTGGTTCTCACAAGTGTGGCTGTACAGGAACACACACACGTTTGTATGGCTGTTCAAATATGTGTGTGCGTGTGTGAGACCTGCACGGTCACTATCAGATTGTGGCTGATCACTTCCATGTGTGCAAGTGAGCCAGGAGCAAATGTTTAAATAAAAAAAAAACAAAAAGCGAGCTTCACTGCAAGCCAGGAGATCTCAAACTCTGAGGAATTTGTTTCACTTTTCCCACATCATGTATAATTCCTTGTGTGTTGTCCGTTCCTTCATATCATATTCCTTTTTTTTTTTTTTTTTCCTCTCCCGGCCTCCGCTTCATCCATAATGCAGCGAAATCAAACAAAAGCGAGTTCGACTACACGCCGGCGGAGCGGCTCGACCTTTCTTTGCCGTCAGAAATTGAGGCCGTTAAAATCAAATCAAAGGTAACATGAGGCGAGAGTGTAAATGATTGATCACTCACCCAAAGCCTGGGCTCTCACGTACGTGCAAAGTTGCAGCAGAAGCTGCGAGGCCACCATCGCCGCGCTCCACCGGCCCATCTCGTCGCCGTCCCGTGTCCAACTTTGTGCTCGCAAGTGTCTGATGGAAGCTTCTGAGAGGAGTCCCACCAGGAGAGGGAGGAGGAGGAGTCTGGGAAAAACACAACTCAGAAGCTTGTTTTTTTTTCTTTAAAGACCACCACATGCGGAGAAGGAGTGAGCGGATTCAAGTCTCGGCCTGGGGTTTGACTGCGGCTGAGGGTGTTTAGGCTGCTTGAGCTGAGTTCCTGGAAACTAGAGTTGATATTCCTTGACACCTCAGCCATGTGTCTCCGCAGCCACTCATTTTTCACGCCGTCCCGTAGGGAAAAGCCAGGAAATGAAGCCGGCTCTTAAAAAGGCCGCCTCCAGGTTGTCAGGAAGTCTGGCAAAGGTGAAGCGTTTCAGGGGACGTTGTTTAAAAAAAAAAAAAAATGATGACAGAATAATCTGGGCGAAAATGGGCTGCTCTGTTAGAGCCAATTGGCCATTAAATCTAAGTAGGTTTTTTTTTTTTCTTTTTAAATTCATGACCTAAAAATACCCAATACAGAATCAAATGACATATGTAATCCCGATATATATCTATCCATACATCCTTCAGTATGCGGCGCACGCCCTGAACTGGTTGCAATTCACACACACAAACACACGCAAGGGCAATTTGGAGTAGCTTAAATACCTACCGTCCCAGTTTTTAGGAACGCGGGAGGAAGCCAGAGTACCTGGAGAAAACCCACTTTGGCATGGGGAGAACATGCAAACCCCACACGGGAAGGTCGGAGCCAGTCGTCCACAAGTGCATTCATATTGCACTATATATCTATATCTATATAATTTATGGACATTTTGCTTCCTCATTTTCAACAGCAAGCAAAATTCACCCCTACTCAATATCTTCTACTCAAAAGCTGTGCTGATCTCAAATCGAACAAGATGCTTCTTGCCACCTACTGGCGTCTGTTGACTATTACAGTTCCGTACGAGCTTGCGGAATCAATTGCCAATGTGCAACTGCGCAGGGAAACATTTCCAAATAGCAAAGTTGTGTAGCCTTGACATGGTATCTAACTGACTAATTAAGCGCGCAGATGCGACGTAAAATACTTGCGTCCTTGAATTTGTAAATGCATCAATGAGGTTTCCAGCAGAAGAATAAACAGTAGAAGAAGATGAGTCATAGTTTCCTGCACTTCTGCCACAGGTGTTCTGTGTGGGAAGCTTAAAAAAAAAAGTGTCTTTTGTTTGGGTCTTGTGTTCATGGCTGGTTTTTGGGGTCAATAATAATGGAACCCTCAAGCTGGGATGAGGTCATTAAAAAGTAACTTTGTGGAAATGCGGATAGGATAATCATCTCACACACACGCGCGCACTTATGGCAACCGCTGCACACCGCACTGACAATCTGTGTAAAACTCCCAAGGAGAAAAGACAGGACGGGATGTTTACACTGTGAGGGAACGTCTGGCAGCTAATCACACTTTTACATATGATGTCCAAAAAGGACATTCAATCACTGCAAGAATGACCATTTATTTACGTTACAGGCAAGAAGACACCTTTTTTTCCCTCTGCCAATGTAAAACAAAGAAAATTTGAAGGGCGCTAGTGGAGACGTTATTCATGCCGCCCTGTTTAGCGTAATTTCGACATTAAGCAGATATACGAGCGCTTCGCAGGACGTTTTTTTTCCCTCAAAATCAGCACTTTTGCCATGGACAGAAGCTGTTTCGACGCAGCTTGACGCGACCGCCGGGCTGGCGCTCGCAAACCCCACGGGACGTCCGAGTCTTACGAGTGTCGTACCTGAGGGCGGTTACGTAAGTGCCGCCAGTCAGCGCCTTTTTATTTTTGTGGTACCAAACACCCGACTGGATCAGACCACAAATTACAGAGTTATTTTTTTGTACCAGACTAAACGATGGAGACAAAGTGTGATTTCATGCTTTTCTGGAACAACCTCACAAAAGCTCTCACTAGGGTGGGCAGACCTCCGCCAATGCTTCAGCGTTTGTCACCTGTCAATTCAGACTCGGCTTGTGACCGGTTTGAGGAGTGATCTGTTTTTCTCCCTTTGCCAGATGGGATACAGTATGTTCCAGCATCCACAACAACTTTGGCGTTGATTGGTCCATCACAAAGGTAGTATTGGTAGATTGCATGATTTGGTCCGATGGATGGATAGATGATAGCTAGCTAAATGGATGGATGCATGCTAGCTAGTTGGCTAGACAGCTAGCTAGCTAATTGGATGGATGGATGGATGGATGGATGGATGGATGGATAGATCAATAGATAGATAGATAGATAGATAGATAGATAGATAGATAGATAGATAGATAGATAGATAGATAGATAGATAGATAGATAGATAGATTTATGCGAGCTGTTTCAATAGATACATAGCTAGATGTCAGATGGATAAATGACTCAATAGTTAGCTAGATGGATGAAGGGATGGATGATAAATAGCTCTCGATAGTGAGCTAGCCATACAGTTTGCTCTATGGATGGATGATAGCTAGCTACCAAGATAGCTAACAAGATAGACGTCGGATGGATGATAAATACCTAAGTCGATAGTTAGCTAGCTATATCGTTTGCTAAATGGATGGATGATAGCTAGCTGCCAAGAGAGCTAGCTAGCTAGAAGTCAGATGGATGATAAATACCTAAGTCGACAGTTAGCTAGCTATATCGTTTGCTAAATGTATGGATGATAGCTAGCTGCCAAGAGAGCTAGCTAGCTAGAAGTCGGATGGATGATAAATAGCTATCTAGAAAGCTAGCTAGACAGTTTGCTAAATGGATGGATGATAGCTAGCTGCCAAGATAGCTAGCTAGGTAGACGTCGGATGGAAACGAAAAATTATAAAAAGCCCTTCTAAACAGCGCTGTATTTACACAACCGAACCCATTGGTCCTCACATCGCATCTGGAGAATCACTCAAAACGCCTGTGGCGGGTGAAACACAAAACCCTTCTTCTTGCCCTTCTTGGAAACCGGCAATAAGGTCGGGATTGATGTGAGGGGGCGACGCTACTCTCCGTATCGTCTCAAAAAAGGAAGAAAATGGTTTCGCAATGGCACTGTCGGAGGTTGATGGGTAGACCATGTGTGCGCGCTCCGTCTATCCGTCACGCCTCCGTCTCAGCGCTTCTGAAGTCCACCTGCACGCTAACTAAAACACGCTAAATCATCCCGACGAGTCGCATGGGAATGCACTTTGTTCTCTTTTTTCGACACCTTCTCCACCCCTCCCCAACGTCACGGCTTATTGACTCATTCTGACTAGCGACACGAGGGAGCGTTCCGGTAGATGAAAAAGCGGCAACATGGCGAAGAACAACGCAAGCATTGTGCGCCATTGATTCCTCGAGTAGGCGGCGTCGAAAAGTTGCGTCCATTTGCTAGGATGCGATGTGACGACTTTGAGAGAAATCCAACGTCCCCCACAGAGAGAAGATAAAAGTACACGTGGAGGACATTTGTGGCCCACTGCAACATGAGTGCATGCAAAAAAAAAATACCAACACATTAATAATAATAATAATAGTTTACATGTTCAAAAGGAGTAGAAAAGTTCAAGAACTTGTCAGGTCCTACACCTTATTTTCTCTCATATTTAAATTCTAGGTAAATTACACATAGTAAAATAATGTAATATGTCATAAATAAAACAAAACAAAAATACACACCTTTTAATCCACTATTTTCTACAGAATAATAATTTTATACATGATTTATAAATTTAAGTAACAACATTTTTCTTTTAAACCTTTCTTTGAATATTTAAATACTAGGTAAATTACACATAGTAAAATAATGTAATATGTCATCAATAAAACAAAAATACACACCACTTAATCCACTATTTTCTATAGAATATTAAATTTTATACATGATTTATAAATGTAAGTAACAACATTTTTCTTTGAAACCTTTCTTTGAAAAGTGTATATAATTCTCATTTTTTAGATCCATTTTATGTGTATATATATATATATATATATATATATATATATATATATATATATATAAATTTAACCCTAAAAATAGCAAGTTAATTTTTTTCCTTCTGAAAAAAATGCAAAAATGATGCGATTAATTTTGTAACATTATGGTTTTCTTTTTTATTTGCTCAAGGCCCAAACTGTTTTCCGAGTTTGAGGCTCACTGCGCTGTGATTGGTCGTTACCTGAGCTCTGAGCAACTGTGACGTCACCTTCAGTCGACGGCTAGCGGCAAAAGGGCCGCCGCCCGTGACGAATAAAAACTGCTTATCGTTTGTCATATTTCACAGACAAAAACAATATCAATCAGAATACTGTTTTTCGTCTATCGGGGTTCCATACAGCATATTTGAAAAAGATTCTTTGACCTGACGGATTCCATACAGCCCAGCACCGTTGCAATCCGTACATCACCGGCATGTACGTCTCCCTGGTAAAGACATTAGCTTACGACATGGCAGGAAGCGGCGAGTACATTCGGTCCGAAAGTAAAAACTGCTGAGCCGGCGCAACAAGGCCGGGCGCTATCCTCACTTTAGCACATGTGACTCGCTTCCTTCCCGCTGAAAGCAGCGCTAGCTTGCTATTCGCCGCCGTAAAAAGATGCACTCCCACAGAGCAGAATTTCATAGCTATTACAATTTTACGTAGCCCACGCGTGGCGCCGGAACGAATTATTTGAAGGGCTTATGTTCTCCGACGGGGATGGCGAGCAAAATTCTGGAGGGGCCACAATTTGTCTTTCTGGGGGCCGCGTTGTGTAACCTTCCTAGTTGATTTTATTGCAAATCCGCAAAGTGTTTCGACGAGCATTTGCACGTGCGACTGTTTAAATCTTCCGACTAAAGCGCTTCCTGTTGCGGCGGGAGATGTCAGCGTGGGAATGTACGGCGAGAACGTGCGGAGAATGAAAACCAGCTGCCCGCTCGCTCACCTTGTTGTTGTCTACGTTGCGGCCGAGACGCCGTACATCAAACGTGGCTAATGGCCGACACGCTCGTTCGGGCTCGGACCGCAAAAGGTTGACAGCCAAAGCGTTTCGGGTCTCTACTTTTCAGGGAAGCAATAAAAGGTCCGATCTTTGCCTGTTCAGAGAAACAACATGCTTTAATGGTGACCTTTCAGCCGTCATCATGTGTATTGTTACAATTTGCCTTGTTTATCGTAGTAATAGCACTTTATTGCTGTAATAATACATTCCGTTCTCATAATATGAACATATTCCGATGATGGTAAAATTTATTCTGGCAAAATATGGACTTCTTTTTTTGTCAAATAAAAAAACGTTTTTGTAAGATTAGTCTCCAAACTACTATTTTTGTCATATTACAAAATTAATTTCTCAACAATATTCATGTATATATTATGATTCTCATCTCCCAATATTACAGTATTATTTCAGTAATAATAGATGTTTTCACACATTATTACAGCATAATTCCTATAGTAATAAGATATTATTTCTCATATTATACATGGATTGTTCATGTAATAATACATCATTCTTCATAATATTTCAGCAATATTGTAATATTATAAGCTCTTTTTGAAGGCATCTCTAGAATAGAATTTTTTTCACATATTTCTCATAATATTACATCATTTATTTCTTGACTTTATTCATGTATATTTTATGACCCTCATGTCCAGAAATTACAGAATTATGTCAGTAGGAATACACATTTTTTTTTTATCACAGGATAAAAGCACAATTCCTATAATAACAAGATATTTTTGTCTCATAATATTACTGGATTATTCTTTTAATAACAGATCTGTTTCTTCATAGTATTACAGCATTATCGTTATATTAGCACTTTTTCCTGATAATAAAACATTTTTTTTTCTCTTTATAATGTTAATGCAACTACAGAATTATTCTCAATAATAGTATTATATCTTTATTATAGTAAGCATACCTTTTCTCTCTCATAATATTACTGGATTATTCCAGTAATTTCATTTTATTTATATCAATAAAACAGATTTCAATATCCCTGCATTCTTTGTCTCGGAAATGTTCTAATAATATTACAAAATTATTTCCGCCAATAATTTTCCTCATACTATTACAGTAGTCCTGCAAACAATTTTCTTTGCCATAATATAATGACAATATTTTGGATATAATTATTTCAATGATTTTTTTAAAATTGTAGTCTTATCCCTGGAATGATGCCGCTTTTTAATAAAAATCATCACACTATGGCAACCGACCTTCTCTCGCGATATAACTTTACTGTCCTTATCGCAACTTCACATATTATTTCTTGTAGTCCTACTCGAAGTAAATCACTTTAATCTTCCTGAGAAATGTGACTTTATCCTCGCAGGAAAGGCTTCTCGGGGTTTACGGGAAAGCAATAAAAGGTCCGATCAGTGTCTGGTCTGAGAAAAAAAGAAGCTTGTTAAAACAGAGGAGGAGGACTGAAGTGAAGGAAAGAATGACGAAGGCAGATGGCATCCAACACACGGGAGACAGTTAAAAAAAACACACACACACACAAATAAGAAATGCAAAGAAAATCCCCTGAGGCAATTAAGGCATATTTCCCCCCAATTATAGCGTTGCCTTGAGATAAGAGTCATCAGCTTTGACATGCAACATTTTCAGATGTTCTGAATGGTGACAGAGAACTGACACATAATTTAAAACAAGCATTGTTAAAATTGATAGCATCTGTGTTGTACAAATGGTGCAGCAACACATGTAAACCGACATTACAACAATACCCACGGGTCGATATTTATTCATCCTTTGTGAAAGTTGATTAAGATTTCTGACACTTATTTAGTTACGAAACTCTTCTTCAGTCGCTCAAAGGTGCGCAAAAATAGGAACATCTCAATGTTTCGTTGGATTCTTCACGTTCTATTTGATTATATCATCACTGCATGCTTGTATAAACAATGGAATACGTGTTTGAATTAGAAATTCGTTTCGATGCGGGAGATTAGGTTTAAATTGATAATTTTTTAAAATTCTCATCATTTCCAACCACATCTAATAACTAGAACAAGGACTGAATAAAAGAGCCAACACGCACTCTGAGGGTTTGTAGGAGTGACGTTTAATGGGATCATGATTGTCTTTGGGGGAGGTTAAACATTTAATTGGATTAAGGGACAAAAAAAGTACAAGCGCTCCTACGTTGACTCTCGAAAACTACACCCTGCTTTAAATAAATGACAACGGGGAGGAAAAAATAGATTTTAGCTGTATGGAGGGTCATTACTTGTGACAAATGACAGATTTTTTTTACCTCCCCACCCCCAAGGTTGTCCGAAGGGCTGGCATATATTATACAGACATGGTGTCCTCTTTTTTTGTGTGTGTGTTATTTTTTTCCCTTGTATCATCTGGTCTTCTCTCTGATTAGTCTTTAGAGGCTAAAGTGACCTCAGCATGACTCATTTGCCAGCACCCCCCCCCCCCCCAACACCAAGCCCCCTTAAGGGCCCTAACAACATGGCTACACATATGCGCTCTCACACACACACACACACACACACTCGCAGACACACACAGTAATAAACACAAAAGCAAACAGGCGAGGTACTATGGTTGTGACCTTACTGGGGAAGGGGCTAGCTTAGCCTGGAGCTAATGTCACAGCGTGCTTGTTGTGGAAGTGGCCAAACGTTTCCCGATGTAGATTCTAGAAAAAGAAGAAACAATTATTACTCTTGTTACCGAGACAGATATATAGATTCAAAAATACACTTTGTATTTTTAAAATCACGCACGTGTTAAAAACAGCATCGCATGCTAAGGAAGTTAGCATTAGCGCTCACCCGATGCCGAGCGTGAGGAGATGGGAGGCCAGCAGCGAGGGGACGAGGACGAGGAGGACGTCGGACGAGAAGATCCCTCTCTTCTTCATCACCTCCGTTTTGCGGATGCTGAGCGAGCTGGACTGCTTCGGGTGCTGAAACACAAACTCTCTGCGCGAGACCGACAAAACGTCACGTCAAAGGCAACGATGAGGAGAAATGTCCACCCTGTCGGTGTCCATTGAAAATTGTTTGTGACAATGATGCAATTCATGAAATAGAATTAATGAATAGACATTGATAAATATTCTTTTTTTTTATAGGGCTTTTTCTTACTTGGGCGGCATGTTTTCAGGCCTGCTGGACCAGTCCCACACCCAATCAGTGTCCACTCTCCTGTCGTTCTCCTCCTGTTAACATCACCACAAAGGAATTATACGAACATATCTATTTTTCTATCTATAAGTCCGTCCAATCTCCACATTTTGCTGCCTACTGCATATGCGTATTAAAATTACACAGGTTTGAAATAAGCGGGTTTGTGTCGCTGTTTGCTGTATACATTTTAGACTTTGCGCCTCATGTAAATACGTGGACGGCGTTCCACATGTGGGTGAGACGTACGGTGCTTTAAAAGGCAGTCAGACATTTCAAGCTAATACAAAAAAGGCCATTAATGCATTATACATTCATAACTGTAATACGACCACCACAACTACTATTAATAATAATTAGAATAACTGTTAATTATGTCATTGACTGTCACTATTTCAGTGCCATGGACGAGAATTCTCGTTTTTTAACTCATTCAATGCCAGGAATGTGTTTTCAGGTTTTTTTTTCGATCAATCTAAGATACTTAACTCATTCAATGCTCGGGACGTATTTTGACGTTTTTTTTTAAGTCATTCAGTGCCAGATACTTCACATATTGAAAACTTGAAAATACGTCCCTGGCATTGAATAAGAAGTATCTGGGATCAAATGTCTAGACTCTTAAAAAAAAATAATAAATACTGTAGCTAGCTAGATAAATGAGGTAGCTAGTGTAGCTAGCTAGCTAATAGATATCTAAAATTGGAACATCTATGCTAACGTACACATAAATATGTCAGTACGGTAATGGATAATAGCGATTGTTATGATTATTTGCACCTGTATGGTGATACAGTCACTGTCGGGGTCACTAGGTGGCCTGGGGGAACTTGTCGACAGCGGGGTCCCAACATGCGGGGGGCTGCAGACAGTGAGCAGAAACGATTACACATTATATACAATAAGATCCATTTATGTAAATAAAGTTAAGAATGTGTTAGAAAACTGTTAATGTATGTATCGTGATGTCATGCATATTAAATTGGCAAATTAACAGCATCCCGGTAAGAAACAAGAGGGCAAAAAAAAAATAAATCTGAAACTCCTCTTCTGTAGGAAACCTGACACTTGATTCGCCTTGAAAGCGGCCGCTGGTAGAACAGCAGGTGGCCAAAGTAATGACTGTGAGAGTAAGGTCAAAGGACACAGAGGAGGCGTTGCGAGAGTTTTTTGATGGTTAATCTGTTAATGTTCCAATGACTTTAGTGCATCCAACTTTTGGACGTTTCTGCTCAAACTATCAAGAGAGCAGAGGATGTTAACGACGTGTTTTGTGATGCTGAGCCGAGTGGTGACCTGTCTCGGTTCCTCTCACACTCCAGCTGCGCCTCCAGCAGGATCCTCTCCAGCTCCCCCTGCAGGGCGGAAGAGATGCTGTCCTCCTGCCCCATTAGACTCTCCCTGCGGCTCACGGTGGCGATCAGATCCTCCAGTTCCACCCAGGAGCCTACACGGAGGAAATCCACAGAGGTTACAAAATATAGGGCTGAGAGAAGGAGGAAAAAAAATGGACCAAGTTGGGTCAGTCGACTTTAAAACTAGGACAAGAACATTTTTGAAAATTTTTCTCTAGAGATCTTTCTTCCTAAACGCATGCAATGTTGCAAAGGAGGCCACAAAGATCACGCCGCCCCTCGACACACACACACACACACTCCCACACTCAAAAAAAGTCAATCCTTCTCTCCATACCCCCCCTCCTTATTAATGTGATTTAGAAAAAAAAATCTGCAATTTTTTTTACCTTTTTCTCCAAGTTGAATGTTTAAGTCTTAAACATCATGTTCGACATAAATTTCTATTAATCATTACCATATTTTCCGCACTATAAGGCGCACCTAAAAGCCTTAATTTTTTTTTAAAAAGCTGATGGTGCGCCTTATAATCAGGTGTGCCTTATATATGGATCAATATTGAGATTGGGATTCGTAGATGGGAAATGAACTGATAAAGTAAGCTTTATCAGTCCTTTAGTGTGTTTACAGTTGAACAAGGTTGCTCATATTGTCATTGAGTTGTTATGCTATTGAGAGATTGGAGTTATTATTTGAGTTATTATTGTTATTAATTTGAGTATTACTATCTTGTGATTGAAAAAGTTTTAAAAGATGTCATTCGTTGAGGGTGCGCCTTATAATCCGATGCGCCTTATATATGGAAAAGGTTTTAAAATATGACATTAATTGAGGGTGCGCCTTACAATCCGGTGCGCCTTATAGTGCAGGAAATTTGTTACTTATTGATTAAATACCAATATTAATCAGAATGCCATGTTTCCACTAGCGCTGCCTGTATAATACCGAGAAGAAAACCGCAACTTTTTCCTTTCCTCCTGACTGCGGCGTTAATCTCGCTCGGTCGGGCAGAGATGCTTCTGAATGCATGCGGGGCCATTGAGAAGCATCATTGAAAATCAAATGAACACACAGCCATTACATGACTGAACGGACACAAAAGGTTCACGGGGTTCATTCACACGCGCGCACACGCACGTACACACGCACCTACGCGCGCAAGTTGACGGCGGTTCGGGCGCGCAGCTCAACGGTAAGCAGGCCTGACAGCATGCTCGCTTACGTAAGATCTTATTTCTGTTGGAGATTAGCCATTCACCCTCTTACGTCCGCCCTCTCGTTGTTTGTGCACAACATTTTCAGCCAATCGCGGTCTTCCTCCACTTACATGATGTCGTGTGTATGCTGCGCGCGCCATGACTGAGCACAGTGGACCATTGAAGGGGAGGGAGGAGGAATCTGTGCCATTGCCCTAGTTTGGCTTTTTTTTGTTGTTGTTGGTCCCTACAGAAGAGATTTATGACATAACCGCTTGGCTGATCTATCTGCAGCAATTCTTGTGCTGCATCGCTCAGTCGTTGGGGGACATCAAAGAATTTATGTAACTCAATGGGCAGGGCCACTGCTTTTTTTTATGTTAAATAAGCTTTCATTTGGATAATGCTTTTTTTTTTTTTTTTTACCAAAAATGTCCTCAAAGCAACTTAAAACGGACTTATTTTTAACGTAATGATAATGTAGTATCTGGAGAAATCGGCATGAACCGGGATCATTTCCAGGTTGAATCACGCAAACCTTTTTTTTTTCTTGAGCCAGTAGAATATTTCATGACAGATGGAATCAAATTTTACAAGATTTTATGGGGCCATTTTATCGATTTAACAATTGAGTGAACACAGAGTGATTAAAGAGTATTTTAAAAAAAAAAAACATGGGCAGAATAAAAAAAAAAAATTAAAAACATTTTAGCTGTAAGCAGAAGAATTTACATATTTTATTTTTTCTTAACATTTTCAATATATTTTAAAATACTGTATATAAAATGTTTTAAAATAAATAGCGAGATTAAAAATATATTTTATAATTATTTAAATATATATAAATGAATGAGAAAATTCAGAGAATTTAACAAAAATAAAGTTAATATTTTTACAATTTAAAAAAAATACATTTAAATGTAGTGGGAATAAAGTTGTAATATTGCAAGAGTAAGTCTAGTTGTAACTAGTTGTTTTATGTTCAGTATTTTTCTTCAGGTGAAACAGCTAAAATTAAAAATTCCGTAATTGGAGAAATTGTTGATTGATAATCATACTTAAGAAAAAATAAAAACATTCATTTAAATGAATTTTAGCTCAGCTGGGGGCGAATGAATTAAAATCCTACAACTATCAATTCCGATTTTAAATGAATAAAAACGTTTTTATTCAATTGATAGTTGTAGGATTTTAATTCATTCTCTGCCAGCTTATTGACTCATTCTGACTCATTCATTCTCTGCCAGCTGAGCTAAAATTAATTTTTCGTTGACATAGTTGCCAATAGCCTTCAATAAGTTAACCTACTCTTTGCCGGCCTAGTAAAAAAAATGCATTTTGACATATTTAGCCGTCAATGGGAGTGAATGGGTTAATCGATTGAATTTATTGAAAAATAGACTTCTTATTCTATTCTTCACATACACACTAGTAATATATGAGTAACTTTATTACATTATATTATCACAACTATTGCAAATCACTTTTTATGTGTATTTTCAAATGGAATGGATTAGCATTAACGAAAGTTTTTTTTTTTTTTTTAACCCCAAAACATCTGAGTGTAAATGAGTCTCTGTGTGGGAAAAAAACAACAACATATTAATCGTGCATAAATTCTATCTTAATTTCAATGAGAAAGCTGTGATTGGGGGGGCCTTGGAGGTTGGGGCGCTCGCCTGCAAGCAAGCTATAAGCGTTGAGAAATCTGTGCATCTTAATTGGCTTACTGAGATACACGCAGGTGATTCAGCCAATCCGTTTACATAGCAACGCTTTCAGTGCTGGCAACAATGGCCAGTACGCTTGTGACATCATTTTCATCACATTATTGCATTTTCAAAAATGTGTATCGTTAAATAAAATCAATATGTGAGTAATGAAGTACATAAATGAAGATATTACAGCATATTGTGGTTGCAATTCAAACTATTTGTTTAGGGATAATAAAAATCAAAAATTAAAGTGATGGTAATCAAGTACACTGTACTTTGTTATGAGTCCCTTTTTAATGTTTATAAACATATATATATATATATATATATATATATATATATATATATATATATATATATATATACATATGTATGTTTATAAACATTTTCCAAGTAGCATCTAAGAAATGTGATATTAAAGCAATCAATTACATTAACAATAATTCGGTAATTCATTATTTAAAATAACTGCTTTAGGAATTAGGTAATTTATAACCTCGAGTCATCGATTATTTAGAGTCATTGATGACCTTCGTAATGAAGCAATTTATTACTTTAATACTTAATTGATTTCGGACAAAGCATTTTTAGAAACTCCTTTAGGCAAACGCTTGCAATTTTTCTTTTTCAAATATATAATTAAGTACCAGAGAATGAATGTTTGGACTTGTAAAAAATAAATAAATAAATAAAAAATAAGTCATTGGGATTGAATCAGTCAATAATATATTGTTATCATAAACTGACACAAAATTGTTACACATTATTTGCATAGTTAAACCCAAACTGTTTTGATTCAATTTTTTTTCCATAAAAAAAAAAAAAAAAACTTTATTGTATTGGGTGATTCTTGTTGATGCAGTGTTAATTTTTTTTCTTTTTTATATGAAAAAAAAATCTACTCTAATATTATGAGGAAACATTTTTTAATAGTCTTTTAAAATGTTTTATTTTTTACATTTATTTAAGTATTTACTCTAAATGCAACAGGTCTATTTGATGCATCATTCCAAAAGGCACGTAACGACGAAAGAGAACCAAGGCTGTCATCGCTCACCGTAGAGGCTGTCCTCTGGCGTCTGCTGGCCGGACATGCTGGGGTCTCGCTGGGATTCCGAGGGGGGGGCTTCCTGGACGAGGGCTGCAAGAGATGGCGAGGAAGGACTGATTCCCTCGGGGCAGCTTTGTGCCTGGCGGAAGCCTAAAAATACCAAAATAAAAAAAAAAAGGTCCCTGTGACTGGACTAATCCACGCTAGCGCTGGCTTGCACCCTCCCCCCTCCTCCCTCCCTTCCCTCCAGCCACGTGTCAGCTAGGGCTGATGTAAACAATAACAAGCGCACGGACCAGCTGCCCTAAAAAATATCTATAAACGAAAATGGCTTTTGAATCTATGAATGAGTGCACACCAGCAGATACACCGCTGATGAGTTACATAATTTATCTGGAGCCAGATCAACATCAGCGAGTGAGACGAGTCCGATTTTTTTTTCTTCTAATTTACACTTAAATGTCAGGGTTCCATAACCACCATGTAACATTTATATGAGCACTGTATTTTCGATATAAAGCAGAGAATTGACGTCCCAGCTCCTTGCAGAGGATAAATAATTTATGACTGCGGGCACTGTCGTAATGAATGTCTGAATATGTTGTGGCAGAGTTTAAAGCATTCTATAGGTTTCTCATTAAATGTTAGCAGTAGTATGAAGCAAGTGTATGTGTTTAATTTAAAAATACAGTACAAGTGTGTCACTCTCACAAGATTTATGCTTAGTTTGACAGTCAACTGTAAATGCGAGTTGCAAAAAAACCCTCACCCCTCAAAAATAATGATAATAAAGCTATGTGCAGTATTTATAACACATTACTAATGCATTCAATCTGAAAGACATACTTTTACATATTTTTAAGGGCCCAAACATTTCTGGTGATTATTTCTACAATCTTTGTTTTTCTTCGTTCGAACGTTTGGCTAAAGGAGGGTCTAAAAATGGCTGGTACAAAAATGAATTAAGTATTACAGTATTAAAAAATTACTTTATGAGTAAAGGAATCAATTACTTTATTACTCAATTACTTTAGATATTGAGGTAAGTACTTTTAGTCCTAGTTATGGTATATAGATAGATAGATTAGAGATAGATAGATAGATAGATAGATAGATAGATAGATAGATAGATAGATAGATAGATAGATAGATAGATAGATAGATAGATAGATAGATAGATTAGAGATAGATAAGAGATAGATAGATAGAGATAGATTAGATAGAGATAGATAGAGATAGATTAGAGATAGATAGAGATAGATTAGAGATATAGATTAGAGATAGATAGATAGATTAGAGATAGATAGATAGATTAGAGATAGATAGATAGATAGATAGATAGATAGATAGATAGATAGATAGATAGATAGATAGATAGATAGATAGATAGATAGATAGATAGATAAATAGATAGAGATAGAGACAGACAGACAGACAGACAGACAGACAGACAGACAGACAGATAGATAGATAGATAGATAGATAGATAAATAGACAGACAGACAGACAGACAGACAGACAGACAGACAGACAGACAGACAGACAGACAGACAGACAGACAGACAGACAGACAGACAGATAGATAGATAGATAGATAGATAGATAGATAGATAGATAGATAGATAGATAGATAGATAGATAGATAGATAGATAGATAGATAGATAGATAAACTGTATTGCATATCTCTGGACTCTAAAATTATTTTTACAGATATGTCCTTGGTATTGAATGAGTTAAAACAATAAAGACAAATGCAAGCGTCGGCTCATCTATTCATCACACATGAAACAAAATATTTGACTCCCTATCCACTTTTGAAAGTCAAAGTCACATCTTTAAAAAGAAAAAAAAAGGACTTTATGATCCCACGAGGGATGAGCCGAACCACTTTTAACGAGGCACACAAACAACCTTTAAAAAGGAGTCGTAATGGCTCCATGTGTCCTTTCGAGTATATTAACGATTATTATGTACCAAGATTCACAGGCTTAAAAAAGAACCCAAAAGAGTAATAGTTGCCAATTTCTGTTCATCTATCATTGTAAGACATGTTCCAATACATTTAAAAAATATATATATTTTCTTTGTCAGATTGCAAGTTAATTGTGACTCAACAGTGCCACGGTTGGCTGCAGAAAAGTACTGCACTCTCTTTTGCATCCATTGCGTTATTACCTCATTCACTACCATTGACGCCTATAGACATTAAAAAGAAAAATATTTAAAAATTTGACCTGGGCTGGCAGTTAAACACCTTGGCACAATTGAAAAAATTTCTACGACTGTATTTTCCGCACTATAAGGCGCACCTAAAAGCCTTAATTTTTTTTAAAAATTGCGGTTAAAATCAGTAATGTCATTTTGACATTGAGCTATTATGCTATTGAGAGTTTAGAGTTATCACTTGAGTTATTATTCTTATTACTTCGAGTATTACTTACTAAATATGTCATTGCTTGAGGGTGCGCCTTATAATCCGGTGCGCCTTATATATGGAAAAAGTTTTAAAATATAATCATTAATTGGGGGTGCGCCTTATAAGCCTTATAGTGGGGAAAATACGGTATTCCCCATATTTTAGGGTACTTCGAATTCATATCCACAACGCAACTGACATCGAATGTTAACTTTGCTACGGTGACGTCATCGGAACAGCTCCCGCTTGCAATTCAAGTTCTGCTTTACATTAGCGCCTGATTGCATTTTATTATTCGGGGATTTGATTCCTATTTTCTTTCATGATCACAATTTTACTCTCTCTAGACACTGTCATATTGAATTAAACGACTTGTTTGTATCGGCGCACATTTCCCAGCAATAAAGCCCATTCTGATGATTGTGAGTCTTTGTAATGATATGCATTATATTCCTAATGGATTGCCATTTAGGCACCGAGCACTTCTGCCCCCCCCCCCCTTTTTTTTCTTGGCATCTCAAATTCCCTCAATTGATTATTACCAAAAATGAGGCGCGAGTGAAGTGTAAATGCGGAACGCCCAAGAGATATGAAATCACAATCTACACAGGAATATTAATGTGATTCCGGTGATGGGGGAAGGAAGGGGGGGGGGGGTAGCAGTGAGGTGGGGGGGGGCGATAAGTGATCGCGGCTGATAAAAATGGGATAGGATGTCTCACTTCTGGAGGCGTTTAGGGGAAGATGTTATCCATCTATGTGAGTGTTGTCATCGCACAATTCGGGTGACGGCGATATCAGGAAGAAGAAGTTGACGAAAAGCTACTGGGAAACAAGGAAATGGTTTTTTTCTCATAACTTCCCGATTTGCGCTTGAATTTGGATGCAAATTGTCCTATAATCGACAGATTAGCCATTGATGTGAGTTTGGACCCATGGGAATGCTCTGAAAATACAACAACCGTTAACAAAATAAACGTTACCATACTGAAATATGTATGAACACGAATGCTCTTATTTTGACACAAAAAGCTTTTATTTTGAAGTTGTTCCTGGAAGTATGTCACAACAAAAGTCATGACTTGATATAAATAACACAACTGTGTTCTGTTTGTGGCAGAATTTAGCAGCTAGCTAGCAGGATACATTTAAAAAAAAAACAACCTGCAGTAGACAGTATTAAAAAAAATATAAACAAGTAATGGAAGAGGAACGTAAAACTTAGGATAACGAGGGATAAATTTATAAATAGTATAGTGTGATGTAATGTGATAATTTGGTTTATAGTATATACGTATAAGGATAGTTAGCTGGTTATATAAAAGGTATATGTATATATTATGTCTGTACAAACTTTATATTTTTTGATGTACAGAACATGTTCAAAATATGTTTGAAATAAAATCATTCGAAGAAATTAGGTTGCCCTTTCAAATAGCCTATGGCGATTTTTTTGTTTTCAATTAAGTGAATGGTCAAATATTGGCAGATAAGACAGACAGTTCGTAAACACGGCACAAAAAACAAACAAACAAACAAAAAAAGGCTATACTCTGCAGCTAACAGGAGCTGTATTTCCATCTGCACTAGACCGTTATTGTGTTGCACGCTGTAAAAAGAAAACATCTTGAAACTGGAAAATTTATGTTAGGCATTGTTTGGTATTACAAATTTTGCAAAAAAAAAAAAAAAAAAACAGCTTGAAGCTAGAACACTTTGCCTCTCAATTAAAGAACTGTTCGTTATTCGCCAAACTAAACACTTCGTTCAGAGAAGGCACAACACAAATATAAGAGAAAACAGAAACCGACCATCTTTCTGAAGTCATGTTTAAAAAAAAACAAAAAAAAAAACAACAAAAAGCGCTAAGGACAGATTTGAATGAAATGAGGCTTGGCGTCTGCCCGGTCAAAAAGGCGTAAAGCGGCCATTACGAGTCAGTCCAGACAAGCAAATTCACTTCATCCCCTAATCTAAACTTTGTTCACGTTGCCACAGCACTCATTCATTTCGCATCCGTGGGCGCATACATCAAAACAACTGATATGAAAGCTGAACCACTGAAGTGATGTTTCCATGCGGCTGGTTATTGAGTGCCCCCCCCCCCCCCCCCCCCCCCAACACGTCTCTATTATCCTGCTGGTCACGCTTCTCTGGCACTGCTCCTGCTCATATGGGAGATATCTGTAAAATAATCCCACCTGTCTGTTCCCATCTACGTCGCCCTCTATCCCCTCTACTGGCCGCTTCATGCCCCTGTGCAAAATTGAATTCAATTTCCTGTAACTTAAACAGGGAAAAAATAGTTTTCAAAGACACATTTTAAAGAAGCAATCAACTATTGGACATGATTTATAATAAAAGTAAACTATAAGAATATTGGAAAAAGGAACTTAATTGAATTCATGTGCAGCTCATTTTAAATTGCACATCTTGGCCACCGGGGGGCACTACAACGCAAACATGCAAATTCAAATGAGGAAGTATAGTTTTGTTTCTTCTGGTATTACTTTGACTCTTAAGTCTTCTTGGAGGATAAAGAATACTGTATTTGCCTGTTAACATTTTTTTAAGTCTACATGTGTTGCTTCACCGTTTGTGTGCAGGAATCAGTTATTCAAAGTACAAGTATTATAAAACTGTGACCGATTAAGCTTATCTGTTTTTTTTGGTCGTATTTAGCAGTAGATGCTATTATTTTGTCTTCATTTGTTGATTCAATCATTCTTTTATGTACAATAAATACCGTCGACTAAATATGTAATGTGCTCATGGCTCAGGTGAAGATCAGCTTGTGAACATCACATGACCAGCAGGTGAGCCGTGATTGGGTGTTACCTTGAGCACAGGTGATGTCATTCTCTGATATTTATTTAATTATGGACAAATTATTCATATTTTACTGCTGAAAATGGGTATATAAGTGGACTATTCATTCTAGCTAATGGGACATTCTTAAAGCAAACTCTTTGTTGTTGTTTTAAGTACACAACATGCCCTTCACTTTATTTTCTGTAAAGTTTGGCAGTAAAGATTAGCTATGAGCTATTTCTTTGGATTGTCTATTATATTCTCATTCAAAATCATACTCATTTTTACTTCAGGAAGATTTTTGTAAAACTGGAACGCATCGATGCCACTTCCATTCGTTTCAATGCGGAAAAACGCTTTTCTACGCAGTATGAGTAAATGTAATTGTTTTTTGAGGGCTATTGTGCATTCCTCTTCGGTTGACCTTGGTGTCCTGCCAAGCTCCTCCTCGCCACTCCCTCCCAAACCAAATGTCCTGCCCCCTCGCCACTTTACCCCCCCCCCCCCCACTTGCTCCCTCCCCGCTGCAGTTTAACATACTCTGCTTTTTAATTCAACTCCACCCCCCCTCGCTTTAAAAGGACACAGGGGAGGCTTGCGTGGCGACACCCGACAGGAGGTCACGACGGATGGAGCGATGTGAAGTGGGGGGGGGGGGGGGGCGTTGGTGATGGAGGGAGGAGGACGGGAGAGGAGGGAGGGAGGGGGAAGGCTGAGCACATGAGAGGATAACTGCCTGTTTGCTCACTCTTGTCGTCTTGCTCCCCCTCCTGTCCGTTCACTTCCACTCGCAGCGCTCCGACCGCCAGGCAGCCAGCTCCCAGGGATGCCCACCAAGGTCCCCACGTGAAGGGGAGACCGAGGCGGGGAGGGCTGGGGGGCGGGGGACATACGACGAGACGCGAGACATCCGGAGGAGGACGGAAGAAGGCGGCGGCGGGAATAACGAGCGACGCCGGAGGGATGCGAGGACCGGAGGAGGAGAAAAATGTGGTACGTGTGACTCAGTTCGGCATCGCCGTGGCAATAAGCCCAGCTTGCTATAAGTAGCTTCTCGTTTGGACAATTAGCATCTTTTGCTCCCTTGTTACGCGCGCGTGCTTTTCTCCGTCATGTTTCCAATCAAAAGTGTCACTGACGTGCGTCGAGGTATCATTTTTGGGGGGGGGGGGGGGTTCCCACAAGAGGGGTCATGTGCTTGTAGCCTGCTTGCTCCGCTGCCTTGTGTTTGTTGCCGCGCGCGTGTTTGCATGTGCGCAAGAGATAACAGACTTTTATTGCAGATGCGGGTCTTATTTTCTGAGACTGTGCAGCTTTACGGGATGCTCCGACGAGCGGGATGCTTTCATTGGTGCAAGCTTTGCAGATTCCGGCACTGTGCTTCCCTTGCATATATGTCACTCCTCGTGTGTGTGCGTGTGTGTGCGTGCATGTGTGTTTAAAAAGGGGGGTGTTCGCAAAGTTTCGCAAGGGGAGAGAAAACACAGACTGAGGGGAATCCCATTAGTATAGTAATACCGTTGTGAGTGTGTGTGTGTGTGTGTGTACGGGCTATGCTAGGTGGTAGTGAGCTATGCCTTTTGAAATTTTTCAATTTACAATTACGGATTTTAAATGCTCATTCAGCTTTCTTTAAATTGTGTTTTCTGACAGAAGCTCGCGCAAAGCAATTTTGGACTAAAAAAAAGAAAAAAAAAGACTTTAAACACTGTGCCATCTATGTTTCTCATGTTATATCATATTAGCAACTGCAGGAGATAGATTGTAAATAAAAATAACAAAATGAAAGACAGTCAACGTTTTACATAGGAGACACTATTGCACAATTTAGTAATAAGTTGCCTCATGTTCTAATTGATTAGCTCTTAATTTGAAAAGAACTATATACTTTTCCTGTCAAAAGTATTTCATTCGTTTTTTTACACAATCTAGCTTCTGGTTTTACAAATTTAGTAAAAAAAATTTCACGTCATTCGTACATGATATATTTTTTGCCCTCTTTTTCAAGAGGGTAAAACTGGCTGGTAGTAAATAAATTAAGTACTTAAGAAATACTTTATACATGCATTATTTATTCAAGTACTTTAGTTGTATTGACATACTGAAAGAATTGATTATTTTATCTATTTATTTTGAAATTTAATACCTAGTGGTACTTAAGGATCGAAAGGAAATGATTACCGGTACTTTAGGTATACTTTAATTCCGAAAGTAACTACTGAGTACTTTAGGACAAACAATTACTTTGATTTCTAAATCAATCAATTACTTTCCTTTTAGTACTTAACCTTTGTGCAGTATTTTGTCCAATTCTTTAATCTTTACATCAATGGGAAACCATTAAAAGAAGAGTTTGGGGTGCTGAAATTTAACCCAGATGATGACATCATGTTAAAGTTTGAAATGGCACAACAAACTTAGTTATCACACTTCTTCGGATGTGCAATCCCTTGGCTAAAATATTGCGAGTAAAAAATGGACACGATACTGCACACTGGTTGAGTATAAATACGTTTTTTTTGCATTAATCGATTTTTAAAAGGCTACTGTATTTTATTTTTAAAATGGCAGCTAACATGGTGCTTACAAAGATATGTTACTGATCTGGCCGTTTGGACGAGGGCCTCAAGGGTCACAACCTGCACAGCGTACTCAGAGCTAAAAATACAAACGGCGTGGGAGCTCTCCTTGAAAAACAACAGAACAAATGAACAATTAATCGAGTAAGGATCAAATGATTGCGCTTACTTTGAATTTCCTTGGCGCGAACGTTGACTCGTGCTGTCAAAGTGTGCTGGTCGCAATCTATTAGGCCACTTAGGAAGGAATTTTCCTATCAAATACGCCATTGTTGGTCCATGACGGGCAGATGGGACAAATCTATGCTGGCGCTCGCATCCCCGGAAAAAGTTGGAAGCCATCCGGACTTCCTTGGGGAAAAGCGGCGTGATTAGAACTGTCACTCAAGCGACCCTCTGTTATTTCACATGGCGAGGCAAATGAACACAAATACTCATCTTAAAATGCAAAGACGAAACATTGTTTGCCAGCGAGGCAAGATAAACAAGCGGCGCGCGCGGAAACGCTACAAAGGCGTCGGAACCTCTTCAGCCAAATTGCCGTCGTGCCTTCCAGATATCCATTATTTGCAGGATTCCAAATTAAAATGCTATTTGAACTCCTTGGCTGCAAAACAACGCGCGTGTGAAACATCTAATGATTTTTATCCGCCGTTATGTTCAAAGCCAAAGTTGAGCTCTCAAACATTTGCCCATACAGACGCGCGGAAGACACGCGGCGTCATTAGCATTCACCCGGAGTGCTCCAATTATCACTTTCCTTACGCTTCTGTTTTTCTCTCCATGAGTAGCCCGGGGGAAACATTTGGCTTTTTCAGCAGCTAAATGCTCCGCTATGTTGCTATCTCCTTTCGATAACTTTCCCTGGGCTTGTTACTGTCGAGGAGAAACAAAACCCGACAGGCGTCTATTGTCATAAGCCGCGCCTCCTTATCTAACAATCCCAGCGACGTCATATTTTTGTTTAGCTAAAGAAGGATCAATCAATGGTTGGTGAATTCAGAATGAAGTTATTAATGTTATTAACTCTTTCAGTGCCAAGTGTTATCCCAAAAGCCAACCGCAGAATACCGGCCGATTTGGAGCACTTTGACGGAACTTTCAAGGTCGAGAAAACTTTGTGTGGTATATCTATGTACACATAGGTGGTACCATATGAAAGATTGGATTTCATTCTTTACCTTGAGGAAAAAGTATCATTCTACCTCCTACTGTTATTTGGTAATTGCTGTTTGAAAATAGGTCATTTGAGTGACACTAAGCAATTTTGGACAAAAGGACAGAAATGTACTTTTTGTGAAAAGATGTTTTTTCTGCACAACAGTGACATTGAAATGAATGTATTTTGATTCGTGGCATCTGAAACATCTCGGCGGTTCTTCCCTTTATTGAAAACATGGACAAATACAATGAAAATGTATTTTTGATGGAAAAATATTTACACTAATACAGTGCTTGATTAGCTTAGCATTAAGAGGAGGGCTGCCAAGTAGTAAAACAAGTAGTTTTAGTTGTTGTTTTGTGACTCGCACACAACCAAAGTATTTTACACGTGTTTTATGAAAGGTAACTTAAAAATGTAATTTTTTTTTTTTTTCCGACACCATTCGAGGAAGATTGATCCGTCAGCCACATGTCAAGTTTTGACGCACAGATGTGCGTTTTCATATCGGCCGTATTCTTACTTACAATAATTACCGTAACATGACGAGCTAGAGGGCAAAAGTCAGTTGGCTAATAGCAGCTTGTGTAAGCTGAGGTTGTTACGGCAATATTGTCAATAAAAGAAGCGAGCAGGCTGAACCAACGTCCGAGTCCATCCTTGTTCACACACAGGAATATTACTAAAACGGAGAGGATCATCTTAAGGTAATGATGTCTTCCAACGATTCAATTAAGAGTGCACCGGGTGCATCTGACTCGTTTATTAATTGCGGTCTTTTGGCATATACACACAATCATAAACTTCGTGGAACACAGATGCTACACAACTGACAATGTGCGAAATCTGAATCACACTTAACCCGCACGAAATCTATAACTTCGTGACGCAAGGAAATATGAATTTAGGAAGATGAGATTGATTTAGTTTTGCTATAGTTTTTACACGTTGCCAAAATGTTGGTGCGTCTTATACACGGTAACATAGAAAATACCAGAATTTGACGCCCAAATCAGGTGCCTTTTACACAGCTGTGTGTTATATTTCAGGGAATTACGTATATTCTTCAAAACAGAGTTCTCTTTCAGGCGTTTTTTATTTGTGGGGATGCCAGAAAAAAAATGACGAATGACAATTCCATTCATTTCAATGAGCAAATATGAGTTTGAGACGCAAGCATGATTACGTAATAAATTCGAAGTAGCAAACGGAATGACTTTGGTTCCCTTTGCGGGATTTTGCATTACAATGTCGTTGCCGGTTGTCAAATAAAACAAGCCCACCTCCCCCGTGAGGCTTGACAATGCTGAGCTGACAAAATAACAATCTGCAAGCGCATGCCCAACCACGCAAAGGCTCGGCGTGCGTCGCGGTTGTAAATTCCTGCGACGGCAGCGCGTTTGCCGGGCCCATCACAGATCATATAGCTTTTTCTAGTTCCTCTCCAGTTCCTCCTTAAACGCCCTGACACGCTGATGCTCCTGATTTAACACTCCGCTGAACCCGAGCCGTGACATTTCCTCTTGCGCCCCCCCCTACCCTCCCCCAGTCGCCTTGTCTTTTACCGCCTCCTCCATCACACTTGGTCGAACTTCTCTCGGTTTGGTCTCGCAACGTCACTAAATATAACCGCGCGCGTCTACCTCCTTCCTCTTCCGCTAGCTGCCGCCTCCTCCGAATCTCGGCGCTGTCTGGCAAATCAGCGCAAGGCCAGACGATACGATAAGACGTTTTTTTGTTGTTGACGTTTTAACGCAGCAAAGGCACCTTCTGACCTGCGCAAAACATGTAGGCCGCAGACGTGTTACTCGCGTTAGCTTAAACGGCGATTCTCAAATTGGGAGTCGGCAAAATCATTTGCTCTCAAGTATTGTTGTGTGGTTGTATCATTTTTCAAAAGTGGATACGTTCTTACGGGACCGACATGCTAAGAAAACAAACATGTGTCTCTGATGTAGCGCCTGTGGGTATCAGGCAGCCCCTAAGGAACTCATGAGTGGTCCACAGACCTGTTCTAAAAATAACTCACCAGTGACAGGACATTCTGATTGTATAAAGAGTTTTTAAGACATTACATGTCACATATTGACATGTATCCATTGGCAGTATTTTGGCCATTTTTAGATCATTTTCTACCTCATTATTCTCACCATATTTTAGACAAGGCATGGCGCATTTCTGGGAGTGTGATAACTAAGTGGACGTGCCATGTTGAACGTTGACATGCTGTCACCATCTGGGTGAAATTTCAGCTCCCTAGTGTCTTTTTTTTATGCTTTCCCTTTCATGTGAAACACCTTTGATGTAAAGACAAAGGTTTGGACTTGGATTAATAGCATTCTTCATTGATACTAATATCATCAAAGGTGGCACACTGGTTAGCACGTCTGACCTTACAGTGCGGAGTTTGTATGTTCTCCCTGTGCCTGTGTGGGTTTTCTACGGGGTTTTTCCCACAATCCAAAAATATGCATATTAGGTTTAGGGGACACTCTAAATTGTTTTTAGGTGTTATAGTGAGTGCAAATGATTGTTTGTCTTTGTGTGCCCTGTGATTGGCTGGCAACCAGTTCAGGGTGTACCCAGCCTACTGCCCAAAGAGAGCTGGGATAGGTTCCAGCACCCTCGCAAACCCTCATAAGGATAAACGGCCAAAGAAATGGAAGGATGGATGGATGGATAATTAAAGGTAATTTTAGCTTATTTCGTATTTAAAAAATTTGCGTGCCTAACATGTTAAACTATATTCACTGAATACTCTTAATTGTCCTAATGAAAGAATAGTTGTTGTATGTACACTATATGAGTATGGGCCAATGGATTGAGGAAACGGTGTAATTTTCAGTTTTCGTTTTTTCTTCGTTGGACATAGAGGAACAATGTGCCGAAAAGCCAAAGTCAAAATCTCGTTTCGCTTTTTTTCTATGAATTTTTGAACACCATGGCGCATTTGAGAAAAACCCAAAGCAAACTATCGCAGCTTATTATCCCGTTAGAGTCTGTGTTTCGCGTTATCATGGAATTTTAGGAGAAAACGGCATGAAAAATGAATCGACACAGGTTCACCGTCTTTGGCATAGTTTCTTCGTAGGTTAGCGTGGCCGTAACATTTTCTTGCTCTCTGGTAAAATTTGCGTTTTCACCAAGTTGCCCGTATCCATCTGTACCTGAGTGATTGATAAGCAAACAGTCAATGATCAGCCCAAAGTAATTTGCGGGAATACCAATTCTGATCACGATTAACCGGTTGATTGACTATTTAACCATTTTACGTCATTTGGTATTACCTTTCCAACAAAGTTAACCTGAAAATGTAAATATTTTTTGTTACTATTTTGAACTTTCTTTTTTGTTTGAAGAAATGCCCCAAAACCTTTTAAACATTGGCAAATTTTTGCCGATTGTAAAAGCGCTATCATTACCAGCCTGATTAAAGCAGCGGGCTGATTAATCGGACAAGCCTGACTGATGACCACTTGTGGCTTGTGAAAACTGAATAATGGGGGGAAAAAAAATGAAAAAGAATCCGACTGGGAGGTAGTAAAACAAAGGCGTCCCATTTTCGGCATGTCCTTGGTGGACTCTTGGATGATATTTTCCTTGAAACTGGAGCATTTACAAGTTTAAAGAAAAGTTTTTTTTTTTTTAAAGGATTTTAGGGATCTGCAGAAACCCTGGAAAGTTGCCCAATTCCCAATCGTTCATCCGCTGTCACTTTAAATGCAGAAGATGAGTCTTTGAGGGAAATGAGACATGACCTCATAGCATCGGTAGTAGGGATGGTGACAGAAGAGCCTCCTGTGAGTGGTAAGCAGCAGGCGAGCAGGCTGTGGCGAAGCTTAAATAATAACCTGGGAGAGTTATGAGCCCAACTGTGGCATTATGCGCTTGCACACCTTCTTCCTCCCGCCCGGTGATTTATCTCCAGTCTGCCAATAAACCTCAACATGAAAATGTCACATGTAGGGAAGGGCTGGCCTCGGCCGCGGGAGCCAGCCTAGGTGCCATTAACGGGGTCCACATTCATTAAATTGTCAGCGTAAATTTTTTGATCTGGAGGGTGCTTTGCAGACTGCGAGGGAAGGAAATGCGCAGAGGTGGGAGCGGGAGGTAGTAATGGCGTGTGGGGAGGGGGGGGGGGGTCATGTGAAATTGCGTTGTAGCATCGGCGGGAGCGAGAGTGATACAAGTGGCGCGGCTGATAAGAAGATTGAGGAGAGATAGAAAGGAGAAGATGGGGATGACACCGTCGGGAATGAGTAAGGGGAATGGCCGTGTGACTGGCGGGATGGAGGCTCCGAGGCAAATTTGTCAGGGTGAAGGTTGAAACGGATTTTTTTTTTTTTTTCCTTCCAAGAACACGGGACAACTTGAGAGATATGAGATAATAATGAAAAATCAGAAGGACGGCAACATGGTTGAAGCCAAGAAAGATTAAAGTAGAAAATCCAAGGTCGGGAGACTGTCTATTAAAGCAGCAGGCACAAATAATTGGGTTTGCCAAGCTACCCCTACAGGGAGGTAAAACTTTTTTTTTTTTTTTTTACTAGGAGACCTTGGTTATAGACAAAATTTCGTTCTTTCAGCGGTAACAAACAAAGATTTGTACCAGAGTTGGAACTTACACACACACACTCAGTTAATAAACTCATAAATACAGCAAACCCAAACTAATTCTTACGAGATAGTAGTAAATAAAAGGACAAGTTATGATCCCAGAACACTTAAATATGATTTTCAACTCATTTTACAAAAAAAAACTTCCAACAACCCAGGCTAAACTTAGCTCCTCCCAGACAAACAATGTTGAATTTAGACCTTGACATTAATTTATACTTCCCTAAAAGGCAGAGCTCTGGTACCACCTTGTGGCATCTTACAATATTACAAAAATAACAAAATCATGTAAATAGTTTTGAAGCGAAATACAATTCTATACATTTTTGGAAAGCTCCTCGTCCGTCTAATCATCTTGCTTTTTTAGCCATTATATTACGTGATCAAGACGCGCATTTTGACTTGCGTAGCGAGGCTCAAGTGACACATTGTTTTCAAAATAAAATTGGTGACACAGATCTGTCCCATCCTGTCCTATTCGATTTGCTACTACTCATGTCCATTCTTCGGCTCACAGGGTGTAGTGCTATCAACCTATCAGTTTTTTGAACTATGACAAATGCAGAATGTTTTCTTTTCAAAATAACAGCAAGTTAATTGGAACATGAAGTACATCAATGCTAAATTCTGTTACAGCGGCTCCTTTGCAAGATGTTGCATGCCTTTATTTTGTTAAGTTTTAGTACGATGCGGATCACTGATCATATTCCTGCGATACGAGCAAAATATAAAACTGAAACTGTTACACGACATATTTTCGGGGGTTAGACATGGATGACATGTCTCGTTTGTGCCCCTCAGTGCTGGTTCGAGGGGTTTTGAAAAAAAATGAATTACACAGGGGGTGTATGACTGAAAAAAGGTTGAGAAACACTGATATCAATCACATGTAGAATCTGTTGTTCTATAATTATCGTCATTAACTGTTTTATACTGCTACTAATTCCAATAAAAATTGCAATCCCTCACTATCCAAGACAGAGATGTACAAACTATTCCGATTTGGCGGACAAGACTCTGCTTATCGGTTGGCAGATGGTCAAGCGTGTCATGTGTGTACTTGGTGTTAGCCGTGTCCTTGTTACGCGGTACAAGCCACAGAAGCCAGGCCAATTAAAGCGTCTTCAGATTGGAAGTTTGCGCAAGCACTGCTCACAGCTATAAAATCAAACGCTGCAGCGACGCTAGCGCAACACGAGAATCACATCCTGCAGCTTCGCCAATATTACGGCCCATTAAAGTAGGTGATGCGGGGTCGCCATGGCAATGATAAAGGCGGTATTCCCGTATCATGCCATCAACATGATGGCAATGACGCTATTCTGAGACCAAATGACCGCCATTGCTGTGAAATTGCTGTTGTTGCTCCCAAGCAGGTAGGTTAACCTCGCTAAGTATGCGTTCCTCGTATACCCTCGTCCTTGTACCCGGGGATGATTTAGTACTCTAGGTGAATCATCATAAGCGGCTCATCAGTGATAAGAACATAAAATAAACAGGAATCCCCATCATTCATCCCTAAATCCATTAGTGTAAACGAGTGTGCGCGCATTATATTTGGCCCGGAGGCTGCGTCTTTAATCATTGTTAATCCCAATAAGTGTGCTTTTTCGCGGATGTGACAAAGATGCTCCCCTTTGCGAGGTGCGGCGGGAAAGAGAGAAGCGTAAATAAAAGTGTCAGGCCCTCGGGCGTCGCTTCCTCTCTCGCTCTCACAATGACCTGGAAGCTGCGAAGGCGTCACTAATTACCCCACCTGCAGACTAAAAAGGGGAGGAGAGCGGAGAATTAGCCTGTCAGTTTCGGAGAGGTTAGTGGTTGGCACAGGTGGCTAAAGTACTCACAAGCTGTACTTAAGTATAAGCGCAGATGTAAAAATTAAGCTGGTAAAAGTAGAAGCGCTGAATTGACTCCTTTTATTAGAGCACAGGGAGTTTCATAGAGTCTGTTCAAATCCATATTTTCAGAAATATGTTTTGTAATATATGCTATTTCTACAAAGTTGTCAATTATAGTTTGATTAAAAACTAGGTTTTGATTACGCAATGACAGTGTTTTCAAACAGCTTGAGTCATTTCGGATATAGTTATTCTATCCACCGCTAGGGGTATCAGAATTTACTTTATAACAGAAAGCTAGCTGCACCATATAGATGGAAAATTTCCGATAAACTACACAGAATATTCAATGGAAAAGCCTCAAACCTTCATTAAACAAAAAATGGAAAAAAGACATTTGACATTTGTGATGTCACAGCTCCGGAAATACCCAAAGAAACGAGGACGCTAGATTTAAACAGCCTTTAAGTAAAAAGTGCAGAAACATTTTCTTTTACAACCAAGTTGCTTCAGTTTTGATTACTTGACAATGGGGGAAAAACTTTTTTGCACGCAAAAAGGTTCCCCTCTTTTATTGACTTTCATTATGTTTATAAGACAAAAAACTAGCAAGCACAGGCTCTGGCTTTTATGCTATCAAAGCATTGTTTGCTAACGTTGTAAACGTACTAACAAAGAATGCCAAGCTAGCGGATGATGACAACCGACAAAAAAAAAAAAAAGAAAATAACTTACCTGTATTCTTTTTTTATCAGATACAAATTTTCAAGCTGAGGCTGGCCGTTTTTTGGCTGACAAAGGACAATGCATTCACCATAAATCATTCTTGGAGCTGACAACATCTAACAATTCTCTTAAATAAGGCAAATGTGTTGCTGCTGTTAATGTGCCTCGGTTTACACTCCTCCATGCCGCCGCTATCGCATTTTTTTCCCCGTTTTAATACCCCAAGATCTCAATCAATCAAGATCTCTGTTTGCGGGTCGTCATCCGAAGAAGTTGGAAAAAGTAACAAGATTATTTTAACAAAGTGAGGAGTAGAAAAAACAGATATTCATTTTCAAATGTAGGCAATATAGGTAGATAGATAGATAGATAGATAGGTAGATTATTTTATCAATGATGAATCGATGAAACACATTTGAAAAAACATGTTTTAAATCCCATACCTTCATTAAAACAGTAGGATTTTTCCTCAAATTCAGATTTTTTTTTTTTGGTTACTAGTTTTTCCAATTAAATACCAGAAAATGGGCAAACTGTTGAACACGTTTTTCCAAAGTAAAAGCAAATGTTTGTTGCTTGTTTTTATTCATCATAATCAGTCTGCTTTCATGGGGGACTAAAGGGTGAAGCATATTTACTGTCGAGAGGCTGAAATTTGGGGGATTTGGACAATTTTAGGTATCAAGTATTTATCAATCACCAAAAGTAATCGGGAATTAATTTGATAAATGATTGGTTGTCAATCATCGCAACGAGGTGCGTCCGGGAAATAAAAACTTGTCGAGTACACACACTCGACTGGCATTCACAAAGTATTTGCAATTCCCGCCGTCAGCGGGACAGACAGGAAAACGGAAAGATTGCGTAGATGAGGGCCACGGCAGAAACGGCGTCGATTCCGAAAGTGACTTGAGCACTGCCGAGCGTGGCGGACAGACTGTCACACGGCGAGCAGATGAATCAGAGAGGGTGTCAGCATGGCGCATCATCAAGAGGCCCGGAAGCGCCACCACTGACTCCCCAACATGGCGGAAAGGAGAAATTGCGAACGACGCACGCGTGTGAAGGATATGACAAGAGTCACAACATGCGGCATTGAGTCACGTCAGTGGTGCCGCTGTGACATTAGTACACATACATAAACAGTGTCGCCCGCAGTCCGTGTGAATGGGCCTTAATTACAATCTCCTTTTCTCCCTATTGTGTTTGTTGAGCCTTTTCTTTTGCCACCTCCACCCTGTCATTACACCGGCTGATTGATCTCTTCTTTCTCCATTCTGCGTTGACCCTGCTCTCATGCATTTTTAAAATAGCTGCCTACCTTATCGCTCCTTCATTATGCCGAGGAAGAAGCGTGCTGCGTTTCAATGGAAACGCAATAATATGGGAACAATTACAGTCGCTCACACCACGCTCTTTGTCTCTTTTTTTATTAATAGGAGTTTCTACTGTATTGAGCCGCGAGGAAATGACTCGGTGAAAGAAGGGCCAAGAGAAGAAAAGAGCTTTGACGGAGGGCAATAAAACCAAGGAAGTGAGAGCCACAAAAGCTGAATGACGCAGGGTGTGATGGAGAGCCAAGCAGGTCCGGTCTATAACTTGGCCGTCCTTCCTCCTGTTGGCCCGGAGGACAACGCAGTTGGAGAGGTCGAACAACCAAAGTGATGGACACAAAACTGAAGGACAGGTTGCATCCTCCCTGCTTATTCACTCGGAATTTTACTCGCGGAAGAATGGGAAGCGAGAGCAGCAGAGGACAAGCGGCAGTTTGACGAATATTTATACTGCATATATGTATTTATTTTTCTACAGGTACAAGATAAAGGACTTTATTCTCTTCTAGTTGACCTTTTCTCATCTTCACCTGTGAATATGAATTTTCCTTGGATTAAAGACAAGGGATAACCTGTGCATGAGCCGAAAACAGACAGTTGTTATCCCGTCAGACATTTCATTGAACTCAAACGAGGCAAATGGAAATTCAATGTCCTTGGTGATGCACTGATACGCCAGGGCCTTTTCGCGTCACATCGGAGAGTTGTTGGATGTTGCGGGAGAGCGAGAGGAAAGCGCAATGGTGAGCAAAGAGCCCAACCTCTTGCTGACGGGCCAAACCAACGGCAAAAGTGCCCTGGCAGAAAAATCCGGAACAATGACCGTGCGTTCGGTGCTGCTCAATCGTGACTCGCCGGACATTGAGAGTCGCCTGAGGCGGCGCCGCAACCGCACCCACCAGGTCCGCTTTAAAGACCTGGAGGATGGCAGCAGCAGCAGCGGCAATAGTGGCACGGGCGAGAACAGCAGCCACCAGAGGCTGACGGCAGACTGCGATAGCCCCCATCCTCTGCGCAAACACAGCGGCAGGTCCCCGAAGGGACCGTGGGGGGACAGGGACGGACCACGAACTGACAGCCTACCCGGTCAGACCTCTGTGGTCGGGGCAGTGCGCGGGGACATGGCTAGTACAATAGAGGTCGTGGCGGCTTTCTTAGCCAGGGCCCCTCCCCATCCGCTGACACCAGGGCCCACGCGCCGATGTTGGGCACCGCCGCAGACCAACTCCCTGACCTTGCCAATGACACGCAAGCCAAGCACCAGCACAGCCATCCAGACCTCGCCATGTCTGAAAAAGTCTCTCTCCTCTACGCACACCCGCAGCCACAGTCTGGGAGATTCATTGGGCATTGATGGCGATGATGAACACGACTCGCAGGATGAGTACCTTTCACACAACAGTGTGGCGCTGCCGGGCTGTAAAGATCTGAATGGTCCTCAGGGGCCAGCCGATCGAACTGTGATTGAACGGAGGTCGAAATCCTCCAAGGCGGACATTAAATCACCTGCTACTGTCACAAAAAACTCCAGGCACAGTTGTCCTCCCTCAGTCCTTCACAGCACCGAGCCATTCCACAGTTCCATCGCGTCCTGCCGGGACGGCCCCAAGCGACAGGGCAGTGTCACGCCGTCGTTGGTCAGGAGGAGAAAGCGTCTGAATAGGACAACGAGCGATCCTGGAAAAGAAGTGCACTATTGCACCACTCCTACTCAGACTGAAAACCCGAGTTCAACCCTGCCGCATTCAAACTCCAGACTTTGCGCTTCGCGAGTTCAAACCGAGTGCACATCCGCCCGTTTAAAATATTGCACTGCACAAAGTCAAACGGAGGGTAAACAACAGTCGGCAGTCCAGATTCAAAACAGCGACTCCAATTCGACCCTCCCTTTAAATATTACTCAGCGCACCACTCAGATACAAACAGACTCTCCTATGCCTTTGCCTCCAGATCCTCAACCATCCCAGACACAAAAATTCAGCCCCTGTGCTTCTCCACCCCTGCTAGAATCACCAAACTCAGAACAAGTTCAAGTTGAGTGTCCTGTACCGGCAACTGAGATGCGGGACCCTCCCCACACACAAATAATAACTGTGCCTTATTGTAAATCACCGCCTCCTACAAGCGCACCAACACAGAGCCCTGAAGAATGCACTGAGCCATTTTGCGCCTCGTCAATCGAGCCGGCTAATGTCTCCTCACCTCCCTCAGCAGTCCAGCCCGTTTCTTGCTCTGCACCCACTGTAATTACGCACCCCATCCCTTATAATACTCACGTGACACCGCCGGCATTTGCCAGTGCGCCGTTCATGCGGCCCACTCCATTACCAGCGGCACCAGCATGCCCTCCTGCAAAGTGTACCTCCCCTGCCCCAAAAACGACATCAACAATTACCCCCACCTCCTGTTTTACCCCTACTCCTGCAACTAACCCAGGTGGAGCCCCGTGTGACTCCATGCACCAAGCCACTCCTCAACCACAGCTACCAAATGTCCATCTGGCTACACATCAAACACCATGTACAATCGTTACACAAGCTGCTTTGTCTTGCACCTCTATTTCTTACTACACCACAAACCATGCAGCAGGCCCTCTCCAACCTGCGACCCCTTCGTGTACAACACTCATACAAACCGTAGCTCACTGCAACATTCCATGTCAAGCTTTGCAAAACGCCTCTTCGGTCAGCATAGGCATAACGCCCTACTCCTCTCAAGTGTCCCAACTAACAGCGTGCACATCTCCACCGCCACTGGTCAATCTTCCAAACGCACATCATTGCGCTACGCCGAAAAAAGCCGTTCCTCTGTATTCCTTTCGAGCAGCGCCGCCGTACACCCCTCCCTCACAGGCACCCTTGAATGCTCAGGATAAGAGGGGCATCCGACTACCGCCACCCGCACCGCCACCGCCGCCCTACACGCCACGTAAAAAAGGAAATGACCCGCCGACGACTGCAGTCCGCACACCCGTGCTCAGGGCAGAGAGCAAGACCAACGAGAAGGATAAAGATGAGGAGAACGAGAAGAAAGAAGCTATGAAAGGCACGGACACGCCGAAACCCTGCGAGAGTGCCAGCTCTCCTAAGCACAGGGCTAAAACTCCTCCCGTTTGTGTGATGAAGGAAGAAAAGCCGTCCTCTCCAGCCAAGGCCTGTTTTAAGCCCAGCTGTCTCAGCTCAGCCCAGGCTCAGCTTGGGGTACTACACAAAATGCTTTGCGCAGGAGCCAACGCTCCAAACAGTCAACACGCTCTGCCTCCAAACCAGCAGGGATGTTCCGGGGCTAAGAGTTGCGTCGCTTCAGGGGAGAAGCCCCTGACTCCAACCCAAGCTGACACATTGAGACAGGTACAGGAGATCCTGGGAGGGTTAGTGTCTGGGGCCAAGTGTAAGTTGGACCCGGTCCGAGTGACAGAAAAGCTCCTGGGTCCCAACGGGCCTTTGCGTGACATTCGCAGCCTGCAAAACCATCTCCACAGTCTGGAGGGGGTCCTCGAGACCAGCCAGAATACCATCAAGATTCTACTGGATGTCATTCAAGATTTGGAGAAGAAGGAAGCTGAGCGCGATGGGTGAGGCAAACTTTGACTTTGTGCTTGATATTAACACATGGCAGCATGGTGAGCGAGTGAGTAGCATGCCCAACTGAGGTTCAAAGTGCAGATCTGGGCTACGGCCTTCGAACGTGGTTTGATTTCCTCATACTTGCATGGTTCTTTTGTTTCAATTAATGAACACTATCTGCCTCATCAGTCCATTCCAATCTCGGTTGTATCCCGCCCATTGCCTAAAGACACCTGGGATAGGCTCCAGCTCACGCATGACTAACCTAAACCCCATAATAATCAGGACAAGTGCGAGAGAAAAATGGATGGTTCAAATGAATATATTAAGAATCAGAGACCAAAGTTTTACTTGGGAAATAAATGATGCCATCATTAGTAATGATGTACTTTAAAGTAAACATCATGAATGCAGTAAAAACACCATCATTTATTTTAACATGGCGAGAGATTTCAATCAGACTAGATGATGAAACAATAGTGACATCTACTTAACTGTTTTAACCTCCATTACAGGCTAAAACAAAGGCATATTATCAGATTTTCACAGAGGCTTTGATAGATGATCCAGGATTGTTGTCTACAATCCTTCAGAGAGATAAGAGTAACATCAAAAATGTCAAAGCTTGCTTTACTGGAGGTTAATTCAAGGGTTAGTCCGGGTTTAAGCATTGATGCTTGAGGTCAAACGGGGATCTTAGCCATATTTCAATGTGCAAATAGATGGCCGGATGCCTCCGGCTAATGAAGCTGTAAACCCAAGCTAGCAGGGGCCTCTCCGCTCGGGGCCGGGTGCTGCGCGAGGGAGCCATCTGCTCGTCTGCAGCCCGACGTGAAGAAGACTCGTTAGGACTATATAAGTTATGAAGTGCTGTTAGTGTGCAAAGTCAACATCGGTGTGACGCCGGAGTTCCTGCTGTTTTATTCCATGACAGCTAATTTCTCACGGTCTGGAAGACAAATCCACTAATGGTCATCAACTTTTGAGTCTTTAGTGGAAAAAACATACTTGTAGTTGAAGTAAACACCGAATTCACGTGTATTACCTTTTCATTGAAAGCAATCATGACAAAATTGTTTTCGTAAGGGACAGTCGTTCAGTTACTGCAGTTACTGCTAGAACTGTGACTTTGTCCTTACATAGTCCGCTGAGCTCCTGCATAAATGTAGTCATTCTACTAGTAAACTAGTAGTCATTCTACTAGTACATCCTAGTCATTGTATTAGTGCGGTGAATCAGTTGTAGAAGTGGGATAATTTTGGCATATTAGATAACATGTTCTTCTAGATAATGGTAAAATTCTGTAGGTACATAGTTTACTACTGGACTGAATAAGGACTTCAACAAAAGATGATTTTAATAAATCGGTTGATTGTCAATTAATTGATGTAACCTATTTTCAAAGTTTTAACTTTTGCGGTATTATGTTGCAAATTATGAAATTATGAAAAATGGGAATTAAATGGGGATTAAAACGTGTCAAATTTCAAAATGCAACACTTCTGGCATTTCTATGTGATTACAGCGGGACGTGCAAAATTTTGTGTACAAAAATAATCATTGTCCAAATTTTGGACCATTTAAAACCATTACAATTACAATTTTTGTGAAGCATTTGAGTAGCATTCATGACATTAATTTTCCTGCGATTTTTACTACATTCCGCTGAGCGGCGGTCAAATTATGTCAGCAAACAGAAAATTGTTGACTTGTGTTTCACCTCAAGACAGTAGGTGGCAGTAGAGACCAATTAATGGCTATGTCTTAACGTGTTATGGTCACTTCACAGGCTACAAAGACAGACCATACCACTTTTCAATTTTTGTGGGTGTTAATAAATAGAACCTACATATGTATGGGTAGACCTGATGCCACAGAACAATTTGAGAGACTGAAGTAAAAAATATTCATAAATAACTAAAAAGCATTTACAAAAAAACAGAAAAAAATGCAATGTGTATAGTTTGCAAAGAGTGTGTATTAGGATTAATTTAGTTCAATATTCACAAACAGGAGCCTATTTCAAATTCACAGCGACAAATTGACACAAAATGTCGATTAATTGGATAACCGATAAGTTGATGAGTAATAGATTGAATGCACTTTTCCCCTACATTGTCTTACTCGTGAAGATAAAGCATTCTAGAACAGAGACCTTAATCTGGATATGCAAAAGACGCTCTGACAGCTTTCCATAGACATCTGTTGTGCCTAAGCTCTGCTGCCATCTCGCTCACCTATTTATATCCCAGCCAACTTTTACCGAGCACAATGTAAGCCTGGCGTGCCCCCGAAGGCAAACACGGCGGCGGAGCAGATTGAGCATCAAGAGGAGGAACATGAAATATCGCCAGGCAGGAGGCACGGAGGCTTGGGGAGGAGGGAGCATCTGTAGTTATTTTGACAAGCACACATGTCAGTCAAACCGCAGAAGAATTCACCACGCATCGGTGACGGCCGGACATGCAAAAATCTGCATCTCCAACCGGTCGGCAGTTTGGGATGTCGTTAAACTATCATCATCGTTTAATTAATCTACTCTAAGCTTCTTAGTCATCTCTCACGCCTTATCGACGCAACACGCTGAGAGATATAGATGGCGTATGAGGCGTGTAATCCCAATCGCGCACTTTGGCGTCTCCTCGCCGTTTTTTTTTGCGTTCTCTAGCATAGGAACGCGGTGATGAGCCTTGCTCTGATGCACGCAGACTTGACTTTTACCTCATAAGCATTATTTTATGCCCGGAGTGATGTAGTGACTCATGAGTTACGTAACAGCCATTTGGAGGAGGAAGGGGAGGAGGTTTGCTAGGACTGAGTAGCGTTCATTAAAAAATGATCAGGGGATTGAGATTTTTTTGTGTACGCTCAGGAGAGACAGAAATGCGTATGCGCGCTTACACACTCAAAGGCGCACATGCTCGTTCATTCACTGAGAAACACACATGTTTGCGCACAATTTCTCAACCGCACACGCTCCGCCTTTTCCCCATGATATGTCATCTCAATGCTTTTCCACAGAAGACATTCATACCGAACCGGTCAGGACATTGAGAACTGCGGGACCTGCAGGGACTGCGCTTGCATCATCTACAGGTATGTCATTCCCAGGAGGCGTATTTTAAGTTCCGAAAATGTCACGCAATACCACAAAACAATACTGGCATAAAAAGATGACAACTATGTCAATGCTATACTTTGGCCATTTAATAGATGGTCATTTATATGTTCTGCCCGATGGATGGACAAAGTTTCGCAGTTATAAGCCGTATTTTTCGGATTATAAACCACAATTTTTTTCTCATGATTTGAGCCCTGCGGCTTACAGTCCAGTGCGTCTTATCTGCAGTTTTTTTTTCCCCCTTTGGCTAGCCACAAGAAGAAAATCCACTGGTAAAGCAGATTTGTGGACAGTGTGTGTTCAAAGTGTCAATTTTTAGAACAACTATGAAAAAAAACAAAAAAGATGTGTCAATACCTTTGCTCAGCAAGTAACCCTAATCCTAACCCATGAAAAAAATTATGTACCGTATTTTCTGCACTGTAAGGCACACCCAAAAGCCTTAATTTTTTGAAAAAGGTGATGGTGCGTCTTATAATCAGGTGCGCCTTATATATGGATCAATATTAAATGTAAAGTAAGGTTTACCTGTTTCTTTTGTGTGTTTACAGTTGAACAAGGTTAGTCATATTGACATTGAGTTATGCTATTGAGATTTTAGAGTTATTGAGTTATTATTGTTATTACTTTGAGTATTACTATTTTGTGATTGAAACGTTTTAAAATATGTCATTAATTGAGGGTGCGCCTTATAATCCGGTGCGCCTTATAGTGCGGAAAATACGGTATGTTGTAAATATCCATCAATTTTTTCATAAATAAGTTGGTGCCAAACATACAGGTATGTTCAGTGGTGATGAAAATAGGATGTTGTTGTAAGCAGGCAATTAAAAAAAAAAAATCTAAATATTTCAAACTGTCACATACAATTTTTTCGTGTAAATATCCGATGTTACATCCAGTGGTTTACAGTCCAGTGCCTCTTATCAGTGACAAAAAAACTGTTGTTTTTTTGCTGCTACAGCTTGTAAAGCAGTATGTCTTATAGTCCGAAAAATACAGTAAGTACTTTTCCGAAGAATTACCAGTATAAATACTCCCTAATTTTAAATACATAAATCTGACACGAATGGCATGTACTCAGCTTTAAGCCTTTTTTTTTGTTGTTAATTCAAAAACGCTTTGTGCTGGTTACGGGTTTGTGGCTGGCATAGAAATAAAATCTGAGAATCCATATCTATCTATATCAAAAAGCGCAAGAACCACTGCCATATAGGATGCTTGAAATGGACATAAAAACAGCAAAAAAACAAAATCGGATATGCACAATCAATCGGAATTGTGCGCTTAGACCTACACGGTAAAACAAATCTAAGTGTGCTTATTTGCTGCGTCCCTCACGTTACATGTTAAGGCAACGAGAGCACATTGCGTGTCTCTGCGCGCAGTTATTGTGCATCGCGCTGTCACGGCGCATCACATCACGTTTGGGGAATTTGGTCTTATGGCTTCATCGCCGCGACGGGCGCGGAGACTCTTCTCGCCATCGCGGCGCAGTTAATCCGTGGTGGAACCTGCGACGCTTTGAGATGCTTGAGCGGAATTATAATCTAAGCAAGTGAAAACGCATCTATATCGCATACTTGTTTTATGAACGCGTCAATAGCTGACAAGTAACTAAGATTCTGGTAGCAAACCTTTTGGACAGATGAAACAACAACAACAAAAAAAGATGTTAGCATGGGACAAAGCAATTGAGGCAAAAGCGAGATTGCTCTCACATGACTAGTAGCATGGGCAAAAAAGTGATTGAGGCTTTCACCTCGACACCTCGGTGGGGTTACATGCCAGACAAACAATGTCATAACTCTTAGAACGCACTCCAGCAAAAAAAACAAAAAACAAACAAAAAAACATAATGAACAGCTCCGGGTTGGTCATACATCCTCTTAACTGAGAGTCTGGGTGAAGTTGGCAGGTCCACGAATCGGACTGATTGCATCGAGCATTTAGATTTAGATGCCTCGTTATTCGGGCATGCTAATATAAATGGCTCCTATGGTTGTGATATTATCCCGATTGGCAAACAAACGTAATCATTCCCAGAATTGACTTACTATACGATTGTTGTTATATATATATTGTTATATATATATATTGTTGTTCTGGATTGACTCTGTGATTTGTTTGTGTCCCCTTCAACTCAATGGTTTGGGAGTCCTGTGGTTTTCTCAAAAGAATGTTGGCATTATGGGTCAATGCGGACAGGCAGAAAAGTGAAGAAATTGGAGAAAGCGGTAGAAGTATAATTACAGTGTTTGTCTTCATGAGATGCTGCGCCATTTGTTCTTTCTAACCATGTTTTCATGATGCCCAATAATATGGCCTTTTGGATGATAAAACAAACAAAAACTCCAAAAATTAAAACTTAGGAACCACATTTGTAGCGGTATCTCTCGGCATACTTGGAATTCTAAAGATACCTCAGAGAAATCGTGTAATCTGACTGTTTTTTTTCTGACTCGTCTACAGGATAATTGTGTTACTAATGGCAATGCGCACCCATATAACCTCAACAAATTAAAGGCGTATACCGTCACCATGAAAGAATTTCATAAAAAGTTGCTTCATTTTCCAATTAATTTGCTCTTAGTTAGAAAAGAAGATGTACATTTGATAAGATTTGCTGATACCTGCAAAATTCTTTGTTTAAAAACTCCGGTACCCCTGGATGTGCCTTGAAGTCCTCCCAGAGGTGCTTGTATCCCCATTTGTGTAAAATTATCAATTTTTATGTCGTTGTAAATAGAGCCATATTGGATATCTGTCATTTGAAATGTACATATTAACAGGGACTAATAAACACAAAATTGGGCGCCTGCATCTGCAGATTAAAATGAGCCTGCAGTAGATTGAGGATGATGGAACGAGTCTTTAGTCGATGTTATGGAACCTATTGCATTCATATTTTGTTTTGTTTTTTTACAAATATAAAGTACCCCTTTCCAAATTTGGCACAGAGGATGGCCTTCGAAAAACATATGCAGTAAAAAGAGAAATCGTTGTAGTCACACTAGAGGTGTAGTGAGCTCTCAGCTTGAAACTAAGTTGACATTCATCCCAGCAGATGGACCCAATTCCGCGCAGGAACATCACTTTTGAGGAAGTGGTAATACACGCAATGCGGATTGAAACGATTTGGAGCATTTCTTGCGCTCCCTTAATAAGACATTAGTCATCATCATCGCCGGCTTTCGCGGATCTGATGATACGATTCCGCTGGGTCCACCGTCAAGCCTACTGTTAATATACAATGGGGTTGATTGTCTGCTTGGCCAAGGTGATTTGGGGGGGTAATGATGGAGAAGCTGTAACATCCGGCAGGACAGATTCCATCAATTCCCAAGGAAAAAAAAAATGAAAGAAGAAGAGAAGCTTGAACACATTACATCAGTGGAGATGAAACGCTCCCAAAGGGGGGAGGGAAAAGAGTTTGGAGGAATGCGAGTGATTTCAGACCAGAATGTTGCCTTCACCCCAGTTTGACCTAGCTAAAACATCAAATGCAACAACTTTTTGAAAGCTCCTGGAAAACATCAATCCGTGCGCTATCTTCATGGCTTATCCTTTTTGAGCTTTGGAAACAAATTTCAACTATGATTTTGCATCCTGGATAACCTTTAAAGAAAGGCAGTAGTTTTTAAAGGGAAAGTCAAGCCCCAAAAAATCTTGTCAATAATATGTTCTCTGTAGCCCCATGAGTCTAAACACAGTATTCTGATTATTATAGTGTTTGTGGATTATTAATTCAGAAGCAAAAGCCACTTTTTTTTTTGGGCCATCTCAGTGGGGTGGACATTTTGCCACCTTGTCATCTAAAAATGCAGCAGATTTATCGTCTACTTTATTATTTGCTCGATTATGGACTGTCGTCTGCCCGGAGAAGTGAACAAAATAAGAATTTACTTACAGTAACTGTACAGTTATCCCTTTCCATCCTTTGGAGTCTCACGGAGAGCCACGGTTATAAGGCTGTAAGATAACCAAACATGACAACAATTAGATCTTACACTTTTGCACAATTCCGGCGTGAGTGACTGGGAAGCACGCCTCTCGGGCACGCCTACAAGATATGTGATTGGCTCGCAGCGGGACCATGGCAGTTGGGGCGGGAGTTGGTTCCAACTCCTGCCCTGTCCTTCTGCCATCGACCAATGAGGTAACGATGCAACGTCAGCGTAGCCTGAAAACGTCACTACAGTCCTAGTTATTTTTCGGAAATTACTGACCAATCTACAGGGTTAAAAATGGCTTGCTCGGTTACTTGAAGCGATTGTTTTGGAGCAGAGCGGATCCGTAACATCCCTGCGTCCGATATAATGGGATTCAATACAAGATACTAATGCTCAGTTCGGGATATTAAGTGAACTGCGTTTATCAGTAGTGTTTTAGTTTGCAGTGTACTACAAGCTCTTTAGCTGAATAATGTCAGCACGAAATTGGAACACTACATCGCTCTGTGACGCAGCCTGTTTAAGGGTTTGGCTTTGTTCTCTGGCCTTCTTTCCAGGGCGCAACTTATGTAAAAATGCTAATGCCACTTTGCATGCAAACGCAGTTGGCAACAGAACATTACATTTTGAACACTTTGTACCCGAAAAGGAATCCCTCCCTAATTGAACATTTCATTTGTTCAGCCTTTAAAAAAAAAAGAGCATCTTATTACTGTGAGAATAATGCATGACATGTCCAGCGCTATTTATCGGGCACTGGCGGCGCATTGATCGTGTATTAATATGTAGAATCCGATTGTGTGACCATGCAGGAGAGTTAATTAGCGAAGCTGCCCCCACCCCCGGTGTCATCATTCTTGCTTCTAATGGCCAACGTGAGAGTAAAGTAGAGCCTAACAAGGAGCTGCTGTGCTTAATCCCTGTGGAGTGCAGCCTAATCAGATCTGCACTCTGCTGCTTTATCTCTGCTCCTCCTCACTCGGTTGCTCCATCACGCTTTTGGCTGGAGGAGATCCGCCAGCGAGCTGCTTGCGCGCAGATTAATGACTCTCAGGACCCGACGTTTGCGGCCAAAGTAAAAAGTCCAGCCGGTGTTTTTCCTTTTTCTCTTTTTTTTAAAGGCAATCCGTCATCGCCCGCGCTGAGCGGTAGATAATTGAGAAAAAGGCTTCAGCGGGGGCGATTCCAGAAATGTTGTTTTTGAAATCGCAACTCACACCGCACAAATAAACCGCCCACGACGTTAAGTCGAAGCTAATGACTTGACTGCTCGCGCTGTACAGCGAGTATTATGGGACGGGAGGATACTATTTCGATAAACTCCTGATGGTGATACTAACGCGCATATCTTGACACATAGCCAAACTAGAGTATTTGATAAGGCTATGTTTATGGAATATTACCCAAATTGGGCTTAATGCAGCTTTAATTTGCACATTAATTTGAGGCGCTCAACTGTAGTTGAAGATCTAAAGCAGTTCCTCTCAAACCGTTAGGTTTTGTGATTCCGTGGTTGAAAGCGAGGCAAGAGGAAGACTTGTCATCAAAGACCGTGACCTTTGGAGTCAAGACCAGATGAAATCAAGAATTTGAATTCGAGATCAAGATCAACCAAGAGTGTAAAAATGAAAGAAAAATCACAAGAAAAATAACAATAAATGATAGTGTTTTTCCCCCATTAAGTTTTCAATAAAAATCTACTAAATTGTTTTTCAATTAGTATAATGAACGAATCTCAAATCTAAGTAAACAATTGTTCACAGTAATAATGACCTGGTCTTAACCGGTCAAAACTCCACAGAACGCACTGGCTGAAAACTAGACAAAAGCGAGTAAAAATGCCAAGTGGTCTCGAGATCTATAACACTAGAGGTGGACGAGAATGCAGGGAAGCAGAAGAAGTCAGACAGAAGTGCAGAATGTATTCAAAAGAAAGAAACAACTTCCAAAAACCAAAAGGCAAATAAAGGACATTGAAAAATCGGGACACCATATTTGCAATGTCCAACAAAAATCAAAACACAAAGCATCGGTAACCAAAACACACGAAAAAGCAAAACATTCAACACTACAAGAATTTAGAAATGACAGGGGGAATGCGACTTGCACCAACAAAAATAATCTAACAATAAATCCCAAATTAACTCATTCAGTGCCAAGTGTTATTTGAAAAGGAAGCCTCTAGAGGTCCAATATTTTTTACCATTTTCACACACCTTTAAAGGCCAACAAAAAATTGTGTGCTATGTTGATGTAAATATGGGTGGTATCATACGAAAGATTGACTTGCATTCCTTACTTTGAATTGCATGTAGATTACAGCTGTGTTATAAGTGTGGAAACACTGCCATCCAATGGTCACAGTTATCACTACAGTGCTCAATTGGCTTATATTAAGTAACCATTAGTCAAGGCTGACAGCCCCTCTCCATAAAAAAATGTATTTGACCAAAATTTTTTAATTTATTGTTGTTATTACTATTTAAAAAAAAAACAAACGAGAATTCTCATCCATGGCACTGAATAAGTTAAATACAAACTGACGAGACAATGAGGTATACCTGGACAAGACACGAGTGGCTGGAGGCAACTGATCGTAACATAAACAGGACAAGAACAGCTACAGCAATTTAGTTCTTGCGTATCTCTCACTTTAATAGCCTAGTTTCTCTCTTTGCGACTGAAACACGAAGTTGACAGGTCTACTCAGTCTCTCACGTATACTCTGAAATGACTTCAGGAGTGCGTCTCATTTGTCAATTACAACATATGCGTGCCAGGCACAGCAGCGGTACGCCAGAGGACTTCTTCACCGGGCCTCCGACACACGGAAAACCACAGCTTATCGACTCACGCGAAATCTACGGGGAGTGATGTCGATGAACATTTTGTGACAGCGCCTACAGTAGCGACTCATGCCTAGCCACTTTTACCGCACACCCGTCATGAATCAGCGCTTCCTGACGCACATCCTCGCTGGCACGACATTCCTTCCTCGCACGCTGCCCTTCGATTGCCGTAGAACAGAAAGGGAGATGAGGAAGTGCGGGATAGAAACTGGGTTAACGCGCAATAGTGCAACTTTTTCTTCTCAGCATACATTCCTCCATTCACCGCGCCAGATCAGATAACACACGCGGTCAAATATTCATAGCCATTAAAACTTAATCGCAACGGCTTTTAGGCTTTAAAAAGTAATAATGGAATGTGTGTGTGTGTGTGTGGGGGGGGGGGGGGGGTGATACCTGGCTATGAGATGGATGGATGGATTTTGGATGAAGATGATTGAAAGACGCAGTCTAAAGATATCTTGATTTGAGAGAGAGATCAGTTTAACTGGTTTTCAAGGGACAAACATGCTTGGACAGTTTTTGTTCTGCATCGCAAAGCGGATTTTATGTGGAAACTGATTCAATTATGGACACTGATCTTTTGGAAAAGCATATTATTTCTGAGGATTATGATGGGAAAGGAGAGTTAGGGTTAAGTGGAGGGTCAGACTTATTGTAAGGGTTTAGGGTTGGCGCTTTTGTGTGGATACAATCTGAATATGCGATGCCCAAGTCCAGTCCTTAAAATACTAATACTAATTTCCGACTTCAGTTTGATTTTGACTCACTAAATATGGATTATTTCTTTTTTCCAATTCATTTTAAACCATTATTGATACATTGATCGTTTTGCACATTTTTAAAGAAGAAGAACAATTTTTTAAAAATCTTAAGAAGAGAATTTGGATACACTTTGACCTAAATGTCTTTGCCGACGATTACAACGACGGATGAAAATTGCAATTCTGACATTTTTAATCCCCATATTTTTGTTAGCATTCCCGTCATTCGTCAGCCCACCTCTGTACTTCAGTTTATTTTATCCTGGTCGGACCATCATAAACCTAATGCAAAGGAACTAAAGATACGTCGGTGACGCATGAGTGTATGAATGGCTGCACGGCTGAGCGATTGATCCGTAGACAAGCGCATAAACAGATTGGCGGATGGGAGCTGGATGGATGAATGGATGATGGGTGAATGGATGGCTGAATAGGTCGATAGTTGGGCTGATTGCTTCTATCTGCCTCCCTGAGAGCTTTCCCCTCAGCTCGGCCTTTCCTCCGTCACCATTCATCCACTTCCCAAAGTGGCCCAGAGAGGCATTTAAGGCATCAAATGCTCTCCACGTTGTTCCAGCACTGGCCCGGAGCTGCTGACAGCTCCTCCTTGTCTGGGATTCATCCAGGGGAACGCGGCATTTCACACACAGAAAGAGTGGACCTTCCCCCCAGTAGATAGCTTGGGCTTGCATCCTTCACACGCACAATCCGCTCCCTACTTCCGCGCCTTCGGTATAAGTCTATTTCACACCCAAATGGTGAGGGACGATGAGGAGAGGATCCAAAGCCCCATTGCTGGAATGGGAACAGTGAGTGAGGGAAATATAGGAGAGGGGAAAGTAGCTACCTGCAGCTTGCCGCCTTCCATCAAAGCCAAATGAAGCGGAACACGAGGCAGCTTTATTCAGGGAAACCCACACGTGCGCTATAAATAACGGCATGCAAATGAGCGGGAGCCTGTCCAAACGAAATCTGCGCGTCAGTGTACGCGTATTTAGACAAGCGCAAGTAAATTACAGATGAACCCTTCCGCATGTTCACGGTCACCGGTATATTTCTGAAGCACAATCCCGCCTCGGGCCGCTCATTAAACATTGACAATCCTCTGACATTACCATAACCGCCAGTGAAAAGAGCCCACTTCCTGGGAGATAAGATGAATTCCCAAGAAAGTAGCAAGGTTAAAAGGAAGGAGGAGAGCAGGAGCGTGTTTCTGTATTTGAAGAGGCAATGAAGCAAAGCGAATGGAACTGATATGAATTTTAAGAGGCAACTCTTTCGGGGACCGGCTCACTTTCCGACGAATTACATCCATATTGGAATATTATGCAAATCTCCAGTACGTCCAATGAAAACATGCAGCGTCGGTGTAGAAACTTGGTGTTGATAAATGGGAGAGCTTGTTTCTTATTGCCTGCAATCAATCTAGCATTTCTTTGCGTCAACCAGGGATGTGAGTTTTAGGAATACTGTGTATGCGCACTTCATTAGGTAAAATAGCTAGGGATCTCAGGTGCTATGATTGGCTGTTGGCTGAACTCGCCGACAGGATGGTGGTTGGATCGATTGTTTGGTGTGAAGATGTTGACGGGTACTATTCGTCGTTCAAATTTGAAAATGTGGGTAAGAGAGTAATCGATGTTTGAAAATGTGCCAATCGTCTGGGATGCGATCAATTGTTTGGTGCAAAGCGCTAGCTTGTGATAGGTTCCTAGGCCAACTTATGACAGCAATTGGTTGTTTTGTGAGATTGTCAACAAGGACGCATCGGTTAAGCAAATTTGTAAACAGGCCAGGGGATCGTTTGTTTTGCGAGTATCGTTAGCTGATTAAATGTTTTATTTTCCTAGTTTTACGGCGACCTACAGATGGTAATGGTCGAAGACCATTGTTCAAATAAAAGAAAGTCTATTTATTTGGAACCTCGTAATCCGTCCATCTAGCTGGCAAAAAAAGGACGGCATAAATTTTGTACTCTATTCTACCTCTTACAAGGTCACTTTCCTCCAAACAGAAGGGGTGGAAGAAGAGAGAGGAATACAGATTTGAATGTATTTCCTTCCATGTCCATACATGTTTGTAGCTACAACATACATGATGTAAATCAATGACTCTTTAGTTGCGCATTCTGCGACCGAGCCGCCCATCGATTAACAAGGTTAAGTCCTAGGAGCCGATAGACACGCAGGCAATCTTCGGGATTTGTTTTGCTCTTTCAAACACGCCGTCTGTCTATATCTGACGGGACATTGATCATCCGACAACTACGCATGGCCTCCTCTGACCAATAACGCGCAGAGGCGGCCGAGAGAGGAGATAAATATAAACGGATAGAAGGCCGACACATACAAGCTGCTGCGTTTTCAGTATAAATGAATGTGAGAGACGTATTTTCACTCTCTGAAGAAAGATTTGTCAGATTCTTGACTTTGACCTTTCTCTAACGACTCTGTCAGAGCTTACCGACCTGCTTCTGTGTGTTTGTGCGCCGTAGCACGGATGAGACGGATAATGGAGAAGTGGTGTGTGTGAAACGTGTAAAAGGGCAGGCCAGGCAGTTCTTCTGCAGTAATCCATCTTCACTTCTGGGCTGAGCCGCCGCGCAACAGGCGCCTCGCAGGGGACGAGGATATACACCGAAGGCGTCGGCCTCGTTCTGAACTGCGAGGATGAAATCAACCAGCGGCCGTTGGGGATTTGGCGGCCGGCCGGAGGGAGGGGGAATTACTTGCTCAACGTACGGTGCTCTTTCGTGCAAAAGCCGAAAAGAGTGGGCGCGAAAAACTTACTCCGGTTTAAGCTGTGACCAAACTCTGGTAACTCTATTCCTTTTCCTTTCCTTTCCTAACCTCCGCTCTAAAAACAATTGGGTCGAAAATAATCAAAATTGGATCAAAGGGGAACAAACACATTTGTAATGTTAATGATTGTACGCCGAAATCTGGGCCGGTCCATTTTGAACCAAGTTTGAGGTATTTTTTTTACCCAACTGTTTAAGTGGTGAAAAAATGACGTTCACAAAATAATTATACTCGAAAGCAGTCGGATCAAAATAACCCAAACTTAACCAACATTTTTAAGTTATTCATTTTACCCCACTGCATTCTCTTGGATTGTATTACATGAAAATATTATTGATATAGTAAAAGTTAAAAAAAAGGATACTTTTTCAAAACGATAGGATCGCTACTTGCTCATTAGTATGAACGATGATTCCAAATCTTGCACTGCATTACATGAAAACATTATTAAAAATAATAAAAGTTAAAAAAGGATCATTTTTTAAAACGATAGGATCACTACTTGCTATTAGTATGAACGATGATTCATTTGAGCCGCGTGATGGCAACTGTGTGAAAAAGGCAAAACTAATTAATTACATCATGGAATCCATTATTCATATCGTTGCTGGCACGTAGCGCCGCCCCTTGATTTCGAACGGGTGTTTGATTGTGCACTTGCGGCATTATTTGTGTGAACGCCTCTGGTGAAAGCAAAAAATGAGAATGCAGTAACTCAACAGTTTCATCAACCATTAAATCCTTGTCGTCGACGGGGACACTAAATAAAACAGAGACCAGTGTTGCGCACACTTGAAAAATCTCTGCTCTGCTGGACAAACGACCATAAATCCAATATATCCCGGTGAGGTTACAATAATCCTATCACCAAATGGTGCAGCCATCATGTCCGGTGTTGGTTTAATGTGACAGATGTACTGCCGGCCGTGAAAACCTGAGCGGCCGAGAGGTGCGACGGGGGAGAGAAAAGAAAAAAAAAAAAAAACCAAGCGCTTGTTTTGTCGTAATCACAGAGCTCCCGACTGGCGGCGACGCCAGGAGCCAGATGGTGCCCATCACCGTGAGGAGGTGGGGTGGGGGGGTGGGGGGGCACTGCCTCATGTGGATGATGTGTCATATAAATACTAATCACGCTTGAAACCCGCCCACAGCTAAACGAGATCCCTCAAGCTCTTCTCGTAGCACCCACTCACTCCTGCTGCTGCACGCCAGTTGTGGGAAAGAATTACAAATAGTTCATTTGACATCCTGATTGAGATTTTGTCAGGTGGAAACCAGTGAGATCACCCACATGACATGACATGTTTTTTTTAATTTTTTTTCCTTTTTCAGTAGCAGCACGATGTATGAGGAAAAGTTTAGTTTCATTGATGTGAATCGACAAAAAATGTGAGTCATCGATTACTGGTAAATTACCAAATGAATCGATGCATATTTTGACACACATCATCAAATTCTTGCCCATCTTCTGACATTATGGATAAAAACCGGATAACGAAGCATTAAAAAAAATATCAGTGCATTACAGACAATTACTCTAATTACTCTACTTAAGGAATAAAAATGAAATTTTGAAATTTGTTAGAACCCAATCCAGCAATGTTAGTGCAATTTCTACTTTGAAAAATAAATATCTTACTCCTTAAATATAGGTATGGAACTTATTGTCTTTTCGAAATTTAAATCATCGAGCAACAAACTAATTGAGAGATGAAGCGATTTATAAAATAATCATTAGTTGCAGCGTACTTCGTACATTTGAAAATACGAGTAAATATCTGTGATTTCTACTATTTATTTTGTCAAAATAGGCTTGTTAGTTTTGCAAACATCAATTTGGAAAAAAATGATCACATTTTTGGCCGATTTACAGGTTAGACCAAACCAACAACTAAACTATTTTTTGTATTTTATTATTTTACATCAATTAGAAAAAATGTCCTGTTTTAGTAAAGAGATGGCAAATAAAACACGCTTTTAAAAATCTGAACGAAAGATTAAAACAATCATTACTTACAGCCTTATATATTTTTCTACTTTCTAAACTCCAGTCCACTTTTGCTTAACTCTGCCCTAACGCTGGATTCTTTTCTTCCATTTTTCCACAAAGTACGAACGTGAGTATTTCCGCCACCTCTGCTCGTCACGTGTCTTGTAGTAAATGCAGCACGTCAAGGTCGAGTCTGTACGTGTGGGCGCAGATGGTGAAGACACCTCGCGCCGCAATGGCGTTGTATCCAGGTTCTACGCTGCTGCATTGTGTCTTCCTCATCACGACAGGGTAAAGGTCTGCTGGCCTCCAAAAGCCCGGCGCGGATTGCAATTATTGTAGAAAGCAGACACTTTGGGTCTGTCTCTCCTCAAAGGCTTGCGCAGGAAGCGGTGTGCGCATGAAAAATGGAACAGATTGAAAAGAGCGGAAGAGCCACGTTGAAAGGACTTCAATGGGTGTGGAATGGATGTGGGGGAAGAAAATAGTTCAGGTGTCCTAAACTTTTAACAAGCGAACCTTCTCTTGACCTTTTAGCGACCTGACTGTTACCTGAAAGATGACAGCCGTATTAAAAAAGACAAAAACAAGAAAAGCAAAATTCTATTTTTCATAAAGAGCTAATGGAGAGGCTGACATTGATAGGGATGTCCAGTATCAGACATTATATCGAAAAAACGATCAGATTTTATCGGTCTACATCCAAAATATACAATATCAGCAGTCATATAAAAGATTCCCGTTGCAGGCTCAGTTCCTGCTCTTTTATCCAATTAATTGGTCCTATTTTTTATACCAACTGTTACTGTTTATTACCTTTTTTTTAACTATCACTTGATCAAGTCTTTTACAACACTTCGTAAGAGAAAAGACTTAAAATAAAGTGCTGTGCCATCCGTGCCTGATTCATTACACTTTGGAACGATATTGCAGTGGTATTTTATTTCGCAAAACCGGAAAATCATCTGGTTTCGTCCACAGAAATGCTTAACAGTCACAATAACATAATTTATTAATATGTTGCTTTAAGTGCCATCGAAAACAAATAATGACAATTGAAAATTTCACCAACTGGTCCCCTTCTTTTGGCACAAACCCAATTTCGTTAATGAGTGCCTGTCTTTTTTTCATCCTTTCTCTGCCGCACGAGGCAACCGATCCTCTGAGCGCCATTTAAACACTCAGCTGTCAAATCTTTCCCGCTAAAGCAGCAATCAGTCAATACCTAAATAATGCACGCGCCGCATCATTTAGCAGGCATTTTATCATTCTCATACCTGCGTGAAGTAAAAATAAATACACCCCGGTAGGAGAAGACGCAGCTTCCCCAACACGGGGGATAAATCATTTCTGTGGGCGGCCGCTGGCTTGACTTGTTAGGACAGACTGTGTCAGCACACCTCAGCGCATATGTTGCACTAAATTTGTCCCACAACAGAGACGCCCGAGAGGCTGAAACAGTAGATTTCGCTCCAATTTCCTCAATAGCAGCAATCCTGGCGGAGCAACACTTCAGTGCGTGCGCACACATACACAAGCTCACACTTTCGCTCTGTCTTCCTGCCAGATTTGTTCAAGCTACTTCCCGTGTAAGATTGTATCCACTTGCAGCATAATAACAACACTTGTAAATGTAGCCATACTGTAGGGCTGCACAGCCTCTGTATAATTGAAAACCGACGGAACGTTCACGAGGGATACGGAGGCCCGATGTTTTCCAAATTACTCGCAAAATAATTCAGATCTCTCCCAGCTGTATTCAAGCTACATTTAAGTACACGTCACGCCAGCAAGCTACACTATGAATTCCAGATAATTGCCATTGCAACGTCCCGCGCTAAAGAGGCTTTGCAAAAACGCGGCAAACGGCGAGCTAATTTGGGGGATTAAAAGTCCGGTATTTTCCATGAAATTGCACCCCAAACAAAAGAGACGCGAAATAATGATTGATATTAAGGTGAGACTCGGCGGGAATAGTAACACCATATAAATGCTAATGTGATACTGTACTAGTTATGTTACCACCCACTAGCCCAGAGGTCAGAAACCTGTGGGTCTACATGTGGCTTATGTTCCTTCCTTATGTTGCGGCTCGCCGTGGTTTGGGAAAATACATAATGTTTGGTTCAGATCGACTACGTGGGTGGCGAAACGAGCGGCGCGTTTAAATTGCAGTCAATGAAGTTTGTGTGTTTGTGTGATAGGGCGACATCTAAGGACGTATTTGGTGCCACGGGACATGAAACGAGGCACGAGACAGCCAATCAGTTTCGGTGAGGTAAAAACAGGAAACAAAAATATAGTGCGGACTTCCAGATTAAAAGCGCATTTTTTCAAATTAAAATATAACTGATCATCAAAAACTATAGCGCATGAAGAATTCTTAGCACAAAATAAATGTCATCTTAATTGCCCTGTGTGTGAACAAGGATGATTTCAAACGTTGGGCCAGTCTGCTAGTTCTTTTCTTGAAATCAAGAAGGTAACAACTTTGGTAACCACGAACACCGTTGCTCCGTTTTTTAGTCCTGGTTTCAAAAAACAAAACTGATACTGTACACAATCTTGCTTACCAAAAGTTAAAAGTAAGTATATGTTTTATATAAAGAAATTGCTTGCTGATGAGAGCATTCTGGGATGAGATGCATTTCCATTGGAGGCGGTCACACTTTCAAGGAACCTGATTCAATCTGATTGGCTCTTGGCGAGTTTTTCATTCCCTAATTAAAAAAGTTTTTTTTATAATTCAACCCCAGCAATACTTTGTTTCACTTGTAGTGTATGTGACAGATTAAATTTAGACAAATGTTATTGAAACCATCTTTTATAGTTTTAGGGCAGGCAGTTATAAATGAGAACCGGCATCCATTATTTGAGTATCATTTAAAGCATGATAAGGCCATTCAGTATTCATGATTAGTAATTGCGTAAATGTGTAAAACTTTCATCCCCTGAATTCCCTCAGATGATCTCGTCCCCTGCATAACATGATGGTGTATTATAGCCTAGGGATAAATCCCCTAGCTGGCTTTGTTTTCATGTTACACTTATATTACAGTTGTGTTTCAACTGTAGAACCACAGACATGGTGTTAACTTTAAGTGTAAGTACAAAAACAGAAAAAATAATTAGTAAGCGTGCAGACAGAAGTACACCAGCGTCTGACGAATGACAGACCAGAAAAAAAGGTCAAATTTCTTCCTTTACTGGGTTAGGGTTTGCCCAACCTCGATATTTGTCGGCAATTTCACCACTACTTGTTCCCGTGCAACACATTTCACTAAACGGGTCGCTCCGAGCAGTGAGCGACAGATGCCTCGCGCGTCAGTTGGGACGCCTCCCAAAGTAAACCAAAGCGGTGAGCGGGAATTTGCGATGAACAGATTTTTTCCCCACGGAGGGGACGGATGGCGGCTGCCAGCCTCGCTTTTGGCTGGCTGCTGTTGTCGTGTATTTGAACTTGCCTCATTTATATACTTTGCACCCCACCCCCCTTCGTAAATGGACTCATCCTAGTAACGGACGAACGACAGGACCACAATGGCGTCTCTTCAGCTGGAACTCTGACTACATTTATTTCGTTGCGTTTCCCCGGCAATCAATCATCCTTTCACTCGCTTTTTGCAAAGCTGTTTGACGCACCGTCTGATCTTTAACCTTCAGCATTCTTCATCGGCTGTCAGTAAACAACACTGTCTTATTTATTCATCGACATGCCTGTGTTTCTGCGGTTGCTCGGAAAACATTGCAGAAAGGGCTAAAGGTTGCCAATAAGGTTATGTGCGATATAACCGTGTTAATGTTCGTTACTATCTAGCAGTGACGAAACTATGCCGAAAAGACAATGAGATAAAAACAAGTCACTGAGTTTTTAATATAGCTATGACACACTGCCAAGGACTTTAGCGCTGCTTGAGCAGCCTCCAAATATTCTCAGTAATAATGCATCGTCTTAAGCCGTAACGTGTTGTGGCGTAATACGATCCGACTGCTTTTAGCGTTGCGCGATTAGCTGGAATTAAATGATACATTCCACTCCTACCTTAGATGACTAGATGATGGATCCCCTGAGGGATTATTTATTCATGTCGAGGCCGTTTCTTGTTGAGTCTTGCTGTTGTCGTCGGGTATTTTGTTATTCATCTTCAATTTCAATTTCCTTCAATCCTCCGGGGGTTTTGATCAGTGGCTCGATGCAATGATGATGGTTTTCTCTGAAACAACAAGATAGCACTTGAGTGTTCAAGGCAGAATTGATACAGTTCCCTTATTGTGGCAGGAATAACACTCGCTACACAAAGCACCTGCTCCAAAAACATGGCAGAAATGCCTGTCAGTTTCGGTAGTGCTGGAATTTTGAAAGGACTTGTAGAAAATGGAAAATACGCTGCAGTCGTGATTCACAATTCACATTCTTTCTGTGGATCATATTGACAAACCAATGGTTTTTGTTTTTCTAATTCTGAGGAACTCTAAGACTCTACATGATGGCATCAAAGGCTCGTATCTACCCTGAGGGATACTGAAACATGGAGAACCTGTACTGTAGGCGCAGTAGGATGAGACGTTCTTCGAACGGTTTCCTAAGTCCATTAGTTATCCTCGGAATGTTTCAGAATTCCAACGGTTATGGTTTGGGCGGTTCGGTTTAATTAGTCCAAGGAAGTCAGAGGTAAATTCTCTATCACTGTAGAGTGACAACGTAAACGATCTCAAGATACACAAGATACTTGTAGATTCAACATACAGCGTTACGTCTCCGCTCGGCCGTGAGTGTTTGCACATCCTGTGTATCTGCAGCACTGCGCTGCATTATGGCTGCAATGTTGCGCCCTGGTCCGTTAACTTTACGCACGGCTTGAAAGACCTGCTGCCGCCGTGCCCCATGGTCAATTCCACAGTTCAGAAAGCAACATAATGGAAAAAGAACATCATCTACATCTGGATTTACATAGAAAAAGCACTCCACACGAACAAGATCGTCTTCTCCTTTGCTGACTTTTTGTCATTGAGACAAAGAAAGCAAACACTTCCTGTTAATTGGTACTGTAACACATGTAACCATATTATGGTTTGAGTCGGGATTCTATCAAATCACTTAAAAGTTAAAATGAATACTGTACGTACACACCATTGTAAATAAAGCATGCAATGAAATGTTATCTGCTCAAACTTTACACAAATAAAGCTTGGTTTGTTTAGAAAACTTAAAAGGAACACTAAGAAAGGTGGAGGTATGCACTGGGAAGAAAGGGAATCAAGATTAGCCAAAGCAAGCCAGAACATAGGTGTGAACAAGTGGGGCGTAAGAGGAATCCTGAGAGTCCCAAGTGAGTAAAAAGAGTCGTTGGGTTGTTGATTTCCGGCCGTGTGGGAATAAACCTCAGCATCCACCAAAAGGGCCTGTACTGCCTGAATGGTGGGAGTCCTCATATTTATTCCCAGCATCTGCTGCTGCTGTGTGATGAGAAACAGCCGCTAACTAGGGCACTGCATAATAATAAGTGAGAATAGCAGCAAAGGAACGGCAACAAAAATAAATAAATAAGAGAGTGGGTGCACAGCAGAAAGCAGCACACAGCTATCAGTCACATGACTTAACGTCATAGAAGCACTATTTTACCTTTTTGGTTATCTCACGGAGTCTAAGCATTTTAGCAGCGCTAACATGAGCAAGAAGAGTTTAATTTTCTGAAAATTTGTTTTGGGAAATCCTTAGACAGTGCTGAAGAGGCAGGAATTGAAAGTTTTTGGATATTACTCAACTGCAACGTTAGCTTTTTATTCTATCGGTTTAACTTCCATCCACTATCTACGACTGCTTGCCTGTGCCTATCCCAGCCGGCTTCGGGCAGTTGGCGGGGGACACCCTGGACTGGTTGCTGACCAATCACAGGGCACATCGGGAGTAACAACCATTCACGCACCCAATCACACCTAAGTACAGTTTAGTGTGTCCCATTCACCTGCCATGCATATTTTTTGGAGTGTGGGAGAACACACACATGGGCTCGGGGAAAACATGCAAACTCCACACAGTAAGGCCCGAAGCCAGCTGGAATTGAACTCGGGCCCAATACAGTGAGGCATACGCGCTAACCACTAAAGCCCCGAGCCGTCCTATCTGGTTAACCATCATATGCTAATTCATTAGTATTCATTAGTGAGCAAAGTCATTTGAGTTCAATGTGTAATTATGCAGTTAATACAGAAATCATGATACCATTTTTCAACATCTTGTTTTTGCTGGAACTCTCAGTTGGAGCAGATATTGACCAATATTTTTGTAATTAAAGTACTTTTTTCTACATTGAGATATCTGAATATGTTTCTTTAGATTTCTGTGCTAGCACATCATAGTTATGAGCGTGGGAAAACTTGTGCAATCCTATTATTTTTGATATTACTGTTTCAAAATATTTTCAGTCAAAATTCAGAAAATTCGGTTAACTCGTGTGACTGACCGTGTTTTTATTTCACTCCTCCCCGTGTAGCGTAGAGCACGACTTTCGCCTTCAAGAAGGGCAGGTGGTCCGCACATGGAAGGTGGGGGACCCTCCCGAGGGCTCGCCCCAGACCTCAACTCCCCCATCCAGCACCCCCAGCCAACAGGACTCTCCCCAGGCCGTGCGTCCGACTGCACCCACCAAGAAGAACAGGAAGAAATGCTTTTGGTTCCTCTGAAAAGAAACGAAAAAAAAAGTGGATTTTTGCTAATGCAATACCCCCGCAGACGGGGGATTTCGTGAGCGACCTGGAGGATGATGACATGCAAATAGACAAAGAAAAACTGTGGGAGGACGAGACACAAAGGTTGAGATTCGAGCGCCTTTTTGTTGGAGGTGCTGACAATGCCTTGATGTGCTTTTAGAGCTCTCCAAAAAGGCCTCTTCAGCTTTGTTATGGCGCGGAACGGTCGCTTCAAGTGCAATATGACTAAGCAATGATGAGATGTAAAGAAAATAAATACTGATAATCTACACCACGCACAAAAAAAGTTCGGGATGGTTGGCTTTCAGGCTGAGATTTCAGGATGAACATAAAAACGGGTTATAATTGTTTTTGGCGAACCGTCTCGAATATTGTTATGGAAAAAGTACAGGAACAGCTCTGGTCAAAATTTTGAGCAAGTCTTTCACAAGTTTAGAGTGTATTTCAGGTTCATCCAAAAATTTCAGGAGAGAAGCCCAACATCCTTAATTTTTTTTGAGCATTATATATATATATATATATATATATATATATATATAACATGGTAAAAAAAAATATGAAGAGGACCTGTTATACAACAGAGAGAATTTAGATTCATTGTCATTAATGGACTAATGAGGGTCAGAACACCAGCTTTTATATTCTGAGACATTTAAAAAACACCATCAAAGACTTGTATTCAAAATATTAAAAAAAAAAACATCTTTTACTACCCTGATTGTGGGAGAAACCACTACACGTTTCCACATGAGCAATCACTCACTCCCCTTTCCCACACACACTATATAAGCAAACATGAAAAAATTATATAAGAGACTTCTGTGCATATTCTGCCATGATGTTATATTTCAGATATGGATTAATGCTCTATAAAAAAAAAAGTATTTTACCACAGCTGCTTTGAGTGTGGCCTCATTACACCTTTGACAACGTCGCGTTAGCTTTGTGGGTTTGTTTAGATTATTTTGAGTCCTGTATCCTCGAATGTTGCAATGTAGCAACATTTTAAGTTCATCAATCATCCAGAAGCAAGGAGCTTAAAAGGGAACATTTTTGACTGGCAAATTTGCCCGAACGTATTTCTTCACAATTGCGTGCAAATGTAATTATGTTCAAACACACTTTCAAATACATTCAAACATATTTTCAAATGCATTCGAACGCACTTGCAAACACATTCAAATGCATACTTGCAAATACAAAACATCGTACTTGCAAATACTTTCAAACTCACTTGTAAATACATTAAAACATTATTGTTAGCTACATGTAAATACTAAAAACATGGCATTCTTCCCATAATGCTATGGAGTATGCTCAATAACGACACTGTAGAAAAAAAAATGGTAGTTTTTATCATTTTGTTAAATATATTAATGTATTTGAAACGTTCGAACATATTTGCATATATTGTACATTCAAAAATACTTGCAAATACATCCGAACGCATTTGATTTTTTTTTTGACCAAATTGTGCTCTCAAGTAAGTTTGAATGAGTTTGCCTGTGAAAAATATTTATTCCATTTTTTTCCTACTATAGTTTTACAGTAGTAGCCCACAAAATTGAAATTGAGACACAGGACTCTTATTCGCACTTTTTTGTTTTCAAAAAAATGTTCAAACATGAATTAGGCAACAAAGATATGAAATATGTAACAAAATGAAGTGGGAAAATCCTTATCACACACAAACATGAAACAATATTTTATAATCTGGAGGGAAAAAAAAGGTTTGGGAAAGACTCCTATCCTAAATGTCACTGAAAATATTAGCGTCGTTTGTGCGTAATCCTGAACAGAGTTTTTCAAAAGTTGGTCGTCCTTACACCGAAATGTGTCAAAACATGAAGAAAAATACCCGCTTTAAAAGATTTAGTGTCCATGTGGATACGGTGTAAAACAGGCCAGCTCTAAATGCTTTTCTGTCCTTTTCGCTCACACAGCCCACTTTCCTGGACACTGCGGGGCAACTCGCAGGAAATTAAGCCTCAGCTGTTTGACGGCTGTGAGAAGTTCCAAATATTGCTACTTAGTGATTCATGACACACATAAGCTGCTTCTAGCAAGGCTCTGAGGTGCTGCAAGCTTCTGGCCTCCTTTTAGGTAACCAAAAAGCAAAACTTTGCAGACCTCTTTCTTAACCGCTTTCATGATTGGCGCAAATGAAGTTATTGCGTCCTTTACTGTATGTAGCGCAGCCAAGTTTAGCTAGTGTGAGGCGCTAGGCGATGCCAAGAGGGGTGCGGACGACATGAGGGAAAAGGCTTTGTTTTTGCCATGTGAAGTGCGATTGGAATGAAATAAGCACTGGTCTCATTTTATTTTCATTTCAGGCGCTTTGATGAACATGGTCATTTTTTTTCTCCTTTAGACTAACCTGTAACCTGCATAAACGCTGTAAAAAGTTTACTGTTGTTGAAAGTTGATTTATATTGCTATTTTCTTCTTTTAATGTTAAAAAGGATATGTTTTACATTTTTAGAGATAATAATCTTATTTAGCACACTGGGGGTGCAAAACATTTCCGTTTCCTGGGGGGGTTGGTAGCAAAATACAATTGAAAAGCACTGAGTAAGAATACACTCAGTCTTGCCATGAATAGCGCCATCTACTGCCATGGTGCGCCTCGTTTATGGCACCACAGACTTGTCGGTATTTATTCTGCTATGGCGCAGCCTGTAATCCTCCCGCCAGAGTGGAGTGGGCTTACAGAGAGTGTGCGAGGATCTGAGCCCAGCCTGGAGTGGCGAACAAAAGCAAGCCAAGAGAAGAAGCGCTTTAGCTATTCAGCATCACAACAGGGAGAGAAGCTTCACATTGCCGTCACGTTTGATTTTTGAGGCCTTCGACGACATCGCTCGGAGAAACGTGGACATCAAGCAGGTCCCCGGGCGTCAACAATTGTACATAATGACCGTGTGAAACTCACAAGTGGTCCAGCGTGCTGACATGCTAATACATGGAGCCAGTGGCGTTTCTTAGATAAGGATTACAATAGTACAGTGGCGCAGAGTATTAGGGCTGCACTGTAAGCGAAAAGGAAAAAAAAAAAAAATGACACAAAGGAATCAGTTGTAAATGTGCTAAATCATACATTGGAATTAAAAGTATGTTAACTAAAAGTTTTTAAATTGTAATTTTAGGAGGAAAAAAAACCCCAGAAAGAAATTAATTGAGAATTAATCTAAAACTAAAATTGATCAAGAATGATTTTTGATAATACAATTGCTTTTAAATTTCAGCTTCTTACCGACAAACATTCTCACATTTCTTTAATCCTGTATCAAAGTAGACTAGCGTTATGTTGAATCAAAACAAGACATTTGTGAACATGTGCTTTTACTTATGTTACTTTAAGTTTTGTGCAATGTCAATTTGAAGACATGTACTTTTGAAAAAAAAAGGGATGGAATTTAAATCATGTTTTAAAAAAATCCTATTCATCAAATAATTGACAACATAAATGACAGACTAATCAAGTTAAAGCCCTAGTTTGTAATAAAAGTCATCTTACAGTAACAAAATGATAATTTTCTGAGGATTTTTTGCAAAATAGTATTTTTTTTCTCAAATTCCTTATATTTCTGAGTAAATTGTAATATGACTACATCAAAAAAAGTGCTATTTAATGCTACATACAAAAAACTACTATCAAAACTGTGACTGGGCTGGCAACAAAAAAAAGACCACAATCTCCTTAAATAAAATAAAATACTAAACTGAAAGTAAGGCAGTGTATGAACTATAGCAGTGTTATTTTGCAACTGAATCTCTACCTTGTAATTTTGAAGTCTATACAAATCAATCTGTCATGGAGACTCGCTCACGCGGCTGCAACACAATCAATGAGCAAGACGAATACAGTAAAATTGCTAGAAATTACTAGAAAAAAAAACATTCAATGCAATATAAAGCAATTAAAGATTCAGCGCACGCGTCTCTTCTGCGAGAATCGTTAAGGACGAACCCTCAAGTCACACTTGAAAGAATCCTCTTGTCTTTCAACTGAACGGAGACTCATTAGTGAACAAATATGGAAGAAAAAAAAAAACAATACAAAAGAAAAATGTGGAAAGAAGGCACTTGCTTACTGAACATGGGCACGTTCAATACTGCATTAAAAAATAACCATCGCGAGATGGCTTGCCAAAAATCCTGATGGATTGCTTTCTAAAAACGTGAGATGAATTCTTCTCTGAAAGAACCGCAAATGGGTAACGGGAGGAGTCAAAGTCAAAAGCTATGATGGACATTTCCTGGCATTGTTTGTGACGTTGATTGTCCTGGAAAGCCGCAACAAAAGAATATAGATTGGTTTCGGAATGGCAAGCATCTGAAGGATGTGTGGGATGACTTTGGAACGTTCTCACACACGAGCGCACACGCATATACTGAATAATAGGCTGAACTTTGCGACAAAATTTAAGAGGCGTTAGCGGAGACCGAATGAAAAAGGACATTTGCATCGTTTTGTTTTGAAAAAGGTGCTTATGGCTTATTGGAAAAATACAAAATATGTGCGACTGGTGCTTTGTATATATATATATATATATATATATATATATATATATATATTTATTCAATATGACATAAGGTATAGAAATGATGGAGAAACAGTTGGAGAGGGTGTTTCCAAACTTTTGACTGAGATTGTACACACAAACTAGTTACGGGTGTTGGTCATCTGCTAAGCCAGTTAAAATGGATTTTTGCCATTATCTATAGCTGGCAATGGCAGCGAATGAGTGAATTTAATAGATTTTCTTTTTTTTTGTGGGCTGCGTGATGGATAGCATTTAGCATGTCTGCGTCTTTGACGTTTATATCTGCCAATGACAGTGAATGACAGAATTTATTAGAAGAAATTCTCTTTTTTTGTGGGCTGCGTGATATCTAGCATTTAGCACGTCTGTCTCTGACGTTTTCATCCGTCATTGGCAGTGAATGACTGAATTTAATAGGAGAGATTTTCTTTTTTTTGTGGGCTGCGTGATGGCTAGGAATTAGCATGTGTGCGTCTGACGTTTACATCTGGCAATGGCAGTGAATGACTGAATTTATTAGAAGAAATTCTCTTTTTTTGTGGGCTGCGCCATATCTTGCATTTAGCACGTCTGCCTCTGACGTTTTCATCCGTCAATGGCAGTGAACGACTGAATTTATTAGTAGAAATTAGAATTCTTTGTGGGCCTTGGGATGTTAGCATTAGCGCGTCTGTCTCTTTGACGGCTACATCCGTTAATGGCAGCGAATGAGTGAATTTATGAGTAGAAGTCAGAAATCTTTGTCAGCTGCGCGATGGCTAGCATTTAGCGCGTCGGCCTCGTTTGTGAGGTATGCGCAGCAGCTTGAGGCTAAATAAATAATAGCAAGTTGCGCGTGGGTGCTTTAAAGCAGGCATTGTCCCTTTGCTTTTGCAAAAGTAAATTGAAGAGGATTAAATAAAAACAGTCACACATACATGCCAACATAAATAACCAGCATGACACTTTGAACAAAGCACATGTGGGAGCTCATGTTGACGGCAAGGCCTCCGACTATTATTTCCAGGGGAAAGTGTCACCGCTTGAAAGCGAGCGCTCCTCTTGAACATCAAAACGTGCCCGCGTCTCTCTGAAGACGCCTTCCACAACTTCAAAGTTTTCGCTCGGCTCCCCTCGTTTTACTTTCCGCTGCGCCGGATGAGAGCCGGGTTACATCACAAACCCGCTCGTTGTCGTTCGGAGCCGCAAGATTGGCTGTAATCGCTCGCCTCCACGTCGGGTGTCTGGGGTTGAAGACGGCGGAGAAAACAAAACGACTTGGTAGGTCACTGCGAACGTGCTCCTTTAATGACCCTCCTCTGATTGGATGCCGCGTTTATCCTCATTAAAAATGAATCTTTTTTTTTTTCCTTGAGGCGCTTTATTCCCTGCTCAGATCACAGGCAAGTCTTTGAAGAGGACATGATGACTTGTGCTGCCTTGTCGTCTCCTTACATAAATTGTGTAACGTTACAGCGGTCCACGTCTGCATTTTTCATGTAGCATATTTCCGCAAAATGGATATTGATGGGTGTGTCTTCCGCTTAGGAAAATAAACACCTCCCTCAAGTTTTAATTAACACTTGATCTCATTTGGGTTACTGGTGAGCTGGAGCCAATCCACCTATTTTTATTCGTCTGGAGGGAGACGGTCATTTTGCCTCGACAGAAAATTCGGGCTGTCACTATCGAAAATTTTTTACAACCGATTATTCCGTGATCTAAATATTCTTTCGTGTGGGGAGTACTAAAAACATTTGTTGCAGTAAGTAACTGACTTAATCTCAGTAGAAAAATATTTAACTCATTCACTACCAATGACAGCAACAGATGTCAAAGATTCTTTTTTCCGGGCTGTCAAATAATTTGATCGTCGATTAATTTTGACAGCTCGACTGAAAATGAAATCTTAGTTGGTCGGATTACAACAATTGCGGCTTCAGACGTTATAGCAGTCATGTGACGCTCACAAGCCGAGCTGTTATTGGTTGGTACAGTAAGAGACAAAATGGCTACCCTGTGAGATTTTGCTGCATAATTCAAATTCCACAATGACAACATTCATCGGCATGCTGTGTTTAAAAAAGTGGGGCTGCGCAGAACTTATTGTAAAAAAATGTTTTGGTTTGACTAACCCTTTAAACAATAAAGACATATATTGTTTTCTATAAATATTTGGCTTTTCATCTATCTCAGGTAGGTTTGGAATATAACTATAATGAATGGCCCATCACGATATTAGCGATACGGCGTAGTATTATTATTATTATTATTTTTTTTTTTGTCTTTGCTGGTGTCTCACACACACAGCAGGAAATGCACTTGATGGAAAGAGGCTTACATTGTGCACAAAGTGTGAGGAGCGTTTGGTGATTAGAGCCCATCCGGATGATTTAAGAGGGGTTTTAAATTAAAAAAAGAATTAAAAGTGAATGAAAGCCTTGTGATGACGATAATGACAGTCAAGAGGCTCTCTCGTCTCTAAAGAATAGAAAAGAACGAGCTTTGTGACAGAATACCAAATATATCCTTTTAAATGGTGAAACCCTACCCTTGCTCTCATTTCCTAAATAATTTTAACTGTCCTCCACCCTATTCAAATCCCACGAAAAGCAAACGCATTTTACATAACCGATGACACTTGCACAACACTTTGAAAATCATTTGATTTTTTTTTCTCATGTTAATATATTTGTAGAAGTTTTTTTTAATTTTTTTGTTATTGACAGAATTTCTTATCTACCAGACTAGACAAATTGAAACAAATGTGAGTGATGATTACCTGCCCAATTGCATCCTTTGAGCTGTTAACACACAGGTAACGTGTGTGTGATGATACCCAGCGTCCATGTTGGACCAGAAATCTGACACTTGCTTGATCCTAGTGAAGCACTGGTCCAGTTCAGTCTGGTTACCCCGTAGAGAAGAGAATGAGGTCTAACCTGGTAAAAGTAAGAAAACAATTACTTTAAACGATGATAAACACTTTTGATGTTAGCGGGAAAAGTGCGTGAAAGTGGAAAACCCGGGTCAAAATGCAGATTTTCTACGTACACTGGATCGGAACCTTCTTGCAGCTTTGCCAAGCGGCCGTCTACACTAATGACTGGGCCCTACGGATAAAAGGAGGCACTGAATCTGTGACCGGATTAGCAGAGAAATATGGATTCACAAATATGGGACAGGTAAGTAGCAAATTTTATTCGGTATCAGGCCGATATCTGACCTTAATTCAAGGTATCGATATTTGTCATGGAAGCTGATATTTGTATCAGCAATCACAAATGTGAAGAATAGAACCTTGCCATTAATTTGATAAAACTTCACAGGAAATTAAAAAAAAAAAGTGTTTTCCTTTATCAAATGTACTAATAATGCTCGTACTTGGTATTGTGACTTAGCAAGAGTTGAGTACTTATACTGGTATAGAACAAACCTTATATATAAACATATGTATACACACATACTAATATATATATATATATATATATATATATATATATATATATATACACACACACACACACACACACACACACACACACACACACACACACACACGCACACACACACACAACATATCCATTGTTGTGGCTCGATGAGTATATCAAACACAAACACTGCCAGACTATATATAAAGCATTCATTATTGGAGAGGCAACCGTAAATTGTACTTTTGGAAGGGGAGCAGTAAATGAAAATGTATTCTACACAATTTGTTGTGCAACATCTGCCCGGGCAGGGTGATATTTATTATCCTTTTTTTGGGCGGGGGCCGGGGAGGTGGTTTAGGTATCAAGTATTAAAACATTGATCAAAAATGACAGTGGAGGCTGCTGCGTTCAGCTGCTGTAAACTAGCAGATGATAAAATAAATAAATAAATCGAGAGGTAATGAAGTGTCGCTGTAAGCCGCGGCAGAATTCCGTTAAAATATTAGTTTAATTACGTCGACGGCAACGCTTGCGTCGACTTTAATTTACGCCGTCTTTCACCTCTTGCGCCCATTTAATTTGCCTTGGCCATATAATATTAATTATTGGAGCAGTTAACCTCAAAGCAGCAAGCTTGCCACTGTTTTAATCATACAGAAATTTGCCTCTCCGCGCATACAGTACAATACCCTAAAAGTGTGGAAAATGGAGTGCATTAATCAATGTGGACATAATGGAAATAATAACTATTTCAACAAGTCAAACAGATGAGAGTTACTATGTCATTTAAAAATCTCTCAGAGAATATGCCTTTGTGCAGCTGAGATGAAGGGCTTTAGGTCAGGAATCGATATTAAATCTCACAACGTCTTTAATTAGAGCTCTAATTTATTCTTGTCACTCGCCTTATTATTATCATCCATTTAGTATATTTTCATTAAATGATCAGGCCAAGCTGCTAGAAATAAAATCTACTTAGGTGATGACGTCTTGAGGCCGCGGAGACGACTAACGTTTCCTAGCGTGAAAAATGACCCTCGGGTGTACGGTTACTATACTCTTGATAATTTATCAGTTGTTTAGTGCCGTATGAGTCACCTGGAGAGTAAATTATGCATTTTCTATTCCAATTTGACACAGGTCCCGGGTGTCTTATTGGTTTTGTGAAGGGATCAGGAATTACATCATACTGTCCAAAGTCTCCTTGAAATTCACCTTTTTGAAAGGACTGTCCTACTGAATCTATGGGAGGGTTGACTGTCCTTGTCATCATCTTGAGTTTTAAAGTAAAAAAAACAACAACAAAAAAAGGCAAAAAAGCTATTTTAAGATTTGTGCCAATTTCAAAAACGCTAATATTGGCCAAACCCTAATATACATGTACATATACATACTAAAGACACTCATTTGTGCACCCAGATTGGACAGCTCAGAAGTTATTACATCTTTCGACACCTCGAAACGGCAACGCGTTCCACGGCACCCAACGACACGCTGACAGCTCGTGTCGCCATGGAGATGGAGGTATAGTAACCAATTACTCACGCTTCCTGATAGATTATTGAGCAGCGACAATTATCCAACCAGATACAAAGTGTTCAAGGGAATCCTGAATTAGCATTTCTTTACATGCTTTTCATTTTCAGTGTCACATTTAAAAACTAAAATAATTGATAAGAATGTAGATTGAGGATTTCGCCCTAGAACCAAGGCCCACTGAAGCTGGCCATCAATGACTGTTGGTTCTGTAGAGTTTTGGTGGGCCTGTCAGAACCAATTCAGTATTTAATATTCTTCATATGACTGATGGGTGTGAATAAATGTTTGATATTTATCCTTTACACCATGCTATTTATGTCTAGGCAGTACAAAATTTCCCATAATATTTAGCAGATGACATCCCATCCAGTGACATCTAATACTGGAATACTTGCAAAATTGAGATTTTTTTTTCCTCAAGTCAAAACTTTTGATTTCACAAAGCATAATTACAGATATCTCTTATCATTTCGACTTGTCATAATTAAGTAACATTACGGGTATCTAGGATTCCTTTGAATGGTACAATAATTATCCTTGCATTTTTCAAATATTGTATACATTATTTTAAGTTTAATTATTGTATTTGTTTTTGTATTTAAAACGTAATTATGACTAGACAGACGTAAGGAATTTTTTAAATTCTGAACAATCCATCATAACCCAAAAACAAAAATACAGTGGACTCCTACGGGAACGTAAAATGAACTTGAACAATAAAGTTAAAAAAAACGTTGACGTTATTTTCTGCTCGTCACCCAAAACAAAGTCAACCCCTCCACTCAAAAGTTAAAACTTACGTGCGAGGTGATAGGTGTTGAAGTTGCATGTGAACGTCGATGTAGAAAATGAACTTATTTTCTTAGCGTTAAAACTTTTCGAAACCGACTGGACGCATACCCGGAAAAGTTGACACCTGTTTAGTTTAATTGCGGATGGTTGTACAGTAGTTGGTTAAATAAAGTTCGAGTGAGAAAAAAAATGCGGATGGAAACCAACGTACAAGGTACGTTACTGCCCCCTAGTGTGCTGGAGTATATTAACCATGCGCAATTCTTGATACTGTGCGTGGCTTCAACTGGTAGCTTATTTTTTTCAACTTGGGAATAAAAAAAAAAAAACGTGACAACCCTACTTTAATCAATAATTGAAGCGAGTGTCAAACTGTCAATACGGTCGTTTTTTTTGTATATTTTTCATACCCACAATATGTTAGCATAACTAAACTGTATGTTTGTTTTGAAGGTGGAATGGCTCCAACAGCAGAAGATCCAGAAAAGAGTGAAAAGAAAGTTGTACTCCTTCATCAAAAAGAACTCCCAAAGTGAAGATGCTTTTCATCAGCACTACACTACCAACTTGCAACACAAGACGCACAAGCAGTGGTACAATGTGAGTGAATTGTAGTGATGCTGGACTGAAGTAGATGTGTCCTTGGGTCTTTTTGGACAACTTTTTACATTTACAACATTTGAAAAAAATATATCGTTAAGTTGGTTAAAATGGTGAATGGAGATATTAAGGCAACCATGATTGAGCTTCTGGGATCACATAAGATGGCAATATATAATATGCATAGAAAATGTAACTTTGCTACTTCTGGTGGGTCCAGTGAGCACAAAATATGCTTTTTGATATGTAGAAATGAATACAAACAGACTCGATTTTTAAATCAGGTTTTAGTTTGGCTAATTTGCTGGCAACCTCTAAGAGAAAAAGGTGTCAGTAAACATAAAAAAAGGTGTGGCAGGATTCTCACTTTCACTTAGAATTAAAAAGATTTCCTACTTTCTAAATTTGAAGGATTTTAAAGTCAGAATTCTCACTTTATTTTCAGAATTTGGACTATTCTACTGACTATAGTCAGAACCTATGTCAGAATTTGAGTCAGAAATCTCACTTTGGTCCCACAATTGTGAGAATTCCCACTTTATACCTGATCATTCTGACTTTAAAGTCAGAATTTTCATAAATAGAGAATTCTCAGGACTAAGAATTCTGAGCCTAAAGTCAGAATTCCGGGAATGAAGTCAGAATTAAGAGATAAAAGTGTGAATCCCGCCAACATAAACCTAATCCTTTTCTGTACTTTCCCCATAATAATGAGTTTAATTATTCTTTAATTGTTGATTATAACCCTCAAAGCAGAATTAATGAGCGTATATTAAATGTTGATATAAATCAATACTTGTTCCTACCCCCGGGTGACTCAGTTGGATGTGCCATTATTTACTGTGCAGCTCTGCATTGATGCCCCCAAAGGCTGCCGGCCCCCCATGAATATCGCTGGGGCCTGGGGGAGGGGCTACACCGGCAGGGGCGTGGTGGTGTCCGTCTTAGACGACGGCATCGACGGAGAGCATCCAGACCTGAAACCGAATTACGTAAGTACCCCCTGCATGGGTTTGAACATGAAGGGAGAAGTACATAAATCATGATCAATTTAGCCCGGTCAAACAGTGCATAAGAGAGACGGATATGGCAGCCATGTTGTGGCTTTTGGGCCAAAATGCTTGGAGAGGACTATTGGAATGGACATCAGATGTCCGATCCACTTAGGCGGCGGACGGGCTGGTGAATAATGCTCTTTGTGATCGGTTTGATGAAACGGAGACGGATAGCTGCTGGCATCTGGTTACTGTATGTGCCGGCCCTCATAATCGAATCTCCTTCAGGATGCTCTCGCCAGCTTTGATGCGAAGGGACAAGAACGACATCCTTCGCCGAGTGATTCCGAGACCCATGCCAACTAGTGAGAACTTCTTCCCCGCTCGGCTCTCCTCCCCTCCCGACGTTGACCCTTCCTTTAATTCATGCTCCATTTTTTCTCCACGTTCTCTTGTAATTGCATGCATAAATGAATATGCAAATTCCCCGCTCCGTTTAGACTTGTGTCTTCTCCGGTTTGATGAAATGGAAATAGCCTTCCTCATACAATATGCATCCGGGCTCATGTTCTGATGTTTCTCAACAGCCATGGGACTCGGTGTGCAGGAATGGTGGCCGCCGGCGTTTCCGCAAACCGTTCCGCGTGCATTGTGGGAGTGGCTTACCGCGCACGGATCGGAGGTGAGTCCAAAGTGAGCATTTGGAGACGAAGCTTGACCTTTCCTGACCGTTTCACCCGTAGGCGTCCGGTTACTGGATGGACCGGACGGAGAAGTGACGGACGTGGCGGAGGCGCTGGCGTTGAGCTTGAAACCGCAATATGTTGATGTCTACGTGGCCAGCTGGGGGCCAGAAGATGACGGCGCCACCGCGGACGGACCCGGACCCTTGACTCGCCTCGCTTTGCAGAACGGCATCCTAACAGTGAGAATTTACCCCATTTCCTCACATTCAGGCTGGTTTGTTTACCTTTTTGACCGGTGACTTCAAGACATTGGTATGGTCTGATGTACCTTAGTCAAGGAGAAAAATGTAGCAATTAAGGTACTATAAAAGTAAAAATTTCAAATTTTGTCTCCAATTTATAGTATTTGATTACAATTATATACTCTTTATATCAGCAAACACTGAAAGTGATCTCACATATGGACAGGGCTCAGATAACAACCAATCACAGCTCATCTTGCGCTCACATGGCCAAATCCAGAAAATAGGTGTTGTGATTGGTTGTTACCCGAGCCCGGATTCTATGTGATGACATTTTAAGTTGACAGTGAGTAGAAAAATGTGTTTATAAACCTTGTGTGGTATTTTGTCCAATCCTTTGATCTTTACATCATTTCACATCAAAGACTTGAAAGAAGACAACAGGGAGCTGAAATTCCACCCAGATGGTGATAATATATCAAAGCTGAATATGGCATGACCACTTAGTTATCACACTACGGGGTGTGCGCCATCCCTGCAAGTAGAATTTGTCCAAAAAATGGACACAACACTGCACAAGGGTTCAACAGGACTGAACTAGAATTATTACTATTACTCTTACTAGTACTATTACTAGTACTACTATTGCTCAGTCCACATTTGTGGTTATGTTTTTTACAAATGATTGGACAAACTTGATGAAATAATAGTCATGACTGAACTAGTGCGCCGTTTTCGGGATGTATTGAAAAGTGATATTTTGGGGGTATGAGGATTCCTCAGGATGCCACCAAAATACGATGACGCCCAAACACCAACCAGTATTTGGTAATCACCCCCTAAAAAAGGACAATTTCCTGGACTTAACTGCGAAATTTTTCTACCATGCGCCACACTGCAGAGACCTGGAAATTAAATAAGTCGCTTTTCGCCACTATTCGAGGCCGGCTTATAAAAAGTTTCAAGGACTTTTCCCTCCTAACGAGGCCCGCGATTGATGAATGGCCTCGGTCTGCCGCTTTAATTAACAACAGGGCCGACACGGACGGGGCTCTATTTACGTCTGGGCGGCGGGAAGCGGCGCCGGCAGAGGTGACCACTGCTCGTGTGACGGCTACAGCAGCAGCATCTACACCATCTCCATCAGCAGCGCCGGAGGCCGGAACCAGTTGGACCGTCAAGAGAGGTGCTCGTCCACGCTGGCCGCAGCCTTCGTCGCAGACCAGATTGTGAGTAGAGGCTGGAAAAAAATGTTGAGAATATATTTAAGTATTGTGGTTGAACCCAATGGCGTCCCCAGAATTTTTTTATATAGGTGGCTTTAATATTTTGGCGTGGCGCAGCACAACTAAAAGCCATAATTTTCGGATATAATGATCCTGATGCAGTAAATCAGCCAGTAGAAAACTATCAGAAAGACTTAATGAAATGTCACCTGATATTATTTTGTGTATTGCGCTATATTTAATGTTGTTGATAATCTAATATGCACAGACTAACAATAGAACAGTTAATTAACATTTTGCAACTAATAATTGAATTATTGATTATTAATGCACTTTTATTCAGTTGATAAGTGATCCCCATCCACCTGTCCGCGGCCCGGTACCAGTCCGTGTATCAAATGGTACCGGCCCGCGTGAGCCGCACCCGAAATAATGTTTTGGTTTAACAGTTCATTCGTTTGTGCTTTGTTTGGCTTGATCTTTGTTTTTTGGCGCCGCCTCTGGCCGCTGTTGGTATTACATTTTGTAGTGAGAAGGATGGTGTGGTTTTGAGAGCGGTCAGTTGGTGAAATCTTGCCCACGAATTTCTGTAAATTGTCCTTTCTTTGTAAGAATGTTGATGTATGATAACATGGCCAAAATTAGGGGTGGTTAGTGAATTTATAGGGGCGGCACTGGTTGAAATATTACCACTATATCCCATGATCTAATATGCAACGTTATGGTCATGTGCTTCACAGTCAGTGTTGGCTCCACATAAGAGTTGCGGCACAGCAAGATGGGGCCCGGCCCTCTCGGCCTCAGCGGCGGCCGGTGTCATTGCCCTCGCCCTGGAGGCCAAGTATGCTCACCACTATTCATACTAACATGAAATTAATTGCGATAATGAGTTTCTGTACGACCTGTGCACAGTCCTCTGCTCACCTGGAGAGATATCCAGCACATTATTGTTCACACGTCAGATACTCGTCAGCTTGCGGCGGTCGACTGGCAAAAGAACGGCGCCGGACACCAAGGTATGTTAACAGTCCACTAGAAAGGTGAAAAAAAAAAAGAAGGAAAGAAAACCATGACAAATCAACAAAATAGCACTAAATTGATTGGACATGATAATAAAATTCTATGATTGAACTTGAATTCCTATTGGGGAAAACCTACTGGAAATTTGCAACTATAAGCAGCTACTTTTCGCTCATGCTTTGAACTCTGCAACTTATAGAACAGAGCATCTTATCTGCAGGATTTTTTTTAAACTAGCCACTAGGGGGCAAGCTCCCTGTAACAGAAATGCAGTAGAAAAAGATGCTGTCTAAGTATTGATTTTGAGTTTGAACTGCTATTTTACTTGCCACTAGGGGACACTCTCCACTAGTGAATGCAATCGGGCATGTTACTGTTGTGTTCGTGCAGTATTCTAACAGTCCGAGAGTGTGTGTGTGTGTGTGTGTTATGTTGAAAATATGTTGGTGCTGCACTTTGTCTAAATGTGCAGGTATGTTTTATTGTATATGATGCCAAAAAAAATGCATGTATGAGATTTTTTAAAAATATTTCATATTTAACTTTAATGTAATACAGCATAACACATTTTTTTTCAAGTCATTGTGACGGCATGTTGGACTTTAACAAACCCCCTTTGCTAGTAATTATCTCGAGCGCTAATTGAATGAACCCTGTGCTAGCGTTCCTAACTCATTTAATTACTTAACTTTAATTACATTTTTAATAATATACCATCAGTGGGGTTAGCAGACTTGCAATGTTCAGGGCTTTTAATGACTTTAGTTGGCTTATAAGCATCACAATGACTTTTCTTAACAGCTTAAACAATGCCCTTAAAAAAGAATAATTCAGTTACACATTTTAAATAGAATATTAATAATGGACAAAACAGTAGAATGTTTTGCTATTTTTTCCCCTGAAAGGGAAACAAGTGAAACTGGAAGCACTAATGAGACATTGTGTACACAGCAGTGATAAACACCTCCAAACTCCCAGCAGTGTGTGCAATGTGAAACTAGAGCACCTTTTATGCGCCGTCTAATGAGTGTGCTTGTGTGTCAGCGAGCCACCTGTATGGCTTCGGCCTGCTGGATGCAGAGAAAATGGTACTGCAAGCAAAGCGATGGCAGCAGGTCCCCCCGCAGCATGCGTGCACAGTGGAAGCGCCCGCACCGTTGGAAAGGTACCAAGGATGTTTCCCAACCTTTACTGAGACATAGTGAACCACAGCAAATTTGCAGTGCCAAAGCCATGTTGAATATCAAAGGATTGTTTTGGTGCCATCTGGTGACATCTTGGTGCCAGGCCACTAGTGTGTTGAACAGAGGGGAGGAGATTCATCCAGAAAAATAGGCCTGTGCCGCCATTTTGTGACGTCAATTGGCGATTACAAACCTCTTTTGTTTGAAATGATCGTCTAAATTTACGTTGTAATGTGTCAAATAACTCAGTAATTAACCCCCCCACCAAAAAAACAAACAAACAAACAAAAAAACTGGCTAACTATGCGAACAAATTAAACTCGGGCTACAACTAATGATTATTTTGATTATCATTTAATGTTCATTATTTTGTCAGTTAACCTATTCAATTCCAAAGTTTATGTTTTTTATTCTAAAAGTCCAGCCAGGTACATCGTTTATATATTCTTCTACCCGTTTTTTTTCTTCAGATGTTTAGCTAAAAGAGGGTCTAAAATGAAGTGCTAAAGTCATCAATTATTTAGGTAATTCAGTACTAAATTACATAATGTAATAAACTGCTAAGGTATTCAAGAGCTACATAATTATTAAAGTAATCACTTGCCTTAGCTATTAAAATAATGGCATTAAACTACCAGTAATCAGTTTGGTAAAATATTAAATGATTACTTTTATGTTTAGTGTAAGAAATTACTATAGGTTTTAATTACTGTGGTATTTTTAGACCTTCCTTTAGCCAAAACACTTAAAATAAATAAATGAGGACCTGGGATTGAATGTCTGAAATCTTAAAAAAAGTAAGTAATGTTGGTCATGGTTTTCCAAAGTAAAAGCAATTTTTTCTATATCAATTCAACACAAAGATAATCAGTCTGTTTTCATGGAAGACTATGAATATCAGTTCAAATTTTCCATCGAGGATCCAAAATTCAGAGTATTTGCATATATTTGAAATGAAATTGTATCCAAACAATTCGAGTATCCAAAATAATAATCAATTAATTTTATAATGTACTAGTTGTCAATGGATTCTAAAATACACAAAACTAAAGACTAACCTAATAGTACGCTAACTAGCTAGCTATCCAAAGTCGCTAAGACCTACAGTAAGTAAATAAAATAGCTTGGTTGCAAATCAGCCAACCTGACAATTTTGTCAGCTTACTTAATAATTGATGATGCGACAGAACAATTTTGTAAAAACAAATTTAAAATGGCCTTCCTCTTTACATTCCCACAGAATCCTGTATGCGGGTGGTGTACTGACCTCAGTTTTGGAGACGTCGGGCTGCTCAGCCTCATCCCGGCGGCGGCAGCACGTGGCCTTCGTGGAGCACGTGGTGGTGCGTGTCACAGTGGCTTGCCGTCGCCGTGGCGACCTTTCCATTGCGCTCACGTCGCCCTCGGGCACCGTGTCACAGCTTCTCGATAAAAGGTAGCATCTCTGGCTTGCTCCTCATGCTGTGTCACCCATTACCGCCATCCCGCAGCACTAAGCCCCCGCTGTGCTAAATCCTTCAAATTACAGGGGAAGGGTTTTCTGTCCTGCTAATAGTTTAGTGTTTTTTATATTTTGGTTATACTGCGTGAATAACATATACTGTACAACATTCTAGGTTAAATCTCTGGTTTTAAAAAGTCAAATAGCTGCTTTAAAATCAAGCACTAACTCACTAGTTGGCGTCTCACCATTAATTAATTAGCTTGTTTACTAACAAATCAGCTATTTGATTAACTAACACGCTCACAGAGAATTCTGGTCAGTACTAAATCATAAAACAGGCAAGCAAATTTAAATATTTGCTTCCAAAATCTGCCCAAGCCAAATAGCTGCTTCTAAAGTCAAGTACTTAGCTAACTGTCCAGTTAGCATCTAACTTAACTACCTCACTAATTAAACAAGCTTGTTTGCTAACTAATAAGCTACCTGTGTAACTAACGAGCTCACAGAGCATTAGACTATCTAGTCTGTACTCACAAATAAAGCTAGTTAGAAAATTAAAGTTGCTTTCTTAAATATCTGTTTCTAAAATTTGCTGCTAAGACAAAGAGCTGCTTCGGGCTAACTAAGCTGTTAGCATCTAACTTAATTATCTCACTAATTACACGACATTGTTTGCTCATTAGCTATATGAGTATATCTCGTCTGTACGAGTAAAACCAGTTAGCATATTAAGCTAGCTTGATAGCAAACTAATAGATTAAGGGAAAAGTCCAACCTAAATGTTTCCTTTACAATAATATCTTCAAAACATAGCATTGTGACAAATAGTGCATTTGTGGAGTATGAATTAAAGAGCAAAATCCACCCATTTTTATCTATGTCAGGCGACGGCCATTTTGTCGCGGGCTGTCAAGTGAAAATAACATCATAGTTGCTCACGGCTCAGGTAACAACTGATCATGGGCTTCACATGACCAAACACAGGAAGTGGGAGTGCAGGGTTGTGAAAATCAGCATTTAAAAAAAACAACAACTAACAAATCAGTTCTATAAGTATGTGGAAAAAAAGTTAAAACAAAATGAAAACTTGTGTGAGAAAAATCCAAAACCTATAACCCTGGTAACCACGTAGTTAAGCTATCTATTTTCTTAAGTTTTCACTGCTTGTATTGTTTTTAAATGTGTATGAATCAGTAGTAGCATCTGCATGATAACGATTTTTTTTTTTTTTCAATTAGGCCTCATGACAACTCCACTCAGGGTTTTCACCAGTGGGAATTCATGACAACTCACTGCTGGGGAGAACGAGCGGTTGGGGAATGGACCTTGACCGTTCGCGACTCTCCCTCTGAAGGGAGGGAAAACTCTGAAGCGGGTGAGCTTGTTCCGCTTGGTAAAACGCAACGTGAAGTGGCGGAGCACTACGGGGAGCGACTTTCATCTATTTTTGCTGTTTGTTGAGCAGGAATGTTGGAGGAATGGTCGCTGGTGATTTACGGCACCGCATGGGCACCGTATCCCGCCCGGCGCAGGTTGGCGCGTTCGGGCGAGACACCGGAGAACGACGATGACTTCGCTGAAGAATATACTGGTGTGTGTTGTGTGTTTACCACTCGTGATCCAGAACTCTAGAATTAACAGGAAATTGCTTGCCAGAAAATAGTCACTATTATAAAAATATAATTTGTACACACGAGTGAAACAATTAAGAAGTTTTCTACTTTGGAATTCTTGCCATACTTTGAAACATTAACCCTACTTTGAAAATAATATTTCTTTTAGTGTGGCCAAACTAAGGCCCAGGGGCCATTTGTGGCCCGACATCCATTTTTAAGTGGCCTATAACTTACACTAAAAATGACATTCGATACTAACGTTTTTCAAGGCAGAGCTTTTCTAAGTATACAACTATAGTAAATAGCAATTCATTGGTCCGAGGAAAATTTGTTTTTTTTATGCCCTATGTTAAGTAGTGGCTCACGAAGCAATAATGTTTTTTTTGTCCTTTAACTGACTCTTGGTTTAAAAATAAAGGCGAGCGCAGTGGAAATGTATTTCATTTCCATTGCGTCTTTAAACCTCCCCCAAAATCACAAGTGTTTCACGAAGCTTCACTTTCCCATCACTAATGTTAAGTGTTAGGGTCAGTCAACTTAGAACATTTAATAAACAACACACAAGGAAGGAAGACAAGAGACTTGAGCTTATTTTTACTCACGAGGAGAACGGACAGAGATGTGTGCAGGTACAACCTCCTTCCACTCGAAGAAGATACTATTAAAACCATGCTTAAACCACAATAATATGAACGATTGCTAAGTAATGTCTCAAAAAATGGTCAGCTTGTGATAGATTGCTCTTGTTTCGGTTCTAAATATTGAGATGGGATTCACTTGCTCTAATATTTTCTGGGGCTAATATTTTCTGGGGTGTTACAGGGTCTCTGACCACCGCAAAATCTTGTAAATCAATAAATAACCTATTTGTCTCATAGAAAGATTTTTAGCATAAAAAAACAACAAACATTGTAGCAGACAATCAATATGTGGTTGCTTGATTGACTCTGGAGTGCTTGATAATTTAAGGGGAAAAAAATGCGACGTGGCCCTCGCGTCCTTCGATTTTAGGAGAAAATCTTCGGACACTCGTTTATGCACTTCATCTCTTCTTTTTGGCTTGCCGTTCATTCAAACATAAGGCTATCAGCATTTGACAGCTTAGGATTTGCAGTTTTTGTAAGTGTAGCATTTCCTCGCCAAGTGACATTGGAGCAGCGTTGCAAAACTGTCACCTGCCAACACATTTTTCAGCCCCGACTGATTTTTTTTTTTTTTTTTTTTTTTACACCTGTCAAAGTGTTTCAACGGGTACTTTGAATTTCCGCCATTCTGAATCATCAATGTCTCTTGAAATCTGTCCTTCTCAAATAGTGGGGCGTGCCCATAGAAAAACTGGCGTTGCGTTTACGCTATGTGGTGTAATTGCATATCTGTGGCACCAGTTGGTGCTGTAGAGTTCTCATTTTCAGCGAGGGTTAGAAACTGTTTTGTCGATTTTTTTTTTTTTTTTAAACATTTAAAAGATGAATGTGATTTGGTAAAAAAATAAGCACTATAGTTCATACAATTTTCATCAAATTAAAATATTCAAGATATTTATGTTCATGTTTCAGATAAATCCATTTATTATTATTTGTTAAATTAATGTTTTTTTTTCAGCATTAAATGGTTCAGCTGGTCAAAAATCTTTTATCTTGAATCAGGATTGACATTTTTTTATTTCAGGCATTTTTATTAACTTTAAGCTATTTTTTCAGATTCAGAATAAGCTATAACCTCTATAAACCTCTGTAAAAAGTCAACATTAGCTGAAAGATGATTTAAATGCCCTTTTTCTTTTGTTGATGTTAAAAAGGATACAATCTTAGATATACAATTTTCAAAAGTATTACCTCTTTTATAGTCAGCACAGTGAGTGGAGGTCCGCTAAATGTTTTCAATTTCCTTGAAAGGAACTTAGCAAAAAAAATGATTGAGAAGCACTGCTTTCAACCCTTGTGCGGTATTTTGTCCAATCCTTTGATCTTTACATCACAGGCATTTCACACCAAAGCATGGGGGGGAAAAAAACGACACTTAGGGAGCTGAAATTTCACCCAGATGGTGACAACATGTCAAATTTCAATATAGCGCGACCACTAAGTTATCACTCTCCCAATAGCGTGCCGTCCATTAGCTAAAATACTGTGAAGATTATATTGAAAAAAAACGACCAAATATATTGTCAAAATACTGCACGAGGGTTATAAAATCTTTGCCCTTGCAGGACCCTGCGACCCAGAATGCAGCGAGGACGGCTGCGAAGGTCCCGGCCCGTGGCGGTGCGTCACGTGTGCCCACTTTTTCCTCAAGTTCAAGAACAACACAAGGTTGGCAGTGTGGTGTCGCTTTACCTCAAGCGTCCACATGCGTCTCACACATGACTCCCGTGTCCCAATAGGAGGTGCGTGTCCGAGTGTCCGCGAGGATTCTGGGGCGACAGGCGGCGTTGCAAGCGCTGTTTCGCCACCTGCGCAAGCTGCACGGGAAGTCGCAGCGATCAGTGCACTTCCTGTCAAGGCGGGCATCACCTGACGGAGGGGACGAATACCTGCGCCGCCGTCTGCGAGCAGGGCTATTTCCTGGATCACGGTGGGGTCTTACCTTTTGAAAAAACAGAATGAGAAATTGTTATTCTGCTATAAATTGACAAAGACTACATTCCGTAAGACTATCAGACATGTCAAAAGTGATCTCTCACAATAATTAAGGGGAAAAAAAAAAAGTAAAAATACGTCTTTGGGATTGAATGAGTTTAGTACAGTAATGAAGTACACTGTTACTTCCCAGCTCTTTATAATTACAGACAATAATTGATTACCGTATTTTTCGGACTATAAGCCGCGACTTTTTCCTCATGAAGTGAGCCCTGCGGCTTATAGTCCAGTGCGGCTTATCTTTTTTTGCTAGCCACCAGCAAGCAACTGTGTGAATCCGTTCGAGGTTTCAATTCATGGAACAACTATGAAATAGAACTGAAAAGATGTTCATCAATGGCTGTGCTAAAAGAGTTTTAAAAATATATTATTAAAAAAAAACTTTCTAAATTGAATAAGAGCATGTTTAAAATTGTTGAGCATGTTTAAAAATGTTTAAAATAAAATATCTCATGTTATTACCTGCGGCTTATAGTCCAGTGTGGCTTATCCATGACAAAAATCTTTTTTTTTTTTTTTTTTTTTTTTGCTCCTATTTTGCCGCTGCGGCTTATATACAGGTGCAACTTATAGTGCGGAAAATACGGTACTTTATTTCTCAAGTACCGAAAGTAATTGATTACTTATTAATTTAAAAGCAGCCATTTTTATTGATTGAAAAACTTTGAAAAAAAAAAAAAGTACATGTGATTGAATGTCTGGAATATCTAGGGGGGGGGGGGGGGGGGGGGGAACGTTAAAATACGAGTGGAAATTTAGTGTAGAGTACAGTAACAAAGTACATGTACTTCATCACTTTGCACCTCTGAAAAGTAAAAGCATGTGCGTGAATAAGAATTCTACTTATTCGTTTAAAAGCAGCCATTTTTATTGATTGAAAAACTTTGAAAAAAAAAACATAAATAAGTACATGTGATTGAATGTCTGGAATATCTAGGGGGGGAAAAAATGTTAAAATACAAGTAAAAATTTAGTGCAGAGTACAGTAACAAAGTACATGTACTTCATCACTTTGCACCTCTGAAAAGTAAAAGCATGTGCGTGAATAAGAATTCTACTTATTCATTTAAAAGCAGCCATTTTTATTGATTGAAAAACTTTGAAAAAAAAACATAAATAAGCACAGTCTGGAATATCTAGGGGAAAAAAATGTTAAAATACGAGTGAAAATTTAGTGCAGAGTACAGTAACAAAGTATATGTACTTCATCACTTTGCACTTCTGAAAAGTAAAAGCATGTGCGTGAATAAGAATTCTCAATCACCGGGATGTATCGTTTGCCCCCCCCCCCCCGCAGATGCGAATATGTGCAGAAAGTGCAGCGAGAAGTGCTCCAAGTGCACTTCCTCCAGCATCTGCACAGAATGCAAAGCAGACACGAGGTGAGCCGTGTATCTATGAGGCCCCGACAAGTGTCGAGGAAACAACGCGCGCGCTCCTCTTCCGTATTATAACAATGGCAAAGGGTCACGTTACTTTCGGCATCTGCAGATAGAGCGGATCTGTGCTGTTTCCATTTTGTAACGGCACACTGAAGTGTAATTACAATAAAATTAGATATTTCAAGGTTTTGTTTTTTTTTTTAGTTTTAGGCACTTTTATGCACGCTTATTTTTTTTTAGTTTTGGACTAAGCTGTAACCTGTATAAAACGCTGTAAAAAATAACAGTTTTTGAAATTTGATTTATATTGCTTTTCTTTTGTTAATGTTTAAAAGGATACAGGTTTAGATATACAATTTTTATAAATAATAATCTTATTTATAGTTAGTGTGTCAATTGTGTGTGTGTGTGTGGGAGGGGGGGTGAAAATGTTTTCTTTCCGAGGAGGGCTTGGCAAAATATAATTGAGAAGCATTGTTACAATCAAACATTTTGATTACTTTTTTAAAAAGCATTGTGGGCCGTGTCAAAATGAAGATTTAGTTTATGTGGCGGGCCGCCAAAATGTGGAAAATTTGGACACAACTGGGTCAAATGACTGGTGAAATGAGCCATTTATTTTGAGAGGTTGCATTGAAGTGAGCAACACTTTTCGTGATTTAGTGAAATCTTTTAGGCGGGTTGTACTGTACATTAACAGTTTTTTTTAGATGTTTTTTTTTTGTGCGATTTTGACCCAACAATTTCATTTAAAGAATACATGAGGTTTTTTTTCTGTACTAATTTGTTGAAACCTATGAAAAGCATTTGTTGACTTTGATTTTTTGTGTGTGCATAATTTAATAACATTCTTTGGGCTTTAAAAAAACAGTTGGGTTTAAAAAACAAAGTGTGATGAATTTGGATCCTAAAATGCAATCGCGTTTGTATAGTGAATCACTGTGATGCCATCGCATGATTGGCTGTGGGTGTCACGCTGCTGCATAATATCTGTCTCATCTCTTTCTATGCCCTCGACCCAGTCTGCGGGGGAACCGCTGCCAGCGGAGCTGCGCGCCAGGAATGTACTACGATGAGGACGAGGACCTGTGCAAAGCTTGCCACCGGGTTTGTGCCACATGTGCAGGTGAGATGTTGAAACAGTGGTTCTCAATTTTTTTCGGATCAAAGTTAGGCCAATCACCCCGTGGTACCAAATAAGTAAATCGTGTAGTATGTGGGGAAAAAAAATCAATTCAAGCTGTTTCCTGCCACGCCAGTTGAAGTTTACTTGAAATGCCATAAATGAAATAAAGAAACTAGCATTAATACGAAAATCTAGCTTTAATGTTAAAATCTATTTAACCAGAAAGACCACATTATATTTTTCTTAAAAAAGCTAACACTAACATGCTTTCCAAAACACCATAAACGCTAATAAATAGCTAATAGCTAATAAAATTCACATCAGTGCTAGTTAGCATCAGTGTGTAGTTAACCAAAGAGTAGATTAACTTTGTCTTATGAAAGCTAAATATACCGTACAACGAAATATATATATTTCAACGAAAAACACATTAAACAGGCTAAAGAAACTTATTTAAATGCCAAATAAAATAAGCTAATGCTAACATGGGATTTAAAATGCCATAAATGGGCTAATGACACTACCATCAACGCTAATGTATATGTAACCAGAGCAGATGAACTTGTATTTCAAAAGCTAATGCTAACATGCCAAATGCCATAAACGAGCTAATGAAATTAGCATCTATACGAGTGTATTTAACCAGAGCACAAAAACCTGTCTTATGAACGCTAAAGCTAATGGTAACACGCAAATTATGAAATTTTCTCTCCTGAAAGTAAATGCTCACACAAGTTAACTCAAGTTAATATTTGAATACTTTATGGAATGATTTGACCTAAATTTTGCAGATCCTCAGTTTGAGGCTCACTGAGGGTGTTGAAAAGATATTCTCTTATCTTCCTATTTTCCGGATCATCAGGCGCGGGCGTGGAGGCGTGTACCGAGTGCGCGGCCGGCTACCTGACGCAGGAATGGAGGTGCGTCTCCTCCTGCAGCGGCGGTTTCTTCGCCGCAATTCCGGAGATAGCCGGCGGACGCGGGACGTGTAGGAGGTAAGCGCGCCGATGCGTGTTGAGGTGTGGGCGGCTTGTTTATCTGCCGACGGCAGGCCCGGTCGCGCCGGCGCTCGGCTGCTACGCCTTCCTGTTCCTGCGCTCCTACAGGTGCGACGCCAGCTGTCTCACCTGTGTCGGGCCGAGCCGGGCCAACTGCAGCAGCTGTTCCGCCGCTCGCAGCCTGCAGGAGGGCCAGTGTGTTCTCCAAACGGAGTGTGCAGATGGTCAGCGTCTGCCCGCTTTTATTGGCTCACATCCTTCAGTTTAAATAAACACAACAGAAAGTGGCGGGCACACATTTCGCTGTTTGCACTCACACAGTAAACACTCTCTCATTGATTTGACAACAGCTTGTTTATGCTGCTCGCTTGCACTTTTTGGGTGCCAAAACTTCATAAGTGCTGCTGTGAAACTCAAATTTATATCTAGGTTCGCTATTTATGAACTATCCATTAACAAACATTGAGAGCTCTAATATATATATATATATATATATATATATATATATATATATATATATATATATATATATAGCTAGATAGATAGATATACTGTATATAGATATACATATATATTTAGATATATTCTGTAAACTATAAATATGAGCTTACATTATCATTCACTACATCACCGTAACGAGCCGAATGACGCACAGAGAACGTAAAACAGGAAACGGAAATGCAACGGGACCCGACAAATTAAAAGCATGCATTTCAGAATAAGATAAAAAAAACGTCACGAACTCTAACGCTTGAAGAATACTTAACATAGTTATTAACTAATATTACTCTGTGATTTGATGTACTTTTTTGCTTTTTTCAATTTTTTTTACATTTTTTAAATGATTTTTTTATTTTGAAATATATTTTTTTTTCCCTGGAAAAAAATGCAAGTACTGAGACCGCGATATCTGAGACCGCAAAGTAGGAGGGATCACTGTAGATTGTAGACACTGTAGACATTTTTTAGGTCAATTAATTCCCACTTTTTTTTTTTGCAGCAAAATAAATCAACATAAAGAAGACCCAATAGTTCCAAATGTATTAAACATTGAGAAAAATAATTTAAATAAAATAATCTTATTCATTTGGTTGTTTATTTATTACGCTTAATACTACTCAATTCTTTTTTAAATGCATTATTAAACAAAACATTTCATAAACAGTTATTAAATCATTTACAAAATAAGCCAACCGCATTTAATGAAATATTCAAATTGTAATACATTTGTATTTCACAAGATAATTAAATTGTCTTACGCTGTGTCGCATTGGGATTGTATGATTATATCCTGCTTGAAACCCTAACAAATTTTTTTTGTATGACAGGGGAGTACCAGGCCAGCGATGGGACGTGCCATCCGTGTCACCCGACCTGTTCGAAGTGCACGGGACCGCGGCATCAAGACTGCATCAGCTGCGGCACTTCGCAGTTAGTTCGACTCACTCGCTATAATGCTGAATCAGACTATTGTCCCCACCTAATACTGTACAACTCTGATCAATAAGCCAAAGTGCTGAAGAGCACTCCAAACTGATGACCTTGCAAAAAAAAAAAAAAAACCTCATTGTCAGCTTCTGTCCAAATTCTGTTTCTAAAGGTTACATCATCTCGCCAATTTAGTCGCGAATGACTCAAAAAGTTACCGACTGATATGATTTGAAAGTTAAGGTTTGGTTCGTTGGTTTTGCAGCGCTCTGGACGAGGGCCGCTGCCTGGCCGGTTGCGACCGGGGCAAGTTCCAGTCGGGTGGGCGCTGCCACCTTTGTGACCACACCTGTGCTACATGTGTGGAGGCGGGGCCTGAAAACTGCACCAGCTGCGATAAAGGTGAAAACTGACAGTGTAGAAAGCCCCCAAGAGCAGTCAAATTACTTTCTGAGGCAGTTTAACAGAATCAAATCAAAATTTTGTGGAATTTGATGTTGCCATTCCGACACGGTTCCTGTTACCACTGATCACTTTTGAGCATCGCTTCATCTCGTGTAAATTTAGGTTTAATAAATGTTGCTGATCAAAAAAATTATCAAATTTGCTAATTCATCCTTAAGTGGAAATGCGCTATTTATAGTTATTCAACAAACAAAAAAAGTCCTGAAATATTAAAAAGAAGCAGTTACTTGAACAAAACTGCACAGTTCGATGTTGCAATTCTGACATGGTTGCAGTTGCTACTGATCACTTTTGAACATACCAGCTTGAGTCAAATGTGTCTTCGGGAAAATGTGTCTCATCGGGAAAAAATAATATCGGGGGAAAACCTGTTAAAAATCTGCCTGAATTGAAGTTGATTATCAAAACAATTATCAAATTTTCTCATTCATTATTCAGTGGAATTTTTTTCATTTGGCCTTTGTGTTTATAATTGTCTTTCAGCAAACAATAAAAGTATTTTATTTTCATCTAAATACCAAAATACTCGATAGAATCAGTTTAATCTTTAATCAAAACTTTGATGTGGTTGCTGTTGCTCCTGATCACTTTACACACACACACACACACACACATTATATATATATATATATATATATATATATATATATTACCAATTGGTAAACCCCGCAGATAAATTCGGAATGGAGCGTTACCTCCACCAAGGCCACTGCTTGGACGCCTGCCCCGAGGCTTTCTACCACAGCGACGAGAAGAGCTGCCGGGCCTGCTCGCACCGCTGCACGCTCTGCACAAGCTCCGCCCACTGCTTGAGATGCAACTCTTCCTACTACGTGTCGGACGGCGCCTGCGTCAAACTGGAGTGCGGCGAAGGCAAGGCCCGTTCACGCGATCACGCCGGTGTGCGCCGCTTGAAAAAAAAGTCATATGATGGTTTTCTTTCAGGGGAAGTGGAAGATCCAGATTACAGCGACTGCATGGCCTGCGAGGAGGGATGCCGGCAGTGCGTCCTGTGTAAGATTGCGGGCTGGAACACAATAAAATCGCATGAGACTCAAATTGTGGAGCACAATTGGAAAAATGCTCACAATGTACTCAAGTAGGAATACAGGAAGGCTACTCATGTACGTATATAAAAAAAAGACTTCAGCAAATTAATTTTTGTAAAATTAGGTTTTTTACCTTTTTTTTTCATGAAAATAAAAATTTTTCATAAACCCTCTCTCACCTCATAAAAGCTACGACTTTATACCTGATTACTGTTTCATTCCTGTTACTTCGAAAAAAAATTCTAGATTTGATTTAACGATGTGTTTGCTTAAAAATATAACACTGATTTGATAAGAATGCGATTTCATTTTCATCAAATTGAAGTTTTTATCCTTGTTAAAAAAAACCACAATCTTTCAGAATTGTTGCACTTTTGACAAATATCCTGAACATGTATGAATATTAACTAAATAAATGAATAAATATAAATAATAATAATAATTTTATTGGAAGTACATGTAAAAAACAGCCTTCGTGCACGAGTGTTTTACTAAAGCACAGGTGTCGAACTCCAGTCCTTGAGAGCCGGTATCCTACATGTTTTCAAATCTTTTCCCTCAAAAACACCTGATTCAAATGATTGGGATCATTTGAAAGCTCTTGCAGAGCCTGCTAATGAGCTAATCATTTGAATCAGGTGTGTTGGGGAAAGAAAACTGGAAAACATGCAGGATGCCGGCCCTCCAGGACTGGAGTTGGACACCTATGTACTAAAGCGTTCCAATTTGTTTGTGCGCTTCCACCAGATAACCCCAGGCATTGCCTGTCCTGCAAAGAAGGCTTTTACAGGTAAGGCTGCTGCGTGTCATGCTTCCCGCGCAGCTTCTCAACTTTCCCACGGAGAATTTTGCCCCTTCAGCTCATTCCCTGCCAACCCAGTAAAATCAATCCTTGACTTCTACTGCTGTCAATGGAGCCCAGTAAAAACGTCCATAGTCGTCAATGGCACTGAATGAGTTAAGAATGAGATGGATTTTCAAAATAAAAGATGATTGCGGACCAGTGCGTCTTGTGCATAGTTTCCAGGATGGCTGCTACAAAAATTGCCCCGCCAAGACGTACAGCGTGGACGAGGAGATGATCTGCGTCCCGTGCGACGATAGCTGCGTGAGCTGCGACCAGCACGAGTGCTACTGGTGCGAAACGGACCTCTTCCTGTCAGGTAGAACCCCTCCAATCAATCTGTCTCAGGAAGAATTTACGCAATATTTCGGGGTTGAATAAAGGCGTTTTGCAACATTCATAATATTTAGGTGCTCCTGTTTTGGTGGGCAATCCAAATCTTTCATGTCAGTGTGTGGATCAATGATAAACTGAGGAAATCACTCGATATTTATATTTACATTTTAATCCCTTGAATTCATTTTGTTTGGTAGCCTCTAAATACATTTAACGTAATTATATGTCTTTAAAGAATACAGATATTCAATCCCAGCTATCTATTTATAATAGGACTGGGCAATAAATTGAATTATTTCCATTAATTCGTCATTTTAAAAATCAGCAATTTGAAAATTGTGCACAAGATTTTGCACAATGTAGTTGACAGTTGTTACTAATTAATGATGGTATTTAAGTTATGCATGAGCTATGAATATGTTTACGTTAAAACGAATTTTAAATCAGTATACATATTGTTGTCAAACCGTTAGATAAATGTTGGTTGGGTTCATTACTTGGAATTAAATCATCCGGGCTGAGTGAAAAATATTTGAGATTTTATTTTTGGGACATATTGCCTATCCCCAATTTACAGTATTTTTCATTTTTCAACTATAGGGGAAACAGAGGGTAAACTTTTGTATTTTTTAAGTTATATGTTTAAATATATGAAAAGGTATTTTACAAAGGAAAAACTAATTTTTCTGAGGAAAAAAAAATGGAAAACAAGTTATTTTTTAAAGAAAAAAACGTTTTTTGAATGAGTTAATTTAAACTGAATCGAGAAAGCTGTTTTTACATAAAAATTAAAGACAATGTCACAAACGTGTTAAACCTCTCTAACAAATTTTTCTTAGTGTATTTCTTAAAGGGGATGTCAAGCCCAAAAAATTATATGCAATAATATGTTCCATGTGTTTCCCCTAGTCATTGAACATATTAGTGCAAACATTTATTGACTAAAATAAAGTCACATCGCCAACTAGTGGCCTGGCATGCTTATTACATCTAACCATTTTTTCTTGTTTCCTCAGAGGGAAAGTGCGTTTCCGAGTGCCCCGAGGGTTACTACGGTGACGAGGACACCAACGACTGCGAGGAGTGCCACGACGACTGCGCGTCATGCGGCGGCCCCGGGGACGACGACTGCGTGTCGTGCGACGATGGCAAAACGCTGGAAAACGGACAGTGCGTGACTGCCGATGACATCATCTGTCCGGCGCGGACATTTCCCAACGGTGAGAATAGCAATTCAACGGCTTTGCCCAAAATCAATGCAGGATTTGGGCTTAAGTACTCAATCAGCACTGCTGAACTTCTGCCAGAAAGACTTTGTGATGATTGATTACTACATTCATGGATCATTTAGCTAGCTTTGCAGGACTTTAGGACACGTCGACGTTAGCAACATCTTGTATTTATTGGGCTGCAAGTCATCTATGTAATTAGAAAAACTTTAAGCACTTGAAAAGACTAAAGAAAGCATTTTAAGAAGGGAAAAACCAGCATCTAAAAAACTAATACAAAGTAAAAATATTAGCTGGTTTGCTAGCTAACGAAAAATAGTCTGATGCACATGATAGAATTCCACTGAAGATAGCGTAAATCTGGCGAATTGTCAACTAGCTAAACTTGAGCTTTGTAGCCGTTTTTCAAGTTAGCACAGATGTAGAGCCATAAAAAAAAAAACCTGCAGTGTCTTAACTAGTTCTAAATGTAAAAGCACTTGCTAGTTTGCTAGCTAACCAAAAATAGTCAAATGTACATTTTACTCATTTCACTTTTTTAATAAGGTTTCATAGTTTATTTGAATATCTATAGTATGTATTGAGATGCAAGTCAAGTGAGGAAGGTGAAATTGCATGTATGAACTTTAGCTTTGTAGGCGGCTACCAAGTTAGCACAGATTTAATCCAGTTTTTGCAACTACAAAAAATATCTCTATTCTAGACCTGCAAAGAAATCATTCCGAAATACTTTCTGCAACAGTTTATTTAGCTATTTAGCTGAATTAGCATAAGCGACTTAGCTAGTTATTCTTGCATTTTTTTTTAAGCTATTTAAAATGTGACTGTTCCACAATTATGTTGCTGGGGTGTGCAAGTGGTAATTACCTGTTTTTCGAAAATTTTAATCTGTCGTTAATCCCTCGTGCGGTGTGTTTGGTCCCACAGATGATGGCGTATGTGAGGAATGCCATCCAACGTGCGGGTCTTGCGCTGGAAAAAACAAGAATCAGTGTACCAGATGTACAAAAGGTGTGTGAGCTCACTCACTGCAGCAAGTGTTTTCATTTTTACACCATAATGCTTTTCCAGGGCGCTTCCTGAGCCCCCAGAAAACATGCGTATCAAAATGTCCGCCTGGTTCGTACGGCGACCGGCTGAGCGGAGAGTGTGAGCCGTGTCCCGCCGGCTGCGTATACTGCGTGGACCTCCAGCGCTGCACACGCTGTCTGAACCGCCCCGATGCCGTTTTGTTTTTGCAGGACGGCCAGTGCGTCCAGCAGTGTTTCAGGTCAGTCCTCTATACTATATATAAAATATATATATATATATATATATATATATATATATATATATATATATATATATATATATATTAACATACTTATCAGCCAGAGACCTCCTGCAGTCTTCAAAAAAGAAAACAATAAAGATATCAAATCTCATCCTTGACATTCACTAGCCATCATTTTGACTTTTCTTCCTTGACATTTATGAGCAATTATATCCACACCGCCCGAGCGTCATGTCCTTGCACGCCATATCCTTGGGTGTCCATTAGCACCCAGATGACGGGATGAGAGGCCGCTCAATCTGGCTTTATTACCTCCGCCAAGGAGGTTATTGCCGCATGCCAGTCGGAAAATTACGACCTCCGACCAGGAAAAAAACATTGGAACGTTGTTACTGGGGGCAAATCGATGGACGGTACTTTGATTTCATCTGGATGCAGAATTCTGCTGAAGACTGTATAAACTACGTTTATGTGCGTTTTGGGGGTTTTACTAGATATTGCCTCTTTTACACAGCCGGTTTAACGTGAGAATTGGTATGCAGATATATGGCGCTATCATCGCCAGTCACTTACTTAAACTGAAAAGGCTTTTCAAGTCATATGAATAAACAAAGCTAAAAAGTAGTGTAATTTCCATACTGTAAAGCACAAATAACAGCGTTTACACCCCTCGACACCCCTGTTCTATACCATTGACGGCATTAGACGTCAAATTTCGTTGAACTTTGTTGACTGTGAATCTGTTAAACAAGTTCTCATTTCTAACTAACTTTTGGGACAGAGGCTATCCTGTCGGTCAGGTGTGTCAAAGCTGCGCATCGGACTGCGCGTCCTGCGAGAACAACGCCACCTACTGCCTGAGTTGTGACCAACCTCTGCTGCTGCTCAATCACAAATGTGTGGATGCGTGTCCCGCGGGTCACACGCTCCACATCCAGGAATGTCGACGCTGCCCTCCGGCTTGTGACGAGTGCAGCCCTCTCGGGGAGTGCACAGGTAGCACATGTTCAAACAAAACCAGATTTATTTAGCCGTTTTCAACTAATATTTTCTCGATAATTCATTTGGTAAAAATGTTGTTTTGACTTTTGCTGTGGCCTCAAAATGACATCACGATGTGCTTGGTGATGTCATTTTCAGGCGACAACAAATGTCAAAGTTATTTTTTCTGTCAAATTAAATTATGTGTGTGTGTGTGTGTGTGTGTGTGTGTATATAACATATTTTCCACACTATAAGGCGCACCTAAAAGCCTTAATTTTTTTTCAAAAAGCTGATGGTGCGCCTTATAATCGGGTGCGCCTTATATATGGATCGATATTGAGATTTGGATTCGTAGATGGGGAATGAAGTGACAAAGTAAACTTTACCTGTTTCTTTTGTGTGTTTACAGTCGAACAAGGTTGCTCATATTGACATTGAGTTATTATGCTATTGAGAGTTTATACTTATTATTTGAGTTATTATTGTTATTACTTTGAGTATTACTATATATGATTGAAAACGTTTTAAAATATGTCATTAATTGAGGGTGCGCCTTATAATCCGGTGAGCCTTATATATGGAATTTTTTTTTAAAATATGTCATTAATTGAGGGTGCGCCTTATAATCGGGTGTGCATTACATATGGAAAAAGTTTGTAAAAATGTCATTAATTGAGGGTGTGCCTTATAATCCGCTGCGCCTTATAATGCAGAAAATACGGTATATAAAATCAAATGCATTCTACTAAAATTACCATGCACACTGAGGGGATTTAACTAACATAGTTGCTACACCAAATGTATGATAATAAACATATTTCTGATCTTCTGGATGGAGGGAATAATACAGTATTAGTGCCGTACTGATGATGTTGAAAGGAGTTGAGATCTCTCAATGAATCCCACTTCAGCGTCATAAAACTCAAGTAGGATTCAAAGGCGGGATTTCAACAAAAATGTTTTGATTTACTTCCAACATGTCAGTACCGTGTTATTCTGAATTATTCCAAATTTAAAATGCACTCTTTTTTTGCGCGGCGAAGGCAGGAATGAATGTGATTTGCATTTTCATTCATTTCAATGGGAAAGTATGATTTTGCATAATTTGCCGTACTCAATGAGATAAATTGCCACTACAAAACGTTTTTTTTCTCGGCAGCCTGTGAGGAGTATCATTTCCTCCACAAGGGCATGTGTGTGCCCGACTGCCCCGACGGCTTTTTTGGCGATAACGAGCGGCGGGAGTGCGCTCGCTGCCACCCCGACTGCCGCGTGTGCGACGGCCCCGGAAGCCACGACTGCGACGCTTGCGTGGACCCTCGGGCCGTGCTACGCGACGGCGAGTGCGTGGCTGCGTGTCCTGCCGGGAACTTTGTGGATGACGCCACGGGAGAATGTCGAGGTACACACACACAATGGGTTTTTCTATCCTAGTGAGGACACAATGCATTTTCTAGCCCCTAATCTTCACCATCACAACATGTTGCCTAAACATGTCCTTCTCAAATTGGATGAGGGGGCTTTTTTTGTGTCGTGTAATTACACATTTATGACACCAGGGGGTGCAGTGGCACTCTTACTGTCAAAGTCTATGCGGGAGTTGTAAATGTTAATGTCAATTTCTGTCAACACTTTTCCCAATCAAATTAATTCATGTGATTTAGAGAAAAAAATCTCTCATACCATTTTCTTCAGGTTCAAATGTTTAAGATATTGCTTTTACTGTTCCAGATCAATTTACATTTACTGTTAATTTTTTTTCAGCATCAAACAGTACAAAAAAGTTTCTAGTTTGAAGAAGGATTAACAAGTTTTTTTTTGTTTTTTTTTTTTTTTTTTAATTTCAGGCACTTTGGTGCGCTTTAGGCTATTTTGTTTTCAGATTCAGAATAAGCTGTAACCTGTGTAAACCCCTGTAAAAAGTGAACTTTTTTTTGTTCATGTTTTTTTCTTCAGGGTACAATTTTAGGTGCACTTATACAATTCTCATGGTAATGATTTCATTTATAGTCACTTCATCAAGTGGGGGTGTTTTTCTTTCCTTTTGCTCTTTGCACTGGCCTAAATTTACTAGACTGCCGAATCCTAACATTTACCCTAACCTCAACAAAATAAAATTCAAACCTATATGCTAAAAAAAAGTCTTAACTTTCAAAAAAATTTCAAACTTGTGGATTCCACCAAAATGGTGCAAGAGGTCTCCACTAAGATAGCAAAACTGGACATTTGGGCCCCCATCATGTAGCAAAGGCAAGGGCACACATATATGCACACACACACACATTCACACACAAACTTTCAACTTCCACAGTTGGCTCGCATCTCATTTTTTAGTCAACATTTAGAAGTTTTCCCTCAGAGCGTGTTGAATAATTTTAGCATGGACTAAAATAGCAACGACGCTCCTCAGATGTTAGGCAGCTGTCATGTCGCCTCCAGATAGAAACTTGATTGCTTCTGTTACCCTCGCTAACCCCAAGCCCAAAATGTGTTCCTTGTTTCATGTGGTGCCAAGTCACACTTTTTTTCTCCTAAATTTAAGAATTTTTATTTCCACGCTGAAGATAAGAACTACGTAGCTAGCATGTTATCCACAGTCACAAGTTATTGGATCAACAAACAAATTTTGGGCATATTATCATAAATGACAACATTTTTACAAAGAAAGTACAATACGCAGACAGTCGTGGGCCAGATTTCACAAAAACAGAACATGTGCGTCACCGACAGCGACCGCTTTCCACTGAAAACACACCGTCCTTTCTCATCACTAAATGTAATATCAACAGCGGCCAGAGGCGGCGCCAAAAAACAAAGATCAAGCCAAACAAAGCACATGTGAGTGAACTGTTAAAGGATAAACTAAATCATTTCCAAAACATCAATTTTTCGGGTGCGGCCGGGTACTAGTTGATCCACGGACTGGTACCGGGCCCCGGACCGGCAGTTGGGGACCTCTGGGCTACAAAATTATTTACAAAACTATTTTTGTTTACAAAAAATAAGTCTGTGACCGTCCACCAACTTTTTTTCCACAATCATTTTGATTGGATTTATGGGAGCAAAGATTAATCAATAATTAATCCACAGCCAAATTCATTGACAATTATTTTTGTGAATCGATTAATCGTAGACCTAAAATTATCAAAATGCTCAGACTTATCACAGATTTGCATCAAGTCTTCCTTTGAAAACAACCATCAACATTTTCGCCAATTTTCTGACGTTACACACCTAACCAGCAACCAAATCGTTAAAAAAAAATGTCTTATCTTACTAGCATGTTCCGAATTGTATTTTATTCTGTTTTTGCTTGTAGAGTGCGATATTTCCTGCCTCACCTGTGCGGGGCCCCTGGCCAGCTCCTGCTCTGACTGCAGAGAGGGCCACAGACTGGAGAGCCACGGGCAGGACGCCCTCGGTCGCTGCGTGGCGTCCGACGCCGAGTGCTCGCCGCACGAGTACGGCGACGAGCGCGGCGGATGCCGGCCGTGTCACAAGAACTGCCGCCGATGTTCCGGCCCGGGAAGGGGCCACTGCTTGAGCTGCAAGCAGAGACATCTTCTACTCAGTGAGTTTTAGCTCTGTAGAGCAAGTGTAGATTTCATTTTTCATGTCTCTTTTTTTTTTTTCAACTCATTCAATTCCAAAGACGGATTTTCGTGTTTTTTTTTTTTAATGAATACAGACATTAATTCCATATTCAACTGATTTAGCTGAAAATACATAAAAGTTTGATTATTTGAATGCCTAAAGTAATAAATTACTTATGGTAATCTTTTACTTAAGTACTTTAGTACTTCTGTGCTTAAGTCAATCGGTACTAGCCAATTTTTGACCTACCTTTACCCCACCCCAAAAAAAGTGAAATGAATCAATCAATAAATAATTGAGTACCGAAGATTGAATTTCTGGACTCATTCAAAAAAAAAAAACAAAAAAAAAACATAAAAATACATCTTTGGGATTGAATTAGTTGATCTTATGTTAAACTGAAATACAAAATAAAAAAGGTGGTAACTAACTCTATTAAATCATTCAATGC